>NC_044033.1:197520965-197823909 GCF_901765095.1 Microcaecilia unicolor | reverse complement strand
AAATGTAACAAATAAAATAAATAAATAAGTATAACATTCACGCAAACCCGGTGTTAACTGCATGTTAATGCCGGCAGTAGTTTTGATGATCAACCCCTAATTTGGGGCCACAGAAAAGAAGTAGCAAGAGATCAGCTTACAGCTTTTTACGTACACAGCTGGAAAAGTGGCCATCTCAAAGCTGAAAACTGAGCTGCAGCTGCAAGAAGGAAAATGCACTCTCTGCCCTAAGGCAGCAAGCCAGTACAACTGTCTGGAATGAATTAACACAATTGTGCTGAGTACAAATATCCCCACAGATGTGATTTTAGAATTTAGATCTGCCCAGAGCAGTGCTGTGATTGGTTTTCTTCCAGCACCGGCAGGCCATGCAATGAAACACGTCTCTGTTTGACGTGGGGTGGGTGCTTGAAAGAACCAGATCAACGCAGCATTCAATCGGGAAGAGAAGCCTTCAGGAAAGAACTGTTCAGTCAATGGGCTCCAGGTCATCCTGGGAAAATGGAGGGGACAGTTGACGGCTGATCAGGTGACAGATGTGGACTTTCTAATGCAGTCTACGGCCTGTCGCCTTTAACACCCCTTTCCTCTTCACACTGTCGTTGAAATGCTTTTTTTTTTTTATTCCCTCATATTTTCTGGGCTTGCTAGTTTTTGCTTATTCTGTTCTGAGCTGAGGACAGAGATGCCAAGGGTGCCCCAAGCCAATGCTGCAGACTGAAGGCCAAATGAGTGAGATTTTTCTTGGGTCCCAGCCATGTCTAAAACTAGTTCTGGCAGATGCACATTCCGAAAACTGACATATTCCAATCAATAAATAGAAACTAAAATTATTTTTTTCTACCTTGTTGTCTGGTCATCTTATTTTTCTTATTGTGTTGGTTCTAGTCTCTGGGTTCTGCTGTCCTCTTTCTTCTCTTAACTGTCTTGCTAGAGTCCCCTTGTCCATTTGGCACTTTTCTCTCCATGTCCACCGTCCATCTTCTCTCTGCTTCCCTATCTATCTGACCCAGCATCACCCCTGACTTCCCGCCATATTGAGCATCTCCCGTTTCTGTGTTGCTAGTCCCCCTCCACATGCCAGCATCTCTCCCTCTCCCTTCCCTCCTGTCTTTCTCTCCTGGCCAGCATCTCTCCGTCTCTTTCTTCCCTCTGCCTCCCTCCCAGGGGTCTAGCAAGTGTTTCTCTCTCTTCCCGAGCTCCTATTCTGTCTCCCCTTTGCAGAGCCACCTCCCCTCTTCCTTCTTTCACCATAGATTCTGGCATCTCTCGTTCCTTGTCCTTCCCCCCTCCCTAAAGTCCAGCACCTCTTTCTTCCTCACCTCCTCATTGGATCTCTCTTCCCTATCTGTCCCGCACCTTTCTCCTTCCTTGCTTCCCTGATGCAGCATCTCTCCCTCCTGCCCCCCCCCCCACCTGATGCAGCATTTCTCACTCCTACCCTCCCCCCCCAATACAGCACTCTCACATCTGCCCCATCCCATGCAGGTACCTCTCATTCAGACTCCTTGCTCTGGTGGTCTAGGGTACCGTTGAGCAGCAGCAATCCCCAGCCGCTGCCGCCTGTACCGGCCCCATAGTTTAAAACAACAGATGTGACCTCTCGCAATAGTCAAGCGAGAGTTTGTGGCCACCCTTTTAAACCGCGGTGCCAGCACAGGAAGCTACTAAATGTTTTCTAAGCAAAGAGAGAGCTGGGGAGGGGACAGGCAGACCCAGTAGTGGGGGAAATCAAACTTTTCAAAGAAGTTACAGTCAAGTACTCATGTAGCCACGTGGGGGGGGGGGGGGGGGGGTTTCACGCCATGCCATAATCCTTTCTGTTGGTTCAGTTTTTACAGGTGATGTAGTTCTATGGTGAGAGGGATCCCCTGACTCACAACTTCCAGCCTAGCCATAAAGACAGGGAAAGAATGAGCTGTTACTGCAAAGATATGAGTTCCCATTAAAATAAGTAAAAAATGGACTTTCTCGCCATTAAAAGGGCCCATGTTGCAGAGGTAGGGAGAATGTTTAGGGCTGAACAATACGGGATCTGTTATTCCACTTACAAAATATTGAAGAAATATGTTTCTATTTGAGAAACACTAAACTTTTGTTTTTGCTAATATACCAAATCCGGACAAGATAGTATCCTGAGCGAGGGGATTTCTTCCCTTTCAGATTACTGTGCTCAAAAGGGCAGCATGATGCCCCCGGCTCAGTGCTTATGGCAGACATCTCTTCCGACTGTCGCCTGTGTATATGTGTGTGCATCCTATGTTAGCCCGGTAATCACCGTGCCTCCCTGCTGCAGCCATGCCACCTTGTTGGTATAAAATTCCCCAGTCTTATATCTGCATGCCTGTGCCTTGCCACACATCTCAGGCTAGAAACCACACTAGCTTAGCACAAATACATAAATTCCAGAGCCACAGCCTCTGTGAAATGTGCAGCTTGAAAAAGTCGTACATATCATAACTGCTCCAGGACTGTGGGGTCCTTGCCTTTCAAAAGCCAATAGCTTCACAGATGTGCTAATTCCACTCCAGCCCATTTTCTAAATTTCAGGGCATATTCTGAAAACCTGGCTGGCTGAGGGTCTTCTCAGCCAAGTTGGGGAACTACTGCTCTACTTAATGCATCGTAATGTCAGAGCTTCCAAGTTATCCAATTCCAGGAGTGAGATTTTGGACCAGTCCTGGTTTCCTGATAACCTCACCATAAAACCATGAGTTGCCCCACTGGGTCAGACCAGAAGTCCATCTAGCCCAATATCCTGTTTCCAACAGTGGCCAGTCGCAAGGATTTCTGAGGCAATGCAGAAAGCCATGCACAAAACACGCAGCTTCTACCGCGAACTTCATTCCATGCCATGCAAATGTTATAATGCAGAACTTCTGCGCTAATCAAGGAAAGCCATCCCAGCACATGAACACAAAGGTCTCATGGTAAATGCAGCTTCATGTGCAGAAGTCCAAAGAAAACCGAAAGTGACAGCTCAAATTGGTGCCTGTTCATCCGTGAAAATCAGCCTCGCAAAAATGACTTGCTCATAAAATTTTTGCAAGGCTGATATTTATGCGCAGAGGAACAGGTGTTGATACAGGCTGGACTTTTTTACATAAGAACATAAGCATTGCCATACTGGGACAGGTCTACCCTCATCTCCCCTTATGTTCCCGCCCGTAACCTCCGTTCACAGGATAAATCCCTCCTCTCAGTACTCTTCTCCACCACCGCCAACTCCAGGCTCCGCTCATTCTGCCTCGCCTCACCCTATGCTTGGAACAACCTTCCTGAGCCCTTACGCCAAGCCCCCTCTTTGCTGCGTTCGGCACCTAACCCTTACCGTTCAGTGAATCCAGACTGCCCCAATTTGACTGCCCCTATCGGACCGACCGTTCACTTGTCTATTAGATTGTAAGCTCTTTGAGCAGGGACTGTCTCTCTTTGTTAAATTGTACAGCGCTGCGTAACCCTAGTAGCGCTCTAGAAATGTTAAGTAGTAGTAGTAGGTCGAAGTTCCATCAAGTCTGGAATCCTGTTTCCAAAAGTGGCCGATCCAGGTCACAAGTACCTGGCAAGATCCCAAAACAGTACAATACATTTTATGCTGCTTATCCTAGAAATAAGCAGTGGATTTTCCCCAAGTCCATCTTAATAACGGTTTATGGACTTTTCTTTTAGGAAGCTCTCCAAACCTTTTTAAACCCTGTTAAGCAAACTGTTTTTACTACTACTACTATCCCTTCCTCTCCCTCAGAGATGCTCTGTGCTTGTCCCAAGCTCTCTTGAATTCAGATATAGTTTTCATCTCCACCAATTCCACCAAGGAGGCAGTTCCACAAATTCACCACCCTTTACGTGAAGAAGTATTTTCTCAGGTTACTTCTGAGTCTACCCCCTTTCACCTTCATCCTATGCCCCCTCATTCCAGAGCTTCCTTTCAATTGAAAGAGACTCATCTCCTGTGCATTTATGCCAGGGAGGTATTTAAATATCTCTATCATATTTCCCCTCTCACACCTAACTTTCAAACTATACATATTGAGATCTATAAGTATTTCCCATTAAACCTTATGACATCTAACTCCTTTTCCTCAGTGGTGATTCGTAAAGTAGAACCCAGCACCCTGAAGGTATAATTTGGGTTATTCTTCCCAACACGCATCACTTTGCACATTAAATTTTATCTGCCATTTGGATGCTGTCTGAATGTGTATTACTGAATTCTCTACTAACTCTTGCTTTAAAAACTGTTCTAAATTCGTGGAAGAATGTATCCAATAATTAATTATAATCAATGGTGGAATTTAGTGTGCACCACATATACATTTGAATCTTATGTATCAAAGAAATTCAACCAGATACATAAATTCACAGATAAATGGTCACCCATATTTTCTTTTGTTCAGGATACTACCTAACTAATATATCCTCTGTATAAGGTGTATCACAGTGTCAAGGCTTTCAGTTTGCTCTTCTACATTGCTGTTTCTTGTTTCTCTTTTGTATTTTGCAAAATCTTTGAATAAAGAAACTTAGACTTAAAACAGTTTTTTAAATAGTTTTATGACATCTGCAAATTTGATCACCTCACTTGTTCCCATCTCCAGATCATCCATAAATATGTTCTCAAGTTATGCTATGTCTGCCATCATTTGCTCATTTCTGATCTGAAGATGGCATTGCCTAATTAGTCCAACAAAGAAGGCATACAATTCTTTTCTTTTTTTTATTTCTTATTTAATTCATTTATATTACCATCCATAAATGTTAAAACTTACTGCTGCATCATGGGACCGGGACTTGGGATATAAGGTCCTCTGTCATTTCCTGGTTGTTCTTTGACAACTATTAGGACGTCATAACCCATCAGCCACGAATGGTGACGTCACTCATTACCAGCGTCTAATGACAACCTTCCCATCCAATCAGAACACATAAGGCTTCAGTGGGCGAGAACTAGGAAAAGAATGGGGTGAGTGCGGCCGGAGACCAACGTGAGCACGGGACCAATGGGCGGCGACGGCCTGCAGAAAGCGACGTGGCACTGGGCCAATGAGCGCCGAGGGCAGGCGGAGAGCGACGCGAGCGTGGGCCAATGGGAATCGGGCGGGGGCCGTGCGCGCACTTAGGTCGGCTGACCGGATGAGGCGATAAGTTTCGGCATCGGGGCGCGAGTAAAGAAGCGGAATCGGGCTCGCGGGGGCCGCCGCCACCGCCATCATGGGGAACCGGGGCATGGAGGAACTCATTCCGCTCGTCAACAAGATGCAGGACGCCTTCAGCTCCATCGGGCAGAGCTGCAACCTGGACCTGCCCCAGATCGCCGTGGTGGGTGGCCAGAGCGCCGGCAAGAGCTCGGTGCTGGAGAACTTCGTGGGCCGGTGAGCTAGGTTTAACCGATCCCCCTCTCCTCCCCCGATCCCCGCCCCGTTCCTCCAGCGCCGGGACCTGTTGAGTTGGCGTAACCGAGCTCTGTGCATCGCACCCTTACGCTGCCTCCGTAAGGCCTCTCTGGTAGGAGTGAGGACGGTCCGCTATTTGCGTAACGTCTCCAGCGCACTTTGCGCAGGGGCCGGCTAGTGCCCTGCCTTGCCTAACCCCGAGGGTAGAATCCCTGGAGAAATGGGCCGCAGAACCGGGACCAGTGTGATGCTCACCACCTCGGAGGGATGCTCGCTTCCTACCCCCCCCCCCCACCCATTAATGACAAAGACTATAGGGGCAAGGCGACCAACGGGATCCAGATTCACAGGACAGGGTTGATCCAGTCCTGGGTTTACCACATTGCATGCAGGGACTTGTAGTCTTGCTTTTCTTAAGGAATGCAATGGGGAAGTCAGAACCACAAGTCCCTGCATGCAACAGGGCAAACGCAGGACTGGATCAACCTTGTCCTGCCAGTCTGGATACAGTTTGGCAGCCTTACTATAGGGCTTTTTGTTTTGGTCATAACCCTATCATAATGGTCAAATAAAATTACATGATGCCCCCTTCCCCAGCACAGAATTAATGATACACCTATAGAGAGCCTGTCCCGGCAGTGACCCCATTTGGGAAGCTCTGTTGTAGGGTTACCTGGTGTCTGCTGTGTTTTAGAGAGAATTTAGATGTTACATTTTTTTCTGTGTTATTTCCCTCTTTCGTAGAGGATGGGCAATTTAAACTTGTACTTGAGGGTTAAGTGACTTGCACAAAGCGTGTCAGTGGAATTTGAACCCTGGTGTCTCTGGTTCCCTCCCCAGTTTAACTGAGTATCTTCATTTTCATATTGTTCAAATGTTTTACTGCTCGAATTGCCTACGGCTCATGTTTGATGTATTCTTACTGTACACCACCTTAAGTGAATTCCTTCAAAAAGGCGGTAAATAAATCCTAATAAAATTTCATTACCTCTTTAAAGTGGATTGTAGTAATGCAAAATTGGGATCATAAGTTTCTTTTGTGTATGATGCTTTGTTCCCTGTTACCTCATTCTTTCTTTGTCATGCAGTTGATTTGTCAACATTGCTATGTGCTATTGTTTAGAAGCTTATCTTTTTCTTGTTTTGGTCCTGAATAAAAATGATTAAACCTTTAAAGTGGATTGTAGTTTTAAAATACAAACTGTACAACTTGGAGAAAAAATTTTTTTTTTTTAAGTTTTTAACTTGGTAGATCATCCACAATATCGTTTGCAGCTATCAGTATTCAAAGGCTTGTTCATACCCAGTTCCTGCTTTGTGAACCTTACAAGCTGATCAGACAAACAAACTGGCAATAAACCGACAACATGTTTGGGTTTCAGGTATTTGTTTTGATAAAGTAGTTTGGTAGCAAGTAATGAGGCTTTTGAGAGTCCTTATGAGGAAAGCAGGCAGTCAGCAGTTCCTCTTCCTCTGACCAAACTCAATTTACAAAACCAGAGCAAGGGGGAGGAAGTATGGAGATAGTCCCTGTTACAATCAAATCGCAGCCTGTAATGGGCTATACAGTAGATTTTTTTTATATTTTTTTATTGTAATATGCCGGAACCTGCTTTCATCCAAAAGGGCTCCCCAAATGCCTCGCTTCAGTGTGCTGCGTCAGTTACCTTGGTATGTTTGTGCCCCAATTATGCAGTGGGCTTTAATGGCAACTCCAGTATAACTTACACAGAGCCATGAGTGCAGCTTTGGCCACGTTGTCGGGCAGACTGGATGGAACCTGTGGGGGGATCTTTATCTGCTGTCATCTACTGTTGTGCTACTGTGTTGTGATGCTTGTGGTTTCCAGGCTCCTGACATTTCTTTAGGCACTTACTTGCTGTGGACTGTGATACAGAGAAATCACTGTTTTACCTGTATTTTGACATATGCTAATGTGTTTTGGTGTTTTTGCAAGGTTGTAAGTTAGCTGCTAAGGTTCATTTTGAAGATGCACATAAACCAAAAACGGTAATGTGTCCCTCAGGACTAAGCTGTTGTGTCTAATAGCTATTTTTATCTAGAAGCCTGTGTTTTCCCTGGTTCTGAGATACATTTGCTGTGACTCACTCATCTCGGTGTGTGCGTCGGTGCCAGTAGATCTCTGTTCGGGTTTCTCCCATACCTGAGATCAAATGCAAGATGTGAATTGGGAGCAGAGCATGGGCACTTCT
This sequence comes from Microcaecilia unicolor, assembly GCF_901765095.1. Taxonomy (NCBI): domain Eukaryota; kingdom Metazoa; phylum Chordata; class Amphibia; order Gymnophiona; family Siphonopidae; genus Microcaecilia; species Microcaecilia unicolor. The sequence goes on along the minus strand of NC_044033.1, from coordinate 197,816,303 downwards.
TAGACTCGAGGGAGGATGGGGTGAAGGTTAGGTTATCTGACTCGATGGGAACAGGACGTCGTTGTCGCAGTGGCAAGAGGAGGAAGGTTATCACGTTCAAAGGAGACTTTCTCAATAGAACATGCTCACAAGGTAGAGGTTGTGCTGCTTCTGGTGTATTAACGGGCCCCTATTTTGCCCAGTCTTTTGTAATTGTGGTGAAGTAGCTTGAAATTATCTTCTTCACATTGAGAGTTTGAATGAGGTGCATTTAGTTAATACAGGGCTCTTTGGGTGGCAGGGAACAGCATGATCTCACCGAGCTGAAGCTTGGTGCCTGATGTGATGTCCCTCATAAGAGCTACTTAAACGCTCTTATAAAGGCACAGTCTGCTGGTGTGGTAATCGCAGTCCTCCAATGTGCCCGAGGTAGGGAAGGGTGTTTGTTATACATAAACATCCTTTTTCTCTTTAGCCAGAGTGAGAGGTTGTGGGGGGGGGGGGGGGGGGGGGGGGTGCAGTTGGCAGTGAAAGGCTTTTAATTCTTGTAATGAAATTGACCTGTTTTGGATACGTAGGAGATGTTTTATGTATCTTTCAGGTGTATATGATATATTTTTTTTTTCATTTTCAAACAATTTTATTAAGGGCCCTGTTTACAAAGGCACGCTAGCACTTTTAGTGCACGCTAAAAGTTAGTGTGCGCTAACCATGTAGATGCACAGAATAATCCTGCGGGCGTAAACATGGTTAGCACATGCTAAAAATGCTAGCGTGCCTTTGTAAACAGGGCCCTAAATTTTTAGCATGGTACAATGAAACATATACCATATGGCAAAACAGTAAGACCAAAAGAACCAACCCCACCCCAGACTTCCCAGCGGGTGCTTTACACTGGTCAGAGCTGTGACCTGCTGGCTGTATTTAATTGGAGAGGTAAAGCATGATGTCTCCCCCAGCCCCTTCGAGAAGATCTCTTTACCGATAGCTGCAAGTTAAAGAATTTATTGCCTGCTGCTGGTAGTTCTATTCTGTTCACTGTCCCCCAACAGCCAGGCCAGACATGATCCCCACTGTGCTGAGGTTTTCAGCACATTTTGGAACATGTGCTGATATGTCTTGATTATAGTCGGGACTGTATCCTGGCCCAGCGAAGTTGATGTTTCAAGGGGGCCATCGTGGAAGCTCCAGTTGCTTACATAAGAATAGCCATACTGAGTCAGACCAATGGTCCATCTAGCCCAGTATCCTGCTTTCAGCAGTGGCCAATCCAGGTTGCAAGTACCTGGCAGAAACCCAAATCGTGGCAACATTCCATACTACAAATCCCAGAGCAAGCAGTTGCTTCCCAGGTCTGCCTCAATAGCAATGTGTGAAACTTAAAAGCTTAAAACCTTTCTTCCCAAGAGGCATTTTTCGCAACCTGGTACAGTCAATGGTGCTTAGTCACCTAGACTATTGCAATGCACTATATGTTGGCTGTAAGGAGCATATCATCAAAAAACTTCAGACGGCTCAGAACACCGCAGCCAGACTCCTATTTGGAAAGGGAAAATATAAAAGTGCTAAACCCCTTAGTTTTCGTGGGTGGAGGGTTAGAGGGGTAGGGAGGGGTGAGTGGGAAGGGTTGAGTGGGGGACGGTGGGAGGGAGGGTTCTATAACTAACAAAAACTTAAACTGTTTAAAAATTTGGAGGTTTCATGGATACTTGTTGCGGCATTGACTATTGTGTTGCTGGATTTTTGCTTATGATGATCCAGAGGGTTGGTATATGTTTAGCACTATTTTATGCTTTATTTATGTTGATGTTTGGATTGATATGTATTTATGTCAATGCTCAATAAAAGACCTTTATAAATTATTTTTAAAAAAAAGTGCTAAGTCCCTGAGAGAGAGGCTACACTGGCTTCCAGTTAAAGAACGCACTGTCTTCAAGGTCTGCACACTGGTTCACAAAATTATTTATGGAGATGCACCGGCCTAAATGTTAGACCTTATTGACTTGCCACCTAGGAATGCTAATAGTTCAGCATGCACATTCCTAAATCTTCACTTCCCAAGCTGTAAAGGTCTAAAATACAAACTAACACATGCGTCCAGCTTTTCCTACGTGAGTACGCAGCTGTGGCATGCATTGCCTCTTGACCTGAAATCTATTCACAACCTACTCAACTTTCGAAAATCACTAAAGACTTTTCTTTTCAACAAGGCATACCATAATGATCTATAATAGGAATTTTAGCACATCACTACTTCCTGATACTATGACTGTTATATACCGATTTGCTTATATCTATTATATTACACTTGTTCATTATGTAATACCAACTGTTTCTTTACGCTTGTATTGTGATTGCCATGATGGAATATTGTAAGCCACATTGAGCCTGCAAATGGGTGGGGAAATGTGGGATACAAATGCGATAAATAGCAGACTATGGACTTTTCCTCCAGGAATTTGTCCAAACCTTTTTTTAAAGCCAGATACGCTAACTGCTGTTACCACGTTCTCCGGCAAAGAGTTTCAGAGCTTAACTATTTGTTGAGTGAAAAAATATTTCCTCCTATTTATTTTAAAAGTATTTCCATGTAACTTCCTCGAGTGTCCCCTAGTCTTTGTACTTTTGGAACATCTACTTGTTCTACACCACTCAGGATTTTGTAGACCTCAGTCATATCCCCCCCTCATCCGTCTCTTTTCCAAGCTGAACAGTCCTAACCTCTTTAGTTTTTCCTCATATGAGAGGAGTCCCATCCCCTTTATCATTTTAGTTGCTCTTCTTTGAACCTTTTCTAATTCTAATATATCTTTTTTTGAGTACATAATTTAAGTACATAATAGTTCAGACAGTCTTGTGTGATTAACAGCTTGTCTTGGGTTTTTGGCAGAAGCATGCCAATGCTTGACATGAGAGATTTCCCTCCAGGCTGTGACCGCAAGTGCTGCGATTTGCATGCTCGCCACTTCTTTGTGGTACCAGAGTTGCTAAGATTCCTCTGTAAGAGGAGCCTTGCTGAAAACCAGCCAAAGGGCTCCTTGATATGTTCACATCCTGGCCTTCCTGCATCCTTTCCCCAAGTGTTTCCTTGCACTTGAGGAATGGTGTCCTTGTTAGAAGCCTTTCCAGGTATCATCCTGGCTTCTGAAGGGGTGCTGTTCTCTCTCTGGGCACCTCTTTGTGCCCAGTTCGGGCTGTTAAACCACAAATGCCTTGTGTCTGTGTGTAGAAATCTTTTGAGATGGTAATGTTCAAGACTGTGAAATACTGACAGTAGTGCTGGGGCAGTGTCGCATCACTTGGTTCCGTTTTTCATTTTTAACTTTCAACAAAATACAATACAGAAGTATCCACTTGTTCATGCAAAACTAATAGCAATTTTAAGGTATGAAGACTCCCCAAAAGAAAACTACCTAAGGAATCCAGAAGAAAAAACCCCGGAATCTTTAAAAAGAAAACATTAGCCTTCTTAGACCTTGGACAGGCGGAGTTGTGAACAGAGTTCAAGTAGGTGGAAAAATAAAATAAAGATCTAACACCCTGCATTCTTCTTTCCCGGATCTCGCTTGCCATCTACAAAGCACCGCAGTTGTTCCAGGCTAAAGAGAACTTATTTAATTCCACCATATTTTAAGCACTTGCATGGATAAGGATGTCTTGTGGCAAGAAAAGCTTTCCTCCTATCTTGTCTATTTGGTAACCGCCTGGTTTTATTTTCAAGTCTGAGTCGGTGAGATGCCAGGTACCGACTGCTTCTGATTAGACGACAATTGGAAGGCCAAGGTGTCGGCAGATAAGACCAGTCTGGGCCCAGCTGCTTCCTGCATCCTATATCTTTGCTGATCCTCCTGTTTCTCCCCCCTATATGTTTGAACTCTCCTGGTCGCTGCTGCCAACGATGCCTGTTTTCGTATTTCATTTGCCCCGTGTCTATATTTAGCTGTTGGCGAAATGCCTTTCTATACTAGATGAAGGCCCTTGAGTTCCCTAAACAGCAGTGCTTGTGCCTTCAGGCCCTGCCCCGCTTAATGGATGTGGCAGTTCTTCTCAGGTCCTGAGTTTGTAACCTGCCAGATTTTACCTTTCTGGGTGTTCAACAAACTCTCTTTACTTTCCTGAGTGTGAGCAAGCAGCCACACCCAGGTAATTGAAAGGTCAGAGCCGACCACCCCCCCCCCCCCCCCCTTCAGCTTCTGCTAATGTCTCATGTTTCCCCGGGGTGTATGGTTGTACTTTGTACAGAGACATTCAGGGCTGGAGAGTTTCCTGTTTTCCTTCTTTATATTGTAGCTGCCTTCCTGGAGGTGTGGACCTCATCCTCTGGGCGTTGTCGCTGGCCGGCCTGCCTGCCTGCCAGTTGATAATACCTTCTGAGAACCAGTGGGTGGATTTAGAAAGTTAGCTTTCTTTTGCTTCAATAGGATCACTTGTCCTCCCTTTTGGGGCTGCTGTTCTGGGTTAATATACCTGTTCTATGAGCCTAAGGGCCTTATCCAGTACAGGAGAGGGGATGTTGCTGTCCCTAAATTGAGGCAAAGTCCTGAGCATTCTGGCCTTGGTGTGGTCCCATGGGTTGGGTAACCAGAGAATGAATAAACTTAGCAGGCAGTTAAGCAGCTTGAAAGAGCCTCTGACTGTCCTGGAAAAGCCTCTGTCCTGGCCCACGTTGCCCCCAAGGGGGGGGGGGGGGGGGGACGCTAACAGTGCATGTTGTTCCTCATTCTCTGACTCACATTTGCATTACATGGGCTCTGAGCCTAGCTGCTAAATGTTCAGAAGGCAGAGTGCTCATCCGCTGAGCAGAATCAGTTGCTGTTGTGGTTTTTCCCCTATTGTAGCAGGACATTCCTGAAAATTATGTGTAGAAATCGTCCTGCTGTGGGATGCTCTCAAAGCTTAGCTCCATAAGAGACTAGTCTTAGTGGAAGGCAGAATGTTTCCAGCAGCCCATATCAGATTGGGGGGGGGGGGTATGGCAGTTTGGAAACCAGTGGTTGCAGACCAGTCGTCTGAAACGTAATGGGGCCAACTGCGAGGCAGTGAAGGTCAAGCTGTGGGTCTGTCTGTGCCGGGCCCTGACCTGTGGAGTCGCATAACTGTTTCCAGAAGAGGTTAGAGTTTTGCGGGGTGGCGCTAGTGATTTGGAGAATCACATTTCGGTGGTGAGCCAGTGGTTAGAGGATTGAAATCTTATCTAACCAAAGATTAGTTGACTAGGGCAAGATTAGCTTTAGTCGCTTTCAATTTAGATGTTTGCAATGCATTCGTGTCAGGATTCACAGGGAGATCGAGCAAGAGGATTCAGCTGCTGAAAAAGGATGGTGCTGGGCCAGACACCTGCGGTTTTGGCTTTTTGGGCATAAAGGGAGGGGTGATTTTTATATTTCAAGATGATTATTAGAGGCTCTGACAGTAGGGGGTGGGGTGTGCAAGGAAGGGGTTGCAGACCTGGATGTTCCCTGTGATGCCACCTAAACAGTAGACTGAGGGCCAAATGCACTTAAAGAATCGTTAGAGCCCTTACTGATTCCCTTAGCAAATCGGTAAGGAACGGGCATGCATTAAGGAAAGGGAATGCAAATGAGCTGCTCGTTGTAGCTCACTTGCATTCTCTATTCCATCGTTAAGCAGTCGGCCGGTCGAGCATGTGCAGCGCAGCCAAGCGTTATGCTGGCTGCTCTGCGCATGCCAAATACGCCTCCCTGTGCCGCCCGAAGACACCGCACTGCTCACCCCCTCCGATGTGGCTCGATCCAAAGGACAGCGCAGTTGAGAACGGCCATCCAAAAAAACCGTCCATTTTGGCCGTCAATTCCCCCCCCCCCCCCCCCCCCCCCCCCCCCCCGCAATAATAAAAATCCTAAACACGTTGTGATTGGGAGTGGAGCACCGCCAAAAAAGACGTTTTTATTCTTGCGGGGGGGGGGGGGGAATGACGGCCAAAATGGATGTTTTTTATAGATGGGCGTCCATTTTGGCCGTCATTCCCCCCCCCTCCCCCCGCAATAATAAAAACGTCTTTTTTGGCGGTGCTTCACTCAGCTGAGACCTGGAAGTCTCTGAGCCAATCACAGTGTGTTTAGCTAGGCTGAACGCGTTGTGATTGGCCAAAATGCACATTTTTTTTTTTTTTTTTTTTTGGATGGGCGTCCATTTTGGCTTGTTAAGTTTAGTGCATCTGGCCCTGAGATGCTAGTTGGTTTAAGGTTATAATTAGATCTTGAATGAAATTTTTTTTTTTTTTTTTTTTACTGTGGGAGTGGACTGGGCTCTGTTGAGGAGTTAATGCAGTGAGTAGGGCTGTGTGATTTCAAATGTTTGTTTTTTTTTATTGTGTGGTTGGTGTGTGACTTTGTAAATTGCATTTATTTACGTTGGTTCTTATTGCAATATGTAAATGCATCGATGCTTTCAAAAACATTCCCACCTATTGCAGGATTTGCTGATTTGTGTTCGGACACGAGATGCTCTGTACGGTGGTACAACTCATCAGTAGCAGTAGAAGCTGCAGTCCTCTGACTGCCTCCTTTGCAGAGTCGATGGGAGTCTGCTTGCATGGTATTGATACTGTGACCCGTCAGCCGTCTGAGTACCACACCATTAACTCTGGACGCCTTGTGCTCTGTATCTGCCTTGTCTAGTGGGGGGGGGGGGGGGGAGCTGATGTCCATTTTCGGAGAAATGGTTTCTAATTGTGTTTTAGGTCTTTGTCACAGAACCCTCTGCAGCTGAGGCACTGCACCTCCTCACACCTTCCTCAGCGAACCAGGCGTAGCAGAATAAGGCTGGCTTTGTTCTTGCTCCAGTGGAAGCCTGAAACTCTCTCTCTAACCCGTTCGCTCCAAAGGCAGCAGTGTGGTCACTTCTGCTGAGCTGCTATTATCTATTATCGTAAAGCACGTTGGTGTCCCATTTTGGATATAATGAGCCATTATACCAAAGTATTGCAGCTTTTGAATACCCAGACCTTATCGAGGTCCTTATTGAACAGAGCTGTAATTCTTTAATTAAACTTTAACTAGCACCGGTTACAGTGAGTAGCTTAGACACTTTTTGTTCTGCCTGCTAGGAAGTGTTTTATGAAAGGGATTTTCCAACCAGGCTTGGTACAAATGTTCCTTGTCAGTTGGGCCACCCAGTAGCTGAATTCTCTGCATGCTGTGGTTAAATGGATTTAGTAAGATGGAGTCTGGGGAGCGGGGTAGAGGAGGAGGAGGTTGTCATTTTTTTTTCCTTTTCTTTAGGACCTAACAATAGCTATTCCTTTTTGTCCAAACCAGTCCACATCAAATGATTTATGCCCCCCTGGCCAGCAGATGGAGACAGTTGGAGAGAGTGGTAAACCATACTGTGCAGCTGGAGGTGAGGGGTGGGTGAGCCTGGTCTCTGCACAAGGAGCAATGCTTTGGGATGCTACAGTGATTCATCTGAACCACTTACTCATTAATCTTGTGTTCCGCAAAAGCCTTTGCAGTTCAGTGAGAAATACAAAAGACTAAGAACTGAGACAATTCAGGAATTTACAATTTAAGTACAGTAAGTTCAAAAACTCAGCCTACAAATTTTACAAAAGAAATGCTTTCAATAGTTTTCTAAAAGTCAAATAATCCTTAGATGAGCTGATTGTCGTGGAAAGTGAATTCAAACCGAAGAAGCCCCTATAAAATAGGCATGAGGCCAACTGATTCCTGAATTCAATCATAGCCATTGAAGGAACACAAAACTAGCTGACCCCGATCTACTCATCTATTTAACAAAGGAAAACTCAACCAAATATAGTGCCCTAAAAAACATAATAGGTCATTTAAAATAAGACCTTGCGGCTACTGGTAACCAATGAAGTTTAGCATGGGAAGGAGATGTATGCTCTTTCCTGCCTAGAGAAAAGATAACGGACTGCAAGATTTCAAATGGTTTGAAGCTTTTTTAGGACTTTGTACGTGTGACCAACTTTAGACTGTTGCAATAATGCAGTCTTTGTTGCTTTCCAAAATGGTCTACGTATTGCTGTTAATTTCCTTAATAGAAAGGGAGTTCTTAAGCACTTTATTAACCTGATTTAACATAGTTAGCAGACTGCCCAATTGAACTCCTAATGTACCAGCCAGCGGTGAACTCAAGGTATTACTCTCAAAAGACAAGTCTTTTACCTTTATGATGTTAGGTTGATCTAACCAAAGAAATTTTGTTTTACCTTGATGAAGTTTCAATTCCAGGCCTTTACTGGAAGAAGGAAGTAACTTGTTAATCTCACTCACACGCACAAGTACTCAGGCTGCATATACTGCAGCAGAACATGTTTATCTACTCCTGCTCCAGCTGAGATAACTACTACTTATCATTTCTATAGCGCTACTAGACGTACGCAGCACTGTACACTTGAACATGAAGAGACAGTCAGTCCCTGCTCAACAGAGCTTACAATCTTGAACCATTTCTCTAGCCTCATGTGCAACTTTCTTTAAATCGATCACCTTACTTTCTAACTTTCTACTTTCTTACCTATCTATATGTTACATCTTTGCTTGTACCCTACGCTGTCTATTAAAATGTTCTATTATGTATTGTGTTGACATTGTAAGTAGTATACCATGCCATACTTTGTATTGTTTTTGAATATTTTTACTGCTGTAATTGTCTATTGCTCATGTTTGATATATTGTTAACTGTACACCGCCTTCAGTGAATTCCTTCATAAAGGTGGTAAATAAATCCTAATAAATAAAAAGAAAAGTGATGCCCACACACCGAAAGCGAGGAAAGACGTAACCTTCATCTGAGTGGAGTGGAATTGGTGACATCAGTTTGTAGACTGTACATGAGGGGGTGCAGGGCTGGTTTCTTTACACGGTCAACATTTCCCCTCCAGTCCAGTGTTACACCTACCTCTGGGGCACCTCTAGGCTTGAACGGAGCCCTGGTGGTCTCCCATATTATCCTTGCTGCAAGCGATGGTGCCTTATTCAACTCTCCTCTCCATGAGGTTAAAAGAAATGTTTAATTTGTAACATTTCAAGGCAAGGTATCCTTCTTATTACTAGTAAATCAGGCCCGTTTCTGACACAAATGAAATGGGCGCTAGCAAGGTTTTTGTCGGACTGTGTGTGTGAGTGACTGTGTGTGAGAGAGAGTGAATGTGCGAGTGACTGTGTGTGAGAGAGAGAGTGAGACTGCTGGGTGCGAGCGTGTCTGCTCTGTCCCCTGCTCCCCCACCAGCCACCCAGCGATTATCCTTTTTCCTTGGCCCCCACCCCTGTATCCACCCAGCGATTCTCCTCTCTTCTCTGCCCCCCCCCCCTCCAGCCACCCACTGATGCTCTTCTCTCCCCTGCTCCCCCTCCATCCACCCAGCGATTGTCCTTTGTCCTCTGCCCACCAGCCACCCAGCGGTTCTCCATTTTCCCTTGACCCCCCCCCCCCCCCCTTCCAGCCACCCAGCGATGCTCCTTTCTCCTCTGTCCCTAACGATACCGGCCAACTCTCTTTCCCTCTGCCATGCAGGTCCGCTGAACGATCGATCCATTCACCGCTGTGCGCCCGCCCTCCCACCTCTGGTTGGTCAACTTTTGTGTGTGACATACCAAGAAGTACTGACGTCAATTCAGAGAGCACGAATGCTTCAAGGTTTAGTGCCACGGAGTCAGCTTCAGAACGTTGGAGGTGCTTTTTATTATATAGGATGTGTTAGGGCTATATCGAATATTCGATTTGACATAAAATAGTGATTTTAAATTTAAATACAAATAATCCAGGACACTACTGTGCTAAATCCTACTGAAATTAACACTTGATCTCTGATTTCTCGTTGCTGCTTTTATTATGTTAAAGCTCAATATTCATATTTGGCCGAATAACAATTTAAATAATCTAGGCCTTTACTGTGCTAAATCCTACTGAAATAAACGCTTGTTCTCTGATTGCTCGTTGCTTATTTGTTAAAACTCAATGCCCATTGTTACTATTTGGCTGAATAGTAAAATATGCTATTTGTTAAAGCTCTAAATGCATTGATAAACATTCACATCGGCGCAGTTCACATTACAAGTGTGTAGCAAACAACAAACCAGACACAAATTAATACCTCTGTGAAAGAAATAACAACAAAGAGGAGGGAAAAGTGTAGAACAAGCGTCTTTACCCAAAAAGTTGTAGATATCGTGCAGACGAAAGGGAGGGAGGAAATCTAGTGGGTCTCAAGGCTGCTAGCGAAATAACCACCTTTCTTCCCAGACCCCTGATACAAGGGTAGTGTCCAGTCTACACTTTAGAAGCGGGAAAAACAGCGAGTAGACGAGCCTGAGATGATCCTGGGACCCTGAAGGGCACTAAGGAGTAACGAGAGAATTCGAGTATAGCGGCAAATCCATATGAAAGGCTTGATTGGGCAAGAAATAACATTTTAGATGTAATTCTGCAAGAGACAGCCTGTGGTGGTCACATACTAGAGGTGACTGGTCAGTGGTTAGTGTTATACTGTGTCCTGCAAAAGTTGAAGACCCCTCAACAATTTTAAAATAGTCTAAGGCAGTGGGTCTGGGGGGGATCCCCAGCCAGTTGAATTTTCAGGATATGTATAAGAGATTTGCTTCTAACGGAGGTACTAGGCATGCAAATCTCTCTCATGCATATTCATTAGGAATATCCTGGAAAACCTGGTGATAGAGACATTTAAATACCTCATTGGCACAGGAGGTGAGCCTGGGTTGAAAGGAGGCTGTGGAAGGAGAAGGCATAGGATGAAGGTGAACAGGGACAGACTGCAGAGGAAATACTTCTTCACGGAAAAGGTGGTGAATTAGTGGAATCGCCTCCTGGCGGAAGGGGTGCAGATGAAAACTGTATCTGAATTTAAGAAAGCAAGTGGCGAGTGGTCCCCCAGGGCAGGTTTGAGAACCACTGGATCTTTAAAGCTTTGCTTTTTAAGGTACAGTCTGAGAGAATAGAAAGTTTTTCAGATCACGCTGGAAAAAAGAGAACTATTTACTGATACTCCCAGAGAGCTAACTGGTTTAAAAGCTGCGGGCAGTCTGCTACTAGAAAATCGGGTGGCCTCCCGTTTTGCAGGGTTCAATTTAATCCCATTTCCTATAGCTACAAGTAAACTGAAGTTGCAAGTACACGTAAAAATACAAAACAGCAATGCAAATTTGAGGGACTGGGATCTTACTCCACATATCCTGACACATGAGTGAAGATCACTATTTTGGAGGCTACTCCCGCCATCATTAATCCTGTGCCTGACCGAACGGATATGTCTTGAAGTCCTTCTGAAATGTCCAGACCTCTCTCTTAGCATGACATTGGTAATCCAGAGAGTGCCCTTGCTGGAGTCGTATGTGCTCAGTACTTATTGGGTATATGGTGGTGATAGGGCAGATAATGGGGAGGGTAAGGTATGCCAAGTTTAAAAATCCTAAGCAAAACCTTAACCCTGAATTCTGGAGCTGTGCTGGGATCGAACTTGTGTTCAACCCTAGACCCCCTTAACAGCACAAGTGCTGCATTACCCTGAGAGGAGAAGCAGGCAGGTCCTGAGAAATGAAGCACGGATTGGTTATTTTGAAAAGGCCTTTGGTGTTCATCTCTCACCTGATCTGTGGAGTGATGGAAATGGCCACCTTTATGCTGACTTATTATGGGTGGCAGGAACCAGCTCATTACTGGCTGTTCTTCCAGGGATTGCATACCATCTCATGGTCTGTGAAATTCCCACTGGAACAGTCCGAATTCATTTATAACGACCATTAAAGCCGGGTCCGTTTTCCAGCAGTACAGCAGAACCCTGCCTCAAGGGGCCTGGTCCCTGTGAGCCTGGCTGGGGATAGCTGATGGCCTCGGAGCTTGGCAGGGAATTTTCAGGTCTTCTGTTCATGGTGTGTGAAGTTCATTAGCAGCTGCATTGAGCCAGCCAGTTCAGGTTGCTCCCCTTCTCATGTTCATAACCCCCCTGCCCTTTTAGAGATCCACTTTCTTCATGACACGGTTGCGGTAGGTATCACTAGTGCTGGTTGTGTGCAGGAAGCGCTCTGGGAGGAGAGGCAGGTATATAATTTCTCGGTTATTTACTTGATTTTTTTTTTTTTTTTGTCTGCCTCCCAACCATACCCAGGAGCAGTTACAAAATTACATTTCATAATAATAAAACCTAATACAACACTTGACTTAATAAAAACACGTCCAATACAAAAATAATGGAGAAAAACCTAAGATATACTGCAATGGGAATGAAATTAAAAAAAAAATTTTGCTTCATAAACAAAATACTTTAAATATTTGTGAATAGTGGTCACTTCCCATTAGAGCTGGAGTCTGCATCCTAGGTGGGAGGAGTAAGAGCAGGGCAGCGAGGCGCTCACCTGGGTGTAGGAGGAGCACGAACTAGAGAATGACATTGTGATTGGAAAATGTTTGTCTTATTTAAAGAGCCATTTATGGATTATGGATTTATTTTTAGTTTTCAACAATTTAATTGATGAATAAGTGCAAATCACAAATAACTAAAACCTTTAGCTCCAATACAACTTAGCCAACAATATAGACATTGGTAAAAAAAAAAAACCTTTATTCCTAACCCCCCCCCCCCCCCCCCCCCAAGGAAGCTTAATGGTTTAATAACTTCAACAGATCCCTGTATAGCATAGTACTGAGAAGCAGACTCAACTCTTGCAAATAGGGATTTCACGTTTGTGTGAAGCGTAATATATACTTCGGGGACCCCTTCGCCTCCCCTTTCCTCCCACGATGCCAGTATATGGATTTGTTTTTGTGAACTGTTGAGGATTAGTTTTTTGTTTTTATGCACATCACTAAGCGTTTGATTTCTCCTGCAAGACAAGTGGATTTTGTTCTACCTTAATCTGCTGTTAACTGAGTTTACGAAGATGGTGCAGCTTGGGACCTTTTTCGGTGTTGAATTTCAAATCTAGAGGAAGATGTAGCCAAGCTGGTCAGCAGAGACATTTTTCTATATCAAGATAAGTACGTTTTGGTATTTTTCAAAATTACGTTGTAAGATCGTTTATACTAATGTTGATTCCTTCCAGCTTCGTCCAATGATGGTGGAACTCTACGCCTCCTGTGCTGGGAGGGTGGATTAACTGAGCACTACTCACAAATAATTTTAGAAATGATTTCATTCCAATTGCAGTAGTATATATTGAACATTCAGAATTCAGTTCAGCATTTCCTCATCATAAGTTCTAACAATCTTCCAAGAACAGAAGTTTTTACAGCCTTCCAAAAACCCAGTAGGTCATCGATGGATCTAATGGCAAGAGGCAACCTATTTTACAGACAGATCAAGAAACAAGAGTAAGCTTGAGTAATCTGAGTGAGACTTGCGTCCCCCTAAAATCATGGCTGTCTACGGATGAAGGATGACATGAAGACCCTGTTGCCTAGGTTGGAGGAGGAGAGGGTAGGGAAGGGTATTTGTGGCCTTTCAATAGTAGCTCAAGATGAATTACATTCAGGTATGCTAGGTATTTCCATATGTTGGGAGAGCTTACAATTAAATTTTGCACTTGAGGCAACAGAGGGTTAAGCTGACTATCTCAAGGTCACAGGGAGGATGTGTGGGATTTTTGAACCCTTGTTCTCCTCCTTTGCAGCTTCGCTTCCGGGCGTGAGGTGATGGACATGTGCAGAGCTTTGAAGCCAAGAGTGATCAAATTGTCTTCCTGGTAGAGGAGAGCAGCTTTCAAGTGACATCTTCACTATGTCTGAGCAGTGCAGCCCAGGACTAATTGATGGTTTCTGCTGCTGTCACGGAGCCTGGCCTATGGGCATTGCCCTTTGATAGGGCTGAGGTCCTAGTTCTCGGCGTGCAATCTACAGGCTTATACAGGGATCCTCAGGAGATCAGTCCTTGAGCCGTTCTCCTAGGTTGGTAGGTGCGGGCAGGGGTAGGGTTTTTAGGCCTCTCTGCCAGGGTAGATGTACCCTGTGAGAATGTGTGTGGGGTGGGGGGGAAGTGTTCTTCTCTCTGCCCTTCTCCCATCTCCCTTCTACGTGCTTCCTCAAAAACAGAAGAGCGAAGAAGAGGAACTAGACAGCACAACTGACTGCAGAACAGCTGTGTTAGTGGAACCCCTAGAGCAGTAACCTGAACATCAGTACACTGCTTCATGGGGCAGAAGGCGCTTGGAGGTGCATGGAACAGATGTGTATAATGTGCCGACATTTATCACCAGGCTGTGAATGCTAGTGGAGGATCCCAAATGGAAACAGCTTTTGTGTGTTTGACCAAGAACAATTCACTAAGGAGGTGCCTTCCTAACCAGTTGCACCAGCTCAACACCTACAGCTTTCGGAGGGTGATATGCATAGCACAGGGTGGGGTTGCCTGATGAAATGTATCTACTTTTCTGCCAGGCCCAGGAAGAGCTGCTACAGATTAAGTGGAAAGTCATGAGTATTTCCGGTGTAAAGCGTCAACAGTTCATAAAGGCAAGCAGGAGAAGATGGGTTCCAGGCTGACTGCCATGAAACAGTTAGTCTTCAGACTAATCGTGACCGTATGTTTGTGGTTAGGATAGCTTTATGGAATGCATTACCCAATTTGAGATCTGTTACTTTTATTTCAAAAAGCTTTTCCTGCATGTGTCACGCACTGGATAAAACATAAGGGGTATTGTATAACACATTTACGCAGTGGACATTTTAACATGATGATTAGTGAGAGTTGGCTGGGTATTTGTTTTGAACTTTGGATGCTCATGATTTGTATTTGATGTTTTTGTAGCTGCTTTTTTTTTTTTTAAGGTTTTGTGTATTGTTATAGAATTATGTATGTTTCCTTTGTATTCTGTCTCCTCCCCCCCCCCCCCCCCCCGCCGAATTGTAGATGGTGTGGTTTATAAATATTTTAAAATAAATATTGGGCCTGGTTTTCCCGTGTACAATAACATGGTCATATTGGTGAACATTTCAGAGGAGGGATGGCAAGGTAGAGCAGATGTGTATTGGTCTGAGGACTGCAGGGTGAACCAATTTGTTTAATTAAAGAGCACTGGTGACTCTGTTGTGGGTGCCGGTCAATGTGGTAGGAACCATTCTGGAAATATAGACAAAGCCACCAGATGAGAAGTTTTGCCTTATACATTTTTTATTTAAGGTGTTAAACATGAGAAGGGTGAGCCAGTCGAGACAGTGCCAGGAAATCCAAAGTCCTTCACGAGCCTCCTGAGAGATTGTCATAGGATAGGAGACAATGTCTTAAATTGGAAATGGGTTAAAAGCAAACATAGAGTAAAGCTGAACAGTAAGTTTCTCAGTGGTGAAAGTTATAGTGAGTTTACCAGGGCCAGTGCTTTGAACTACAAAAGGAAAGGGGTGAAGTGATCAGGTTCACAGGCGAGACAATGATTCAGGTGAAATTTAACGTGGATTAAAGCAAAGTGACAGGCATAGAAAAAGAATCCCAACTAAGGGTCGCCATCCAGGAGAAGGATCTTAGTTGTCAAACTCCTCAGCTCGATGTGTGGCAGCGAACGAATTATTAGGAAAGGAATCGAGACCAAATAGAAGAATTATCCTATTTTCCTTGTATCACTCTAGTTCTGGTCACCGTATCAAAAAAGATATAGCAGAGTTTGAAAATGGTTTCAATCAAGGGCTACCAAAATGATAAAGGGAGTGGAGGAGTGGCCTAGTGGTTAGGGTGGTGGACCTTGGTCCTGAGGAACTGAGCTCGATTCCCACTTCAGGCACAGGCAGCTCCTTGTGACTCTGGGCAAGTCACTTAACCCTCCATTGCCCCATGTAAGCCGCATTGAGCCTGCCATGAGTGGTGAAAGCGCGGGGTACAAATGTAACAAAAAAAAAAATGGGACGACTTTTCCTATGAGGAAAGACTAAAGAGGTTAGGGCGGCTGAGGGGGATGTGATAGAGGTACATAGGGACCCGTTATTTATCCTTTCAGACAGTATAAGACTAGAAGATGCACCAGGAAACTAACAGGTAGCAGGTTAAAATAAATTGGAGAAGAGTTTTTTTACTCAACTTCATGCAGTCAAGACAGTTACTATGCATCTAGTTTTTCCTACATAAGCACACAACTGTGGAACGCATTATCAAAAGCCTTGAAAACGACATACGACCACCTAAACTTCCGAGAATCACTAAAAAGGCATACCCTACTGATCCAACTTAAATGCCTAATCTCTGCAACACAACCAAACTAAAGCACGTAATGGACATAAACACAATTCTTCCGTTCTCCGATTCCCTAATGTGGCTGTGCCACATGAACTTGATCTTACCACAACATCACCCTGTATTTGTTCACACCGGAGCCTGCAAAGGCCTCTCCGGTACTATGTAAGCCACATTGAGCCTACAAATAGGTGGGAAAATGTGGGATACAAATGTAACATAAAAAGAGTTTAGACAAGTTCCTGGAGGAAAAGTCCTAAAGCTGTTCTTAGGCAGATAGACTGGGGAAAGACTCCACTTGTCCATTGGGATTGGCAGTCGTCTGGATACTGGGCTTAATGGACCTTTTTGGTCTGACTCGGTACAGCAGCTCTTTCCAGAGAGAGGCTTGCTGCTTTCCTTTTGCCTGTCCGTGTTTGTTTTATTTTCTGGTGATGCGGTATGTTTTTTTTTTTTTTTTTTTTTTTTTTTTTTTCCTTTACTGATTATCCTCCATCTTCCTCCCCTCAGTCCCTTTCCTCTTCATCTAGTTGAATGTTTTCATGCATGCTTATTAAGTGTATCATTAGTATTATGCTAACTTTCTATTATATCTTTGGTATTTGAATTCCAGTGCTGTTAAATGTGTAGATTTTTGATACTGTTTCATAGTAGTTCTATTAGGTTTCAATTTTCTAGTTTACCTCATTTATTGTCTTTGTGCTTGGTTATTTTACTATTGTGTGCGATTATCTTCTTCATAAAGGCAGTTAATCCCAATAAGTAAGTAAATATACACAAATAACCAGTATCATCTCTGCACTTCCAGCTGTGTCCTAGTTAAAGGTCTCCACCTGTAAACTACCTGCATGGCTTCTTCCTTCCCCGGGGAGCTGTGTAAGGAAACCAGGCCACTCGGCAGTAAGAGGCATCGGGCTTTGCCGCTTCTCGGTTCACGCCCTGTAGTGAGTCATTGTGTGACTGGGGCAGCCCTGCAGCATTCCTCTTGGTCTCATGTTCATCTGCCTTCTGGATATGGGGCGGTACTATCAGGTTCGTCTCCAGAGAAGTCTGAAAGGATGCATGCGTTATTTAATGTATATTATGGCAGCTACTTCTGGCATTATCCTGTTGGAAACAGCTAACTGGAGGGGGAATCCTGGCCGTTCTGCCACATGGCTGAGATTGTAAAGCTCGTGCACTCATGGAATTAATTGGTCATATATAGTGAGATTTAAAAATCCTGTTTGAGAAAAATGAAATGAGCATTTTAACACCAGAAAAACTGTTTTGCATGACTGGTAACTGTGCTTGTAGTTCGCTAACTCCCAGTCATAGGTTCAAAGCGGTTAACGCAAGTATTAACTATTATACAATGATGAAGAGAAATGGATACCAGAAAAAATGATCACTAATAAACTTTTAATCAGATAAGCTTTCAGTTGTCCTTCCCTCCCTCCCTCCCTCCCTCCCTCATTTCACAGATAGCTGGGATAGTAACACCTTTACACTTATGTTTCTGTAATTCATTATTATTGTTAGGATTTAGTAAATTACTGTTAAATGACGGTAGGAGAAGTACATGAAGAAAGTGTCACTAAAAAAATTGATCCGTGTAGTCAGGAAATTCAAGTTTTTCAATAGCTTCCCAAGCCAGGGGTCAAGTTGTACTGGACGTTTTGTTTAAAACACATTTGTCGTGGTAAAAAAAAATACATTTTGATAACTGATCAGACTGGCAACAGATAATTCCAGGTTTGGAAAAACTGAGGGGACCTTTCTTTACTAAGGTGTAAGAACAGCTGACGGAGAGGTTTTGCCGATGTTTGAACAGATGCATATTAGCTAATTCACAAGACAAGATGAGAATTGGGCAGTTTTTGATTTGTGAGGTTTGTCACAGTTATTATTGTTCTATGATTTTTAACCAAAATATCAACGAACCATAAGCATATTAAATGCCTGGTCAGTCTCCGGCTGCCTTGTCCTGAAGCACAAATGCTGTTTTCTTCATTGGCCTTGCTAATGTTGCTGCTCTTGATTTTTACCCTTCAGGGATTTCCTTCCCCGTGGATCTGGAATTGTCACCCGTCGTCCTCTAGTTCTCCAGCTCATCTTTTCAAAAACAGGTATGGTGAGCGGATAGCAAAGTTAAACGGTCACCTGGCCATAACACAATGTGCAAACCCCACCCATGACTAATGGCGTAGCCGTTCTCTTATAGTACAGACACTCTGAGGCATATTTTCAAAGCACTTAGCCTTCCAAAGTTCCATAGAAACCTATGGAAACCTATGGAACTTTGGAAGGCTAAGTGCTTTGAAAATATGCCTCTCTGTGGCCTAGTTGTACAAATGCTGCTATGAGGTCCATTTTTGGCTGTCTGAAGGGTATCTGGGCTGGATTAATTTTTTTCCTCCCCCTGCCTATGCACCTGATTGTAAGAGCTTTCTTTCCACCAGGTACATAATGTCAGGAATTGGTCCACAGCTTCTGTCTTGAGCAGTGGTTCTCAACATTTCTTCTGTTGTGACACACCTGGCAGACATTGTTCGTGTATGTGACACACTGAAAACTAAAATTCACAGCTGAATGAACAATGTAAATATTTCATTTTTGACGTTTAGTGTAAATTTGCCTACCCTTCATTCCCATATCAAAAACTATGCAACACATCAGTCTCGGATTTCTCACTTGCCATATAAAACGAACAATTCTGGTGTCACCTCAGTAACAGCACCTTCTGTTATGTAGCTTCCCACTATTCCAGAACCTGTGGGAGAATTGTCCTTCCACCAGCAGGCTGCCCATATGGCTGCTGCATCAGAGGTTTGTACATTTTGCAGTGGGTCTCAGTTTTCAGTTCTCTCTCTTGGCATCTGTTCCAGCTCCTCAGAATTTTCTATCTCCAGCAGGTGGATGGACACACTTTTCAGCCACTGGTTCTGAGTGATTTGCTCCTAGTCCAGTTGGTGAGCTGGTCCTCAGTTGAGCTTTGCAGGTGGCTTGAGTCTGCAGAGTGATATCTGAAGGTCTTCACCTGTCTCTAGTGTCCTGTGAATTTACTTCTTCCCTCCCTTCACCTTTCCCCTGTTTTCCTGTGTAGCTCTCCTTTTCCAGTACAACAACCTTAAAACAACAAAGGAAAGAGGTTTTCTGGAGAGCGTGGGACAGAGTATGGGTCCTGAGCCTTTCTTATCTGTGAGCTTGGTGGGAGCAGCCACTTGGAGGGTTGCAAGTTCCACTTGGTGCAGGGGAGGGATCCTGACTCACCCCTTGAGACATGTTGTGCTGTGTTTGTGACAGCCGGAGTAAATGGTGACGCCTGCGGAAGCAGTTAAGTGGTTTTCTGTTGTGAGACCCACAAGCCGGTGTCAGGGTGTTGCAATATGTGCAGTACGCGGAGGAAACCAGGTGACGGCATCACGTCTTCGGATTTGGTGCAGCGTCCGAATATGCTGGGGTCTTTGGGCTCTCCGGCATGGCCAGTGCACAGTTTGATGCAGGAGAGCACAGGAATGGGCACTGTTTTTTGGGTTTTTTTGTCGTCTGAGCCGACTGGCAGTGAGGAGCAACCTCTGATCACGCGCGGCGCACAGCTGCCATTTTACAATCTCAAACCTAACAGAGCATTCAGCTGCATCAGGATCTTTCTTTTCTCCAGAGTTTATATTGCTCTCACACCAGGTCTATTTACTGAAGCAGGGACAGAGTTGCTGCCAGGTGCTTCAAGTTCGGCCCGCTGTCCCTCTGGTTTCTAAGAAATCTTGTTTAGACCTCAGAGTGGGCATATGAGGCCGTTTCTGCCTTACCTCCCTCATCTAATGTTGAGCCATTGTTGAATGAGCCCTAAGAGGTGGGAGAGCTGTGCCCCCCCCCCCCCCCCCCGAGGAGGGGGATGATCTGAAAGGTTATTTCATAAAGAGATGTTCAGTACTCTTATTTCTGAGGCACTGGTAAAAGGGGACATTGCCCTAAAAGACCTACGAGATAGGAAGCTAGAAAGCTCGCTGAAACAAGCCTTTGAAGTGGCCTCTTTGGGTCTTCAAGCGACACTGTGCAGCTCGTTCGTGGCTAGGGAATGCCTAAAGTTACATCAGCAGTCGGCAAAACAAGATGGACGCCATAACGCCTAGCTGGAATTGGGTTTGGCCTGTTTGATGGATGCTATTTATGACATGTTAGGGGTTATGGCCTGCAGTACATCTTTGGATGTCATGGCACGTCGGCAACTCTGGTGGCGGCATTGGGCAGTGGATGCAGTGTCTAGTTAAAACTGCCAATTCAAATGGCTATTTAGAGAAGATCTCAGCAACTTGGTGAAAAAACTGGGGAAAGCTGAGTCGCAGCGGTTGCTGGGGGATAAGCCAGCAGCCTCTGGTCATCTGGGGCTCTTGGCCTGGTCATTAGCAATATGGTCAGAACTCCCACTTTGAGGCACGCCAATCTTCCTTTTGTACAGACAGGAAGTCCTGTCAGCTAGAGCGCCCAATGCCTCTAGAGCTTTGCAATGATTCAAATCTGGTCCACTTTTCTCTTCCTCCAGTGGGAGGTCATCTTTTGAAGGTGGACCAAAATCATGTCAGACCAGTGGGTTCTGGATATTCTTCCAGAAGGTTACAAGTTTGAATTCTCCTGCCTGGTTACTCATATCTTCTTGCAGTTGAGGTTCAGGCCACCATAGATTCTTTGCTGGTGCTCTGGGCTGTTGTTTCAGTTCCTCAGGCCGAACAGGGACAAGGCAGATACTCTTTCTAGTTCATTGTCCCAAAGAAGGAAGGCGCCTTTTATTCCTGCCTTAAATCTCAAAAGGTCTATACTGCTGCCTCTGCTTGTCCTGCTTTTGCATGGAGACAAACAAAGCAGATCAATCAGTGATATGGTTCAAAACTTTATTTTCAGAGATTCGCCCGACACAGACTGTGTTTCGCCCACAAGGGCTGCGTCAGGGGCTAATAGTCCTGCTTGGACTATTAGCCCCTGACGCAGCCCTTGTGGGCGAAACACAGTCTGTGTCGGGCGAATCTCTGAAAATAAAGTTTTGAACCATATCACTGATTGATCTGCTTTGTTTGTCTCCATGTTGGATTTTGCAGATCGCTTGCCATCTTGTTTCTTAGGACCTGCTTTTGCATGGAGACACTAAGCAGTCATAGCCTCGTTCAAACAGGAGAATTTCTTATAGCCCTCTATCTCAAGGAGATGTACTTGCATATACCCACATGGCTGCTGCATCAGAGGTTTGTACATTTTGCAGTGCTGGCCCATCACTTCCGGTTCAGGGCTTTGCCATGGCTCCAAAAACATTTATTAGGGTTATGGTGTTGGTGGCAGGCCTTCCTTAGATTCTGGGGTCAATGACAGCAGTGATGAAAGTGGTGTTGTGCAAGGGACACTGGTTGCTAGGCAGAGTGTGCAGTTGTGGTTGTCGCCCAGGAATTTGACCGTCTGAGCTCCCTTTCCAATAACACAATGGGAGGTGGTGACAACGGACACCAGCAAATTAGGTTGGGGAGCTCATTACAAATTCTATCTAGCACAGGACACATGGACAGAACAGGAGTGTCGGTGGTTGATTAGATCACTTGGAGCTCAGGGCAGTGCAGAATGCATTATGCGACGTGCTTCCTTTTTTATGGGGGCCCTGGTCTGAGTTCTCCAACAGTGCCACGGCGGTGGTTTATAGCCTCTCTTTTTAGGCTGGCCCCTGGAGTTCAGCGACATGATTGGCCACGGAGGCCGTAGTACGCAGACCTGATTTGACTGCTGGACAAGGGTCCTCTGTCTTTCGCAGGTACATGGCCTACAGAAGCAAGGTCTGGGTCTTGTGGAGGATCCATGCCTCTTTGATATTACTGCTTGGCCATTGAAAGGGCTCGATCGAGACAAGGTTGTTCTGATTCTGTCATTGCTACCTTGCTTTAGGCACAGAAACACTTTACATCCATGGTGTATGCAAGGGTGTGGAGAACGTTCGAGGACAGGTGTTCTGACGCAGGCTTTCTGCCTTCTCCGCTCGGATCGCGCACATCCTAGCGTTTCTCCAGGCAGGCCTTCAGAATGGACTGGTATTGAGTTCTCTAAAAGTTCAGGTTGTGGCTTTGGCCTGTTTCAGGGGTCAGCTACAGAAGACCTCTCATGGTGCTCACCTGGATATTCAAGTCTTGCAGGGAGCAGGCTGTTCACGGTCTTCCTTTTGTAAGCTGTGGACCCTTAATTTAGTCCTTTGGGCTCTCAGAAGCCTCCTTTTGAGACACTCCGGAAAACCTCCCTGAAAGATCTTATGCTAAAAGATAACATTTTTGGTGACTGTTGTGTCAACATGTAGGGTTAGAGCTTCAGGCTTTCTTGTCAGGATCCCTTCGCTTTTCAGAGGCAGAGTTCTCCCTGCGCATGGTTCCTTTTCTTCCAAAAGTGATATTGGCATTTCGTCTCAACCAACCAACCAGTCTGTGGAGGACAAAGGTGCTTAGTTCTTCCTTGAAGCTTCTCAATGTGCACAGTTCTAATTAGATATCTGGAAGTCACAAATGAGTTTTGCAAATCGGACAGACTATGCTTTTGGTAAACATGCTTGGCCTCGAGGGTTTCCTAGCCCACAGTTGCTAGATGGTTGAAGGGAGACTATATTTTGTGTTGGCTTATTTGCTTGCGGAGAAGCAGGTTCCTCGGGCCTTACTGGCTTATTCTACAAGGTATACAACGACATCCTGGGCAGAGACTACCTTATTGTCTCTGGATATTTGCAAGACAGCAACATGGTTGATACTGCATACCTTAGTCAACCACTACAGGGTGGATGTTGTGATGCGCTTGAAAGCATGTTTTGGTACTTTGTTCCTCGGGGTGGCAGTGCTAGGATCCCACCCACTCTAAGAATTGCTTTTGAACATCCTACAGGTCTGGAATGGTGGGAAGTTATGTAATGGAAGGAGAAATTGGGTCTTACCTGATCATTTTCTTTCCATTAGTCCTTGGCACTATTCCAGAGGCCCACTCAAGGTTTCTTAGATAATTAGTTAGCGCAAAGTAATGGGTCAAATAATTATCACCTTGCACAGTGCTTCCTTCATATTACTTGTCCATAGAACAGAGAGGTATACATGTTTGCTCATCTGGTTAGTGTTGTTTAAGGTTGTTTTTTGTTCTGGGTTCTCCTTACTGCTTATCTAAGTAAATACTAAGGAGTTGGACTGGATACCAAGAGAGATCTCAGCTCAGTTTGTTCTCTATCTCCACCTGCTGGTTGATGGACACGACTATCCCATGTCCTATCCCACAGGTTCTGGAATAGTGGGAAGGACTAATGGAAAGAAACTTCAGGTAAGACCCAATTTCTCCACAAAATCCATTCACTGCCATATACTTGAAACGAAACAAAACCTTTCAAACGTGCTACTCAAAGTATGTAGCAAACAGAACCCTTGGACAGCAGTCCTTCATTTTCACCTTGCAGCAGTTATCATTGAGGATCATGAGGAAGCAAAAATAAGGACCAGTTTTGTAGATTTCAAGAACTTAACTCTTGGATTTCTGCTCTTCACAGCTCGCAGGTTCCCTGCTTATATCAAAATTTTTAATGAGAATTGCCACCACTTGGGGATGTACCACTGTGTCTTGAGACACTGATTGATTGAGATCCACAGGTCTAGAAAGTATAACTCCACTTTTCTCTCTACACACCAGAGGTCTTCATTCCCAGTCCTCTATGAGAATCTGTATTTGGCGCATGGTGGTGTTTTTCTTATAAGTATCCCTGCTCTGACACCATCTTTAATTGAACATGATAGCACAGCACTTTGTTTTATACCTCTTTAGCTCTGCAAAAAAAAAATATATATATTTTCAGGGGATGTAAATAAGGAACTGGACTTCATTCGACATCCCTTTCCTGGCTTGGTTTCTGTTCTGTCTCTCAGGGAGGGAAGTGGGGGAAAGGCCACATGGTGTGGAGGCTTCCTCGGTAACATTTAAAATGTCTGCCCTGTTTTGGCTCCAGCCACGTGGTCCGTGCCTGCCTTTTTTTTTTTTTTTTTTTTTTTTCCCCTGACGTCAGGTGACGGTCTCCTCCCCCCCCCCTTTCCTTTTCCAGAATATGCAGAGTTCTTGCACTGCAAGTCCAAAAAGTTTACGGATTTTGATGAAGTTCGGCATGAGATCGAAGCGGAGACGGACAGGGTGACTGGAACGAACAAAGGAATTTCTCCTGTTCCCATAAACCTGCGGGTCTATTCGCCACATGGTATGTGTGGTTTTTACTTCATCCTGGCTGTCTTTACGTATCTTTAATACACTTACTCAATTTTCTTTTCAATGGGAGGATTATGCTTGGAGGGCCTCCTGAGCCACTGAAAATTGTTGCGAGTCTAATGTGGGGCAAGAATTTTTCTTAAAGAAATATGTACGTGTCTGCTATGGGTCTGGATTAAGTATCCCTAAAGGACTCCGTGTAATACCGTCTCTCCCATTTTCCAGTGCTGAACCTGACTCTTATTGACCTCCCTGGTATAACGAAGGTGCCTGTGGGAGACCAGCCACAGGACATCGAGTACCAGATCAAGGACATGATCCTGCAGTTTATCACCAGAGAGAGCTGTCTGATTCTGGCAGTGACACCGGCTAACATGGACCTGGCAAATTCAGATGCCCTCAAGTTGGCCAAGGAGGTGGATCCCCAAGGTAAGAGAAGGAGGCCTGCTGCGGGGTGGGTCTGGCGTTTATGTTGTCCCAAAACGATCAAGGCTTGATATGTGATGCAGTAGTTCTTGCTGTTCTTCACCAGCCAGCATCACTCCTGGGACTGGTCACAGCCACTCTGCGTTCAACTTTTAACCTTTGCCTTCTTTCATTGGCTTTCCAGGTTTACGAACCATTGGCGTCGTCACCAAACTGGACCTGATGGACGAGGGCACGGATGCCCGGGACATCCTGGAGAATAAACTTCTGCCCTTGAGGAGAGGTAATGGCTTATGTCGCTGCTGAGTCCCAGTAAGGTGTACAGTAAATCGCAAGGAGGACGTGGAGGTGTATTCATAGAGCCGTGTGTTGGTCAGACTTGAGAGGATAATATCAAATGTTGGTTTATTTGCACAAAGTACCAGTTGTAACCAGCGTCCCAGCAGTAAAATCTGTCTCTGTAATTCTTGCATTACTCTCTCCAGGTTATATCGGGGTTGTAAATAGAAGTCAGAAAGATATCGATGGAAAGAAGGACATTCGAGCTGCGATGGCGGCCGAGAGGAAGTTCTTCCTGTCTCATCCGGCATACAGGCACTTGGCCGACCGAATGGGCACGCCGCATCTGCAGAAAACGTTGAACCAGGTGCGCTTCCAAAGGCTTAGGATGATCAGTGCTGGGGGTAGAGGGGAACTTGCTTAAGGCGTCTCCTTGTGGCGAGTTGTAGAATGATCAGCATAGGAAACCTACTGTGACTACTTATTTCTATAGCGCTACTAGAGCTTAATCTAATCAGGACAAATAACCTCTTTCAGCAACTGACCAATCACATCCGAGAGACTCTGCCGGCATTGCGCAGTAAGCTTCAAAGTCAGCTGCTTTCCCTGGAGAAGGAGGTGGAGGAGTACAAGAACTTCCGTCCAGATGATCCCGCCCGCAAAACTAAAGCACTTTTACAGTATGTTCTGGGATAAGGCTGAGGGTAGGAGAGCAGGTTTTGAGCTTTCTGGGACATTGTGGGGTCCTGTGCTGCCTCCGTCCTGATAGAACAGCCCCAGTTGCTGCTGTCGGAGGCCACGGTACCCCTACCACTGTCTTGCAGTTAGGAAATGTGAGCCTGTCTGCGAGGTTACTGATGGCTCTCTTCTGCTTGCTCCAGGATGGTTCAGCAGTTTGGTGTGGACTTTGAGAAGAGGATCGAGGGCTCTGGAGATCAGGTCGACACGCTGGAACTCTCTGGCGGTGCAAGGATAAATCGTATCTTCCATGAGAGGTTTCCATTTGAGCTGGTGAAGGTACCTTTGATGCAGGCCCTTCAGGAGGGGGGAGGGATTGACAGTCGGGTGAAGCACTTGTGGAAGTAAATCTTCCTGTTGGATTCTTGTGTGCCTGTGTACGTGCGAGAGAGATCTGGACATCGGAACAGCAATACCAACTTCTGCAGATCTGTCCTGCGTACTCTGCGCTCTGCCTTTTGTTGGCCTCGGAGGGACACCCTTTTCTTCTCCAATGTTACACTGTGAAGGATTCAGGTTCTCTGAGAAACCTAGCTGTGTTAATTAAAACGTCTGTGGGACCCTAATGTCCAGACACTCCAGTAGGAAGGTTGGTAGATGCGATGGCTGATTTGTGAAACGTCTTTCTTGCAGATGGAGTTTGACGAGAAAGACTTAAGAAGAGAGATCAGCTATGCAATTAAGAATATTCATGGTGTGAGGTAAGCAAGTCGAACAGGCGGAAAGGTGAAATTAGATCTTACCTGCTAATTTTCTTTCCTCTAGACCCTCCAGACCGGTCAAGACGCTTGGGTTATGCACGCCTACCAGCAGAGGGAGACTGAGAACACAAAAACTGAACCAAGTATAAGCCAGCAGCCAACCCCCAAGCAGCCAGTAAATCCTTAACAAAGCAAAACGCAACCAATGAAAAAAACCTAAACTATAACCCCGAAAGGTCAAAGAACCCTGTACTCAGAAACAATTCTTGGTAACGTGCTTCCAATAACCGAACGCCACAGCGTTGCGGTCCTTCTCTGAAACCCAGAGGAAAACAATGGAACTTCAGAAATCCAAAGCTCCCAATTTAGAGTCCTATCAGCAATAGCAACATAGAAATGTCCATATCAATCATCTCTCAAGCACACTAGGACAAAGCACCAGAAATATACACAGCGGGAGGGTTCTTGACCGGTCTGGAGGGTCTAGAGGAAAGAAAATTAGCAGGTAAGATCTAATTTCACCTTCCTCAGCGACCCTCCAGACCGGTCAAGACGCTTGGGCAGTACCAAAGCAGTAAACATCTAAGGGCGGGAACTTTGCACCCCAGAAGTCAACACTGCCTCCCCAAAACTGGCATCCTGCCTGGCCTGCACATCAATTCTATAATGCTTCACAAATGAATGCAGCGAGGACCAGACCGCCGCCCTGCAAATATCCTGCGGCGGCACTAAACCACTCTCTGCCCAGGAAGAAGCTACTCCCCTGGTCGAGTGTGCCTTTAGTAACTCTGGCACTCTACGTCCCTTGAGCAAATACGCAGAAGAAACTGCTTCTTTCAACCATCTGGAAATTGTTACCTTAGAAGCCGCAGCTCCCTTCTTAGGTCCTCCAAACAACACAAACAATCTATCCGAAGACCGAAACTCTCGCGTCCTGACTAAATAAGACCGCAAAACTCGACGAACATCCAGCTTAGCCAAACGGCGCTGAGAAGAATCTCCGAGCCTATCTCCCAGAACCGGTAAAGAAATGTCCTGATTCACATGAAAGGAAGAGACCACCTTAGGCAAAAAAGATGGGACCGGCCTCAACGACACCTTCTCCTTAGAAAAGGTCAGAAAGGGCGCCCGACAAGACAAAGCCTGCAACTCCGAAACTCGCCGAGCCGACGTAATAGCCACCAAGAACACTGTCTTCAAAGTCAAATCCTTCCAAGTACTTGTAACCAAAGGCTCAAAGGGCGGTCCCACCAAAACCTCCAAGACCAAGTTCAAATCCCACGGCGGAACTACCGGACGAAGAGGAGGACGGATCAACTTCACCGCTCGCAAAAACCGAACCACATCGGGAGCAGATGCCAAGGAAACCCCCCGGATCCTACCCCGGAAACAAGCCAAGGCCGCAATCTGCACCTTCAAAGAAGAAAGAGCTAGACCTCTGTCCACCCCATCCTGCAAAAACTCTAACACCTGCGGAAGAGACGAGTTCCAAGGCGAATAAGAACGATCCCTACACCAGTTCTCAAAAATCCGCCACACTCGCACATAAGCAAAGGACGTGGACTGTTTACGAGACTGCAACATAGTCTCAATTACTCTAGCTGAAAACCCTTTCTTCTTCAACCTGTCCCTTTCAAGAGCCAGGCCGTAAGCGAGAATGGAACCGGGTCGGGCATTACGATAGGGCCCTGCAACAACACCACCGACCCGTCCAACCTCAGGGGACCCTTGATCGCCAACCGCACTAGATCGCCGAACCACGGACGACGTGGCCAATACGGAGCCACGAGTATCACCGTGCCGACGTATCGCTCTATTCTTTGAACTACGCGCCCCACTAGAGGCCAAGGAGGGAACACGTACAACAGTTGACGCGGTGGCCACGGAAGCACCAGAGCATCGATCCCCTCGGACCGAGGGTCCCGCCTCCGACTGAAGAACCTGGGCACTTGAGCATTGCTGGCTGTTGCCATAAGATCTACCACCGGCAGTCCCCACTCCAGCACCAGCCGATGAAACAGCGGACGATGCAGCGACCACTCTCCTGGATCCAGAGTGTGCCTGCTCAGAAAGTCCGCCTGGAGATTGTCCACTCCGGCCACATGACCTGCGGAGAGACTCTGCAGATGAAGCTCCGCCCACTGCATCAACTCTGCCGTCTCCTCGGCCACATCGCGACTCTTTGTGCCCCCCTGATGGTTTACGTAAGCTACCGCCGTGGCGTTGTCGGACAGAACTCGAACTGCCTTCCCGGCGAGAAGATGCTGCAGGGCCTGCAACGCCAACCGGACCGCCCGAGTCTCGAGCCGATTGATTGACCAAAGGGCCTCGTCCGGTGACCAGAGCCCCTGTGCCACCTGACCCAGACAATGTGCTCCCCAGCCTGCCAGACTGGCATCTGTGGTCACCACAATCCAATCCGGAGAATCCAAGGGCATCCCTCTCTCCAGATTCGGAGTATGAAGCCACCACCGCAGACTGAATCGCACCGCCTCCGGCAAGAATAGTCTGACCTCCAAACTCTGAGACTGCGGCGACCAACGATCCAACAGCGCTGACTGCAACTGCCTCATGTGAGCTCTGGCCCACGGCACCACCTCTATCGATGCCGCCATCAGCCCCAAAATCTGAAGATACCCGTGAGCTGACGGAGACCGTTTGGCAGAAAACTGACGGATCAGCCCCTGAATCTTGGCAATCCGAACGGGCGGCAGAAACACCAGGCCCCGCACCGTATCGAAACGAACCCCCAGATATTCTAGGGATTGGGACGGAACCAGATGACTCTTGACACTGTTCACCACCCAGCCGAGCGACTCCAAAACAGATACTACCTTCGCTGTTGCTTCCACACTCTCCTGATAGGATTTGGCTCGAATCAGCCAATCGTCGAGATATGGGTGAACCAATACTCCTTGCTGCCTCAAAGCCGCCGCCACTACCACCATAACCTTGGAAAAAGTACGCGGCGCCGTAGCCAGACCGAACGGCAGAGCACAAAACTGAAAGTGATGTCCTAGAACCGCAAAGCGAAGAAACCGGTGATGCGCCTTCCGAATGGGAATATGCAGATAAGCTTCCGTCAGATCCAGAGAAGTGAGAAATTCTCCCGACTGAACCGCTACTATGACCGACCGCAACGTTTCCATGCGAAACGAGGGAACCTTCAACGCCCCGTTGACTCGTTTTAGATCTAAAATAGGCCGGAAGGAATCCTCCTTTTTGGGAACCACAAAATAAATTGAATAACAACCGGTCCCTCTCTCTGCAACCGGCACCGGAACTACAGCCCCTAAATCTATCAACCGCTGGAGAGTCTGCCGAATTGCCCTGGCCTTGAGCAGAGAGCGGCATGGGGAGGCCACAAAGAAATCTGGCAGAAACTCTTCGAACTCCAAGGCGTACCCGTCTCGCACCACTTCGAGGACCCACTGGTCTGTCGTGATATGGGCCCACCTCTGATAAAACTGACTCAACCGAGCACCTACTCGCACCAGAGGCTGGACCCGCAAACCTTCATTGCGAAGCACGACCGGAGGACAGAGCTCCCCCCGAGACCTCACGTCCTCCTCGACGACCCCCACGAAAGGGCTGAGTACGCTGAAAATATCTGCCTCTAAACGGCGCACTAAACCTACCTGGCCTATAGCGCCGGGCATCCTTCAAACGAGCACGCCCTGACATACCGCGACCCCCTCCTCTAGGTCGCAATTCCGGCAACCGCGGAATCTTAGCCTCCCCAAGACCACGCACCAATTTATCCAACTCTTCTCCAAAAAGCATGGACCCTTTAAAGGGAAGCGAACACAACTTGGATTTAGAAGCCGCATCCGCAGTCCATCCACGAAGCCACAGGGCCCGACGAGCTCCAACCACCAAAGCCATATTCTTCGCCGAAGCCCTCAACAAATCATAACTAGCATCTGCCAGAAAGGAAGATCCCATCTCCAACTTGGCTAACTCCTGCACCACGGCAGCCCTGTCCAGCGCGGGACCATCCAGAAGCTTTTCAGCCCAACGGAAACACGCCCGAGCCACTAGACCTCCACATAGAGCGGCTTGCAGAGACAAGGCCGAGAGATCAAAACTGCGCCGAACAAACGACTCCAACTTCCTATCCTGCGGGTCTCTGAGAGCAGTCCCCCCATCAACCGGGATGGCCGTAGCTTTGGTGACCGCCGTCACCACCGCATCCACTGTAGGAGATTTAAAAGAATCCCTATCCTCTTGGGGAATAGGATAAAGCCTCGCCATTGCTTTAACCACCCGACAGGCTGAATCTGGAGAGGACCACTCCTGTAAGATCATATCCCTCAGATCCTGATTCATAGGGAAAGAACGAGAAGCCTTACGAATACCCTTAACCAAAGGGTCTATCTGCTTAACCTCCGCTACTACCGGCTCAGGAGCCTCAAACCTAAGCGTAGACATCACTTGATCAATGAGCTCCGGAAGCTCATCCCTAGGAAAAATCCTTACCACCGAGGAATCCTCCCCTGGGAAGAACCCCTCCTCTTCAGGATCAACGTCTAAAGGGAACTCATCACCCAATCCACTACCCTCATCCTCCGAGGGAGGGAAAGACAAAAAATCAGGGTCCTCCACATAGTCTAGCCGTGGGCGCTTGCCCCCCAAAGGAGCTGCCCCCTTCTGTACCTCCGGCTGAGAAGCACCTGCCTGCCAGGCCTGAAACATCGACCAGACAAACTCCGGTGGGAAACCCATAGCCCCTGAAGGCCCTGGAGAGCACCCAACATTCTGACCCGGGCCCTCCACCACCTGCTGGGCCGGGATCGCCATCGGAGCCGAATCCAAGATGGCGGCGGTTCCCGCCAAAATCGGGACCGCCGTCACCGCACCAGAACCTGAATCAGACCCCGGGAGGCCCTTACTGCTGCCCGAAACCTCAGCAGACAAAACCGGAGGAGAAGAGAGAGAGTGCTTAGGCTCACCGCAAAACTTGCACGGAGCTCCGGGCGTTTCAATCCCCCGACGCGCGCAGGAACGGCAACGAGCCGCTTTTCCCGCCGACATCGCTAAATTTAAAGCGGTACACACACAAACCGCCAAAATCGCCCCAGCTCTACTCCCTTCCTCAAAACCACACTAAAACCCTTGCCAGCCCCCAAAAAGAGAAACAACAAAATGTTCTGATGCAGGGCAGCACTGTCTGCTGCTTACTTTCCTTTTTTTTTTTTTTTCTCCACACACACAGCAAACAGCCCAGTTGCTATCTACTGACAAGGGCTAAGGCTCTCAAGGTTCCTGTAGCACAGGAGCCGAGGCACCAGGCTGCCTTTACACAAGGTACAGCAGGGGCAAAACCCGGACACGGGTGCAAACCCCTAGGGGAACAGGGAGCCCCACCGGACCCGCTTCCCCGAAGCACAAATTCTAAGTACAGGGTATAAAAATCAGAATCTCTAATCCTACCAGACCAGACTGACTGCTCAGGCTGCACGTTCTACCCTCTGCTGGAGACTGAGATTTACTGGCTGCTTGGGGGTTGGCTGCTGGCTTATACTTGGTTCAGTTTTTGTGTTCTCAGTCTCCCTCTGCTGGTAGGCGTGCATAACCCAAGCGTCTTGACCGGTCTGGAGGGTCGCTGAGGAAGGGTCTATTAACAGGTATCTCCTGCCTTTCTCCTCCCGTATCTTCCCTTATGTGCTTGCAGACAAGCTGCTGAAAGATCCGGTGTGGAAAACGTAAGGCTCCGAGGCCTTGTTCAGGGCTTTTAAAGCAGAGAATTTGTCACTTGGGGGGGGGGGGGGGGGATGATATTTCATCTCTATCTGTAAGGTGTTAAATGTGATACATTTTGGTGACTTTGAAACTGTTTGTCCTGTTGGTCTATTTTGTTTCTCACCCTTCTGACATTTTTCTTCTCTCCCTGCCCCCTCATTTTTCTCTTGCTCACACGCAGGACGGGTCTCTTCACGCCGGATATGGCCTTCGAGGCTATTGTGAAGAAGCAGGTGGTGAAACTGAAAGAGCCCTGCCTGAAGTGTGTGGATTTGGTGATCCAGGAGTTAATCAATACCGTTAGGCAGTGTACAGTTAAGGTATTGAACCACCATCTGCCAGGGGCTCCGTTACTAAGGGTGGGACAGGGAACAGCTGGAGCTTTCACAGTCTGCCCAGTAAACCGCTGAGTGATTTTCTAGCTAGGGAGACCGGGGTGGGTGAGGGGGGGGGGGGGGGGGCTGCAGGGAAAGGATCTGACTGAGAAGGGGGCTTGTAATTGTATGTTGACTCCTGCAGGATTCACTGCTAGGGTCTGGCCTCTACCTGCTGCTCTGGGAGGGAGGGAGGGAGATGAGCCCAGCAGTGTTAAGCCTTCCCCCCACCCCTGAGAGAAGGGAACCTCCCAGTAACCAGTGCACTGATGTCATCTCGGGTGCCTGAAATTCCACCTTTCCATATCATCATGCTGATCAATCCATAGACTGGTGGGTTGTGTCCATCTACCAGCAGGTGGAGATAGAGAGCAAACTTTTGCCTCCCTATATGTGGTCATGTGCTGCCGGAAACTCCTCAGTATGTTCTCTATCTCAGCAGGTGGTGGTCACACACAGCAGCAGCTCTGGCTAGGCCTCCAAGCCTAATTTTTAGGTTTTGTTGAGTGCCTGGGGTTGAGGGCTCTTCTTGAGCAAGTGCAAACCTGGTGGCGCCAGGTCCCACCTTTTCTCCCCCCTCCCGCTGGCTCCGTAAAAAAAAAAAAAAAATTTTGAACGTCCTTAAAGGCGTTTATTTCGACGTTTATTTAAACGTTTATTGCAGCTACTCATTGGGACACCAGGTCGTTACAGCTCGGAGCGGAAAGCAGGTAATTTTTACCTTTTTATAGCGGGCAGGGGGTTCCCCGATTGATCTCCACGTGGCATATGGCGTCGGAGGGTGAGGGCGCAAAGAGTCGCTCCCCGGATCGCTTGGGCGCTTCTAGAGGGGATGCGGGGGTCTTAAAGTCTGATTCGCCCTTGTTGGGTGACAGTTTCGTGACCGATGAGTGTCCCGGTCCTTCCTCCGGTGTGGCGGTTTTTCCCGCCATAAACGCCCATCCCCCGCTGCTCACCTCCGCCATCTTGGCCGGCCACTCTGCTCTGACGGCTTCTTCTTGGGCCGCCCTTGAGGTAGGAGACATTAATGCCATGAACGCCCTTAATTTGGGCGACGGCACAAAAGCGGCTAAAGTTAAGCGCCGTTCTTCCCGCGCGGCTCCTTCGCGGAGTGTCGCGCCGGACGCCATCTTGGATGCGCAGCATGTCTCTCCCCCGCTCTTGCGAGCGCCGGTTGAGGGTGCGTCTAGGGCTGTAGCCCAGGCTGCGGAAGTGCACAGTCTGGGGGGTTTCTCCCCCGAGTTTGTTTTGCTGCTGCATCAGGCCTTCCTTATGCAAAACGCTGCCCCTGCTCCCTCGTCTGGTAAAGAGGTTGAGGCCCCCGGAGGTAAACGCCCTCGGGTTGATTCCCAGGCCTTGGAGGACTTTGTCTCCTCCGATGTAGATGAGGGCAGCGTATCTGAGTTCTCCCAACGGTCCTTTGCGGATTCCTTGGAGGAGACGGATCCCCGCTCGGATGGAGCGGATGACCCCTCTGCAGCGCGGCTTTTTAGCTCAGAGGATTTGCCCAACCTGTTGGTGCAGGCCATGGGCATTTTGAAGATTTCCTCTCCGGAGGACGTCTCTCCCTCAGCCCCTGTTGGCTCTGCCATTATGCTGGGGACGAAGCGCCCGCCTAGAACCTTCCACGTGCATGATGCCATGCACACCTTAATTTCGGCTCAATGGGATGTCCCGGAAGCGAGCCTTAAAGTGGCTAGGGCTATGTCCCGCCTCTATCCTTTGCCTGAAAGTGAACGTGAGGCCTATCTGTGGCCTACCGTGGATTCTTTAATCACTGCGGTGACTAAGAAAACAGCGTTGCCGGTGGAAGGTGGCACGGCCCTAAAGGACGCCCAAGACAGAAGATTGGAGGCGGCCTTAAGGTCGTCCTTTGAGGCGGCTGCTTTAAGTTTGCAGGCCTCAGTTTGCGGCTCCTATGTGGCCAGGGCGTGCCTGACTATGGTGCAGCGGGCTTCCCCCTCGGATCATTCCTTGAGGGCTGATTGGCCGGCCCTGGAATCGGGCTTAGCCTATTTGGCAGACTTGCTGTATGATGTCTTGAGGGCCTCAGCTAAAGGCATGGCTCAGACAATCTCTGCGCGGCGGTGGCTTTGGCTGAAGCATTGGTCTGCTGACCACGCCTCTAAATCCCGCCTGGCTAGATTGCCTTTTAAAGGCAAGCTGCTCTTTGGGGTCGAGCTGGACAAAATCGTGACCGATCTCGGCACGTCTAAGGGCAAGAAGTTACCAGAGGTCAGGGCTCGGGCTAGTACTCGCCCCGGTACCTCCAGAGGACGGTTTCAGGAAGCCCGTCGGTACCGCCCGGGCAGGTCGGGCTCCTCTGCCCCCTCTTCCTTCAAGAGGAACTTCTCCCCCATGCAGCATTCCTTTCGCAGAGACCGCCGTCCCGGAGGTGCTCCCTCCGGTCCTCCCCCAGGGTCTCGTACCCAATGACGGGGCCTTGGTCCACGCCCCAGTGCAGATTGGAGGACGGCTGTCCTCGTTTCTGGGCGAGTGGACCACAATAACTTCAGACGCTTGGGTGCTGGAAGTCATCAGAGACGGCTACAAGCTAGAGTTCTGCCGACCCTTAAGAGACGGGTTTGTACTCTCTCCCTGCAAGTCTCCGGTCAAAGCTGTGGCAGTGCAGCAGACCTTGGACAATCTGATCCGCCTGGGTGCGGTCGTTCCGGTGCCAGAAAGTCAGCTTGGCAAGGGGCGTTACTCCATTTACTTTGTGGTACCAAAGAAAGGAGGTTCTGTACGGCCTATCCTCGACCTCAAAGGGGTCAATCGGGCCTTGAAAGTTCGGCACTTTCGCATGGAGACTCTCCGCTCTGTTATAGCGGCAGTGAAGGCAGGGGAGTACCTGGCATCCTTGGACATCAAGGAAGCGTACTTGCATATTCCCATCTGGCCACCTCATCAACGCTTTCTGCGTTTTGCAGTCCTGGGCCGACACTTCCAGTTCAGAGCCCTCCCGTTCGGGTTGGCTACTGCTCCGCGGACCTTTTCCAAAGTAATGGTGGTCATCGCGGCCTTCCTGAGGAAGGAAGGAGTACAAGTCCATCCTTATCTGGACGACTGGTTGATCCGAGCCCCCTCTTATGCAGAGTGCGGCAAAGCTGTGAACCGGGTGGTTGCTCTTTTGAGCTCCCTGGGGTGGATCATCAACTGGGAGAAAAGCCAGCTGCGCCCAACTCAGTCCCTGGAGTATCTGGGAGTTCGATTCGACACCCAAGTGGGCAGAGTGTTCCTGCCAGACAATCGGATTGTCAAGCTTCAGGCTCAGGTGGACCAATTCCTAGTAGCCTCTCCTCTTCGGGCTTGGGACTATGTGCAGCTGTTGGGCTCTATGACGGCCACGATGGAAGTAGTGCCCTGGGCCAGGGCTCATATGAGACCACTACAACACTCTCTGCTGCAGCGCTGGACTCCGATGTCGGAGGATTATGCTGTGCGCCTTCCCTTGGACCCAGCAGCGCGCAAGGCGCTGAGCTGGTGGACGCAGACAGACAAGTTGTCTGCAGGTATGCCTCTGGTGACCCCGGAGTGGATTGTTGTCACGTCGGACGCCTCTTTGTCGGGCTGGGGAGCCCTCTGCTTGGGAAGGACAGCGCAGAGGCTTTGGTCTCCTGCAGAGGCAAAGTGGTCTATCAACCTCCTGGAACTCAGAGCCATTCGGTTGGCGCTTTTGGAGTTCCTCCCGGTACTGGCGTTGAAGCCAGTACGGGTCCTGTCGGACAATGCCACGGCTGTGGCCTATGTCAACCGCCAGGGAGGTACCAAGAGCGCCCCTCTAGCCAAGGAGGCTATGAATCTATGCCAGTGGGCGGAAGCGAACCTGGAACAGCTGTCAGCGGCCCACATTGCCGGAGTCATGAATGTCAAGGCGGACTTTCTCAGTCGCCATACCTTGGAGCCCGGAGAGTGGCAGCTATCTGCTCAGGCGTTCTTGGACATCACGAAGCGCTGGGGCCAGCCGAGCCTAGATCTGATGGCGTCATCGGCCAATTGCCAAGTGCCGCGCTTTTTCAGCAGAGGACGGGACCCTCGATCCCTGGGAATAGATGCTCTTCTCCAACAGTGGCCGACACAAGAGCTTCTCTATGTGTTCCCGCCCTGGCCCATGTTGGGCAGGGTGCTAGACCGGGTGGCAAAGCATCCAGGCCGGATAATCCTGGTGGGTCCGGATTGGCCCAGACGTCCCTGGTATGCGGACTTGATCAGGCTCTCAGTGGACGATCCTCTGCGGCTGCCAGTGGAGCAGGGCCTGTTACATCAGGGTCCCGTGGTGATGGAGGATCCCTCCCCCTTTGGTCTTACGGCCTGGCTATTGAGCGGCAGCGTCTGAGAAAGAAGGGCTTCTCAGACAAGGTCATCGCCACTATGCTGAGAGCGAGGAAGCGCTCTACTTCTACTGCTTACGCCAGGGTTTGGCGTATCTTTGCAGCGTGGTGTGAAGCAGGCTCACTTTTTCCCTTCACTGCTCCAATTTCTTCAGTGTTGGCGTTCCTGCAAGAAGGTCTGGAGAAAGGCCTGTCGCTCAGTTCCCTTAAAGTCCAGGTAGCGGCTCTGGCTTGCTTCAGGGGCCGCCTGAAGGGTGCTTCCCTGGCTTCGCAGCCAGATGTGGTGCGCTTTCTCAAGGGAGTTAATCACCTGCGCCCTCCTCTGCACTCAGTGGTGCCTGCGTGGAATCTCAACCTGGTGCTAAGAGCATTGCAGAAGCCGCCTTTTGAACCCTTGTCGAGGGCATCTCTGAAAGACCTGACGTTGAAAGCAGTCTTTTTGGTGGCTATCACTTCAGCCAGAAGAGTTTCCGAGCTCCAGGCACTCTCATGTCGAGAGCCTTTTCTGCAGTTCACTGAGGCAGGAGTGACTATTCGCACAGTGCCTTCCTTCCTGCCCAAGATTGTTTCTCGCTTCCATGTGAATCAGCAGCTCTGTCTCCCTTCCTTTCGGAGGGAGGACTACCCGGAGGAATACTCTGCTCTCAAATGTCTGGATGTGAGACGTGTCATCATCAGATACTTGGAAGTGACCAATGATTTCCGGAAATCGGATCATCTGTTTGTCCTGTTTGCAGGTCCTCGTAAGGGTCTGCAGGCTGCTAAGCCTACAGTGGCAAGATGGGTCAAGGAAGCCATTGCAGCGGCTTATGTGGCCGCGGGGAAGGTGCCGCCTATCCAGCTGAAGGCTCACTCCACTAGAGCTCAGGCGGCCTCGATGGCAGAGGCCGGGTCCGTCTCCTTGGAAGAGATTTGCAAGGCGGCAACTTGGGCTTCGGCCCATACCTTTTCCAGGCATTACCGCTTAACTGGCTGCTCGGGCGGAGGCCCGGTTTGGAGCTTCAGTGTTGCGGTCAGGGATTTCTATGTCCCGCCCTGGGTGAGTACTGCTTTGGTACATCCCACCAGTCTATGGATTGATCAGCATGATGATATGGAAGGTAAAATTATGTATCATACCTGATAATTTTCTTTCAATTAATCATAGCTGATCAATCCATAGCCCCTCCCAGATATCTGTACTGTTTATGTTCTGGTTGAATTTTAGGTTCAAGTTTAGTCTTCAGTTACTTCAGGAGGACTTCGTGTTCAAGTTTTTTCACTTGGATTCTTCAAGAGTTGAGACGAGTTTGTGTTACAGTGAGCTGCTGCATTCCTCTCCCCTCCGTTTTACGGGGCTGGATTGAGACTTAAATTCTGCCGGCACTCCCTCCCGCTTCGTGCGGCTTTAGGGCAGCTTTGTACCCCTCCCGCTTCGGCGGTGTTAGGGTCAGTCAGCTCCTCCCGCGGTTGCGGTTGCAGGATAAGCCAGATCCCCCCCGCATCGGCGGGTGTGGTGTCCCTCCCCCGCTCCGCGGGGATGAGCTGGACGGATTCCCCTCCCCCACTTGTGTGGGGATGAGCTGGGTTAATTCCCCTCCCCCGTTTCGGCGGTGGTGAGCTGGGCAGAGTGTCCCTTTGTGGGTGTAATTCTCTAAGTGCGGAGTCCTGCGGATGGAGCTTTGATATCGACATACTGAGGAGTTTCCGGCAGCACATGACCACATATAGGGAGGCAAAAGTTTGCTCTCTATCTCCACCTGCTGGTAGATGGACACAACCCACCAGTCTATGGATTGATCAGCTATGATTAATGGAAAGAAAATTATCAGGTATGATACATAATTTTACCATATCAATGTAGAGGACCTGTTAGTAACTCGAACAGCTGCATTTCCTTGGTGTGACCAGGATACGCCTGTGCCACAGGGGACACCCAGTCAGACAAGCCAGGAGCAGCTATTTGATGCCAGTGAGCCTGTGACCAGAGTGCTAGGGAGAAAGGCTTAGGGCCAGATGCACTGAACAATCGTTAGAGCCCTTCCCTTACCGATTCCCTTAGTGAATCGGTAAGGAACAGGCATGCATTAAGGAAAGGGAATGCAAATGAGCTGCTCGTTGTAGCTCACTTGCATTCTG
This sequence comes from Microcaecilia unicolor, assembly GCF_901765095.1. Classification (NCBI taxonomy): domain Eukaryota; kingdom Metazoa; phylum Chordata; class Amphibia; order Gymnophiona; family Siphonopidae; genus Microcaecilia; species Microcaecilia unicolor. The sequence continues at coordinate 197,777,230 of NC_044033.1, read as the reverse complement.
TATTCCATCGTTAAACAGTGGGCTAATTGGCCGGTCAAGCATGCGCAGAGCAGCCAAGCGTTATGCTGGCTGCTCTGCGCATGCCAAATATGCCTCCCTGTGCCGCCCGAAGATGCCGCGCTGCTCACCCCCTCCGATGCAGCTCGACAATGCAGTTGAGGATGCCCATCCCCCCCCCCCCCCCCCCCCCCCCCCCGAAGACGCTGTGCTGCTCAACCCCTCTGATGCGGCTCAATCCAGAGGACGCCCATCCAAAAAAAAGGTCCATTTTGGCCGTCATCCCCCTCCTCCGCAATAATAAAAACGTCTTTCGGCAGTGCTTCACTCAGCTGAGAGACCTAGAAATCTCTGAGCCAATCACAGCTCAGCTAAACGTGTTGTGATTGGCTCAGGGACTTCCAGGTCTCTCAGCTGAGTGAAGCACTGCCAAAGATGTTTTCATTATTGCGGGGGTGGGGTGATGGCCAAAATGGACGTTTTTTTTGGGTGGGCATCCAACTGCACTGTCCTCTGGATCGAGCAGCGTGGCGTCTTCGGGCGTCAGAGGGAGGCATATTTGGGATGCGCAGAGCAACCAGCATAACACTTGGCTGCTCTGCGCATGCTTGACTGGCCGACTGTTTAATGACGGAATAGAGAATCAAGTGAGCTACAACAAGCAGCTCATTTGCATTCCTATTCCTTGATGCATGCCCATTCCTTACCAATTCGTTAAGGGAATCGGTAAGGAAAGGGCTTTAATGAGTCTTTAGTGCATCTTGCCCTTAGTGACTTTACTGAGCAGGTGGGCAGGCTGTCTGCTGCCCTGCCCTCCCCGACACAGCACACTTCCTCCTGCTGCTATCTGGTGCTCCCTGGGAGGCAGGAAGATGGTGTGGAGGGGTTATGTCTCCTCTTAACTCCTCATTGTTCCAGGGCAGTGGTGTAGTCCCGAGTGGGGAGGGGGGACGTTGATGATTGACCAGTGTTTTTAGTCCACAAAAGAACCTGAATGTTTGTTTTCTAAAGTCCACACATGCTTAGAACACTTTTTTGCACCTGCTTGAGCTCGGAGGCAGGAGTCTGATTTGGGACAGGCAGATTACTAACCTGCTTATTACTACTTTTTTTTTTTTTCCTGTCTGTCCCCCACTATCTTGTTCTGCCTGCTTTTGTCTTTTTTGCTTTCCAAGTGGCACAAAGCTGGGCTCTTCACACCTGGAGCCCAGTTTGAAGTGTGTTGATCTGGTGGCTTGAGAGCCGCCAGACAAGGTAATCAGTCTCTTCCTGTTGCCAGTGTTGTGAAAGTGATATCTCACCTTGCCCCTCTCCTTCCCTGGTCTTTGATTGGCAGACATTTCATGGCTGTGGGGTGTGTTGCAGTTTGCATTCCAATTTCCATGCGATCTTGGATACCTGCAGTGCTCTATCCAGGTGCTGCTAGGATGAGAGACCTTTGAAGAAGGGAGACTGAGCTGGTTCGGCAGTGGGTGCTCTTCTCTGTCCGAGCCAGCACTGCCTTGGCCTTCCAGCATGCCGTTAGGGCACTCTTCCTTTCACCCAGGGTCGCAGCATGGTATCGGGGGACAGTGTGCATGTCTGCTTAACTAGTCTTGTCACCAGTGACACATTTCATAAGTGAAATTGTATTACCCATTGCAGGTCCTAAAGTGTATTGTTGCAACCCTTCCTATAAAAAAATTGTTTTTGATTCAGAATGTGCGTAAATTTCTTAACTTGTGCCTGGCTTTTCAACCTGTCTAAATCATAAATGCAGACTTCTAATTAACACAAATCACTGACTGCACGATCGTGAAATTGCCTCTCCTTTACAATTCTCCACTACCTTTTTATCAACGTGCCGTTGCGATAGTTCTGACCTGCCGTTTGTCTCCCCGGCGCTCAGCTGGCCTCGTACCCCAGACTGCGAGAGGAAAGCGAAAGGATTGTGTCGACCCACATCCGTGAGCGGGAAGGGAAGACGAAGGATCAGGTAGGGTGTGAGCTGAGGGTTAAAGGTATCTTTGCCTCTTGTGATGGCCTAGCAGAGACTTGGTAACCCAGCTAAGCCAAAGTGTTTTCCCAGAGAGTAGACAAAGCACTGGGGGGTGTTGGGGGTGTTAGCTCCTCTCTGCCTGAAAATGACATGGGGGTCCAGGAAGTGTCATGGTACTTCCTGAATCTTGTATATCTGTGGCCATGTTGAGGGGGGTCGGGGGCAGCTTTCGTTTAAAATCCTCATCAGGTTGGCATCTGCACATTGGGAAGCAGGCCATGAGTCAAGTTGCCTGAAATCCAGACTGAAAAGTCGCTGCCTGATGCCTTCAAGTTAGTCAGGTCTTCGCCAAAGCCCCAAAGGTGTGATGAGCGCAGAGCAGCTTGATTTGAATCCTAAACCTGTTTGTAACCACTTTTTTTAAACTTTTTTTTTTTCCCTCCCATTTTTTTTCCTTTAGATCCTTTTGTTGATTGACATCGAGCTGTCGTACATCAACACCAACCACGAAGACTTCATTGGCTTTGCCAAGTATGTGTGTACGGGAATGGCAGGGTTGTACCACGCCGGGCTTGGAGGTTCCCCAGCTGCAGGGAGTGGGGAATTGGGCCATCTCTGAACCGGATTCACCCCTGTAATCGCTCACTCTGTGTACTGGCCCATGTCTGCTGCGATGCCCAGATTTTCTACAGAAACTAGGGCAGAAGTCTCCACCTGCCTCCTTCCTATTGATTTTTTTTGTTTTGTTTTCTGTGTTTTGCTTTGCTTTTTTTTTTTTTTTTTCTTGCGTGTGTTTCTCCTTTTGATTTATTCTGCTTTCACACATCATTCACAGTCTCTCCTCTTTCTTTTCACACCTCATCTTTTCCTCCATGGACTTCTCTGAAACTGTTCCCCATCCCCTTCAGCTGTTACAATGCAGAGCAGCTCCTGACCGGGTGCGTATCTGGCTGATGTGGTGGTGGTGGGGGGGGGGGGGGGTGTGATGTGCAACCAGCTGCAGTTTCTAGTCTGTCTAGTAGTACCCTCCTCTAGAATGATCTCTCTGAGCTGGGATTGTGCTTTTCGTTTGCTGATCCCTTCTGGCTTTCTGCTCGTACTGTGGGCTGCTTCTCATTCACTGCCCTCAGGAGATGTGCTGTTGGGTAGGATTCCCCCCCCCCCCCCACCGGCCCCTTAGTTTACCAGTAGTTACTCAGGCCAAGATGCACTAAAGACTCGTTTTAACCCCTTTCCTTACCGATTCCCTTAGCGAATCGGTAAGGAACGGGCATGCATCAAGGAATAGGAATGCAAATGAGCTGATCACTTCCCTCCTTTCCTCCCTGGCCTGCCCTCGTCTGACGCGTTACTTTCGTCAGACGAGGGCTGGCCAGGGAGGAAAGGAGGGAAGAACGAAGAGAGGCTATCAGCTGTTGCCTGCTGCAGCGCCTTCACACAGAGGTGAGAGGTGCTGTGAGGGCCCGGTGGCAGGTGGAGGGGGTGACGGGCGGGGCCACAGGGGTGCGGAGGATGGTGGGGAGGCTGGGGCAAACCCGCGCAGCCCCAACAGGTACAGACCTCTCGTTAGATTTTCCAGTGTTAAGGCAGTCAGAAAAGGTTAGTGCATCTCATTACAATAGGGTTTCTACACAATTTGCTCATCTGCATTCCATTTTCGTTAGCTGCTACCGTCGTCGGAAAATGGCTCTGAGAAGTCTTTAGTGCATGCCAGGGTTTACTACTTGCTCGTTAATGGCTCGTTAAATTTAGTGCATCTGGCCTTCAATTTCCTGCAGAATTGCAAAAACACCACCAGCTACAAATGAAGCCATAGAAGCTGTTTTCTCCACTTGGCTGTAAGAATGTGAACTTAAACGCTGTTTCTGCTTTCACTCCAGCGCCCAGCAAAGAAGCACACAGCTGAACAAGAAAAGAGCCATCCCGAATCAGGTATTGCAGCTCACAAAACTCACCCTCCCTACCCTCCTCCCCATCGAGCACTTGGCACACACGGGCACTGTCGACTTTTCCAGGCTGCAGAAGAGCTGAGACTTCTTTTTGGATAGCTGCTATTTCGGGATATGTCAGAAAGGGAAAGATTAGGGGTGGCTGGGTTAAGAAACTCGTAGGTGTCCATAACTGCAGCCTGAGCATTGGATGGCATTTTGCAGCCGACGCCTTTATACACAATATGGCAGAGGGAGAAAAGGAAGTAGTGGTAGTAGACTCTGTGGATGCCCTTTCCTTCCTGTTAAATCTTGCTTCACAAGCTGTCCCAACCAGAGACCTTTGACCCTTCTACTTACAGCTGTCAGATCTTGAGGTGGAGATGGGGGGGTAGGTGGCGAGAGATCATATAACAGTAAGCTGATGTGCCAGGGAAATGTTGAGTCTCTCTTCCGAACCTTTCCCATCACAGTAATCCTTATTGAGAGGAGGCTCTGGAGCTAAATGAGTTGCCTTCCGCCCACCCGTGTTACCCTGCCATGCTCGCTGGCTGTCCCTTCCCCTCTCCCATCATCTTTGGTTTGATTGTTTTTTTTTACATGGAATGAGTGCATGCCTGACATGGGATGGAATGTGTAACCACTGCATGACTTAATGCTTGCAGGATGAAATAACTTTTTTTTTTTTTAAATTGAATAAAACATTAACATTGTAAATTTATATTAATTGCACGTAATTATTTTTTTTTTCTTTCTGCTTTATTTTTCCTCCTATCACACTGCTCCTGGTTTCTCCTCTTGTGCTTTTCTCCTCCTTTCTTATCCTTCCTGCTTTCCTCACCACATCCTAACTTTCTGCACCGGCAGGGTGAGATCTTGGTAAGTACCCCCTCTTCCTGCATGTGAATGTAGATGGAGCCAATGATAGTAGGTACAACCTCAAAAATAAGAGAGACAGAAATGAGGTAGTCTTCCTCTTAACTGTATTAAGCTTCTCCTGGGCCTGGCTTAGTACTGACGGCATGTAAGCCTGTTTGATCTCCTTTCTTGTCAGAAGTCAGCAAGTGTCAGTCAGTTTCTCTCTCTTGGAGCTTGGCTAGGTTTGCAGTTCCTTTCAGCATAACCAAATTGAATTATTTCTGAGAGCAGGTGATTATGGCTGTACCCCATGAATAGCCTTTGTAGTTCTCCTGAATACCAGACCCGCTTGCAGCCTTCAAGGTTCACAGGTGTAGCTGCCTATCCCTGCAGCTTTGGGGATGGGGGAGGGCAGGGTGTGTGTGTGTGTGTGTGTGTGTACAAAAATACAAAATTGGGGTGGAAAGTAAGGATTAAAAATATCTTGAATCTCTAGATCAGACAACCCAGCCTATACCATTACACCGATTCATGGTTTCTCAGCAGATCCTGATAAGGGCAGGGCTGTCCCAAGGGCTGCGAGTGGTGCAGCTGCAAGGGAGACGGTGCAAAAATCGCTCCCAGTCTGCTGTTCCCTTGTAGGGGCTGTGACACAGTGGGTGGGGGAAGAGGGCATGTCACACAACGTGTGATTTCGGCTCAGGACTCTCCTGAATAAAAGGACTCATTGGGTCTTTGTGCAAAGTGTCTGAAATGAGCTTGGGGGCATCTTAACCAATATGGATCCATCAGACGTCGCTATCGGGTGTGCCTACTTGTCTCTGGAAAAATCCATATCTCGGTGCTGCTGGCAGCTGTGTTTTAGACTTGGTCTTCCCAAGTATGAGCATAAGACAAGTTACCCCAGACTACTCCTTTCTGGTGGTAGCTCAAGGTGAGTTACATTTAGGTACACTAGGTATTTCTCTGTCCCCATAGGACTTACAGTTGAAGTTTGTACCTGAGATGATCAATGGAGGGTTAAGTGACTTGCTCAGGATTGTAAGGAACTGCAACAGGGTTTGTCTTTGTTGGTAGCCATCTTGTAATCTAGCCACTGGACTGCTACTAGATATACACAGCATTGTACACAGACATATAAGAGGCTGTCCCTACTCAGCAGAGCTTACAGTCTGTTCAAGATAGACAACAGGACAACTAAGAGTACTTAATTTCATTTATTATGGCAATGATTAAAATATAGGTATTTGCCTGAATTTGAATAGGACCAGAGATGGAGCATGATCTACGGACTTGGGAAGTTTATTGAAGGCATATGGGTGCAGCAAGATGGAAGGAACAGAATGTGGAGTTTGGTCCTCAAGCAAGTTGCTCTGATCTGTGCCCTTCTTCTCCATCACAGAGTTCCCAAGGGTGGGAAAGCTATAGCTTGTAACCCAGCCATCCCTAAGACCCGCTGGTTGGATGTGATTTTGGGTCCATTCCCTGAGAAATACAGCTGTCCCATCTATTTATCCAGGAAGAACCTGAGACATGAGGTCCTTGGTTAGCTATTTTTCTGTCTCCTTGAAAGGAAGACTGAATGTTTGAAATTGAGAATGCTAAAAAGATCTTGGTTTTCCCAGCGTATATCTCTTAGCTTTGTGAAACCTTACTCTAGAAGAAGCCTTCCTTTGCCAGCTTCTGTAGATCCTCACTGAAGGGCAGCTTGCCCTTAAGGGAAGCCTGCTGAGACAGATTTGAGAAATGGTGTGTGCAGATCAATGACAGAGCCACAAAACGTTTTGATGCCACTGCCATACTCCTTACAGGTGTCCTAATTAGGCCATAAAGAGAATCTGCCACATAAGCTGGACCTATGTCCTGATGGGAGTGTCAAACCATGACCATGTTGGATCTGATAAAGATAAGCCCTAGAAACATTGGCACTGCACACTGTCACCTGGAGATCCAAAGCTGAAACATCAAATGTCAACTTGTGTTCTTGCAGAACCTCTTTCCACTGAGAGAGTAATGTTTTTGGTAACTACCATTACCAAAGCATCTACCGTGGACTATTTCAGCTTTTCCTTATCCTCAAGAACCAAGGGGTAAAGCTCAGCCTTGACTTTGCCCACTTCAGGGGTTGTCCCACTCTGTTGAAATAAGAGCCTAAATGGTTTGATGAATCGGAAAAGTTTTGGAAGGCTTGCTAATCCCTTCAAAGGGGAAAGGGAAATGGGACCTTGATATACCACCTTTCTGAGGTTTTTGCAACTACATTCAAAGTGGTTTACATATATTCAGGTACTTATTTTGTACCAGGAGCAATGGAGGGTTAAGTGACTTGCCCAGAGTCACAAGGAGCTGCAGTGGGAATTGAGCTCAGTTCCCCAGGATCAAAGTCCACTGCACTAACCACTAGGCTACTCCACTCCCAAAGATGTACCCCCCCCCCCCTCCAGGGTGCTACTGGAGGGTGGCAAACAAGGCAGTTGCCCAGGGCTCCAAGCCTGCCTTAAGCTGAAGGAGAACACTAGGCCCTTGCATAGCTAAGGTGCTCTTGTATTGAGGCTCATTTGATACAAAGCCGCCAGGATTCTAGTAATCACTGCCAGGAGCCCTTCCCTCCAGACTAGACAGACTATTGAAGGGTTGTCACTCTTCCTTCCCTCAGGGATCTACCACCTTCCAGCTGCTCTTCAAGGGAACTTGTTCTAGTCCCTAGTGATCCCATGTGGTCTGAGACTGCAGCAGAGACCAGTGATTGGGACTCCTAATTGTCCAGCACCTGCAGACATCTCTGCTGAAATCCCCGCCAATTTGGAGGAAGGCTAGGTGAGAACCTCTGCTTCTTGAGCCCTTTGAGAGTGTTTCAGATGAAAAACCTTGTGCTGGAGTAATACAGAACTAGGGAGAAAATGGAATTTCAGAGTTGCCAGAACTATGGAGAAAATGGAATTTCAGAGTTGCCAGAAGGTCCCAAAAGGAACTGCAGAGACCACCAATGCATCGGAAACTTTTCCTGAGGGACCCCATCAGTAGCCTGGAGGCTAGACCCCTCATCCAGGGATGCTGTGTGTGAAGCATCTTGTAGGAACAACAAGCTAAAATGGTCACGCTTCCTACAGTTTCTGCCTGAGAACTGCAGGACTGCATAGCCATTGATCAGGATTCACACTTCTCTTGCAGTATGGCAGGCTTCCCCACTATCAGCAGAAGACCCGCCATGACGAGAAGCACCCTGCCAGTCACTGGCACACTCCACTTGGGACTCCATCTCACCCTATGACCATATTTTTCCTAAAGTGCATGGGCCATGATAGTATTAGGGCCCAGTGCTGTGGTCTAACACAGTTTGTAACTAATGGCCACCTCAGCATTTCAGCAACATGGTTATTTGCCCAAGCTCCCTCAGGTCTTGGCTGCCTTAGTGAGTAGCCCAGCTTGCCTACTGGCAGAAGCTCAAGATCTGTGTATTGTATAGAACATCACTTTTCTGAAGCTACAGAAAAAGGGAAGGGGGAACAAACAAAAAGGGGGGGGGGAAGGAAACTGACTCCTCCAAGATAGTCACTCAGAAGGACATTCCCTGCCCAACTGGGAATAAGTTCTTCCAAATGGCTCAGAAGCTGCATGGTCCACCTATCACCTTCTGCTGGAGACCTAAGGCTGCATGGTGATCTTATAGGGCAGAGCTTGCAGATCTTTGTCTCCATCTGTTGGTGTACAGCTATAATCCACAAATTCTGGACTGGTCTGGTCAGGATTATAAGGAAAGAAAACATAGTGAGGGCATGATTGGCTGGGTGTTTTATCACCGGCTGGAGAAGAGTCCAGATAGTGTTACAGTGATGGCAAAGTGGAGGCATCCATCAGCCTTGCTTTATCTGAGCAGTGGGGAGCTAAGTAGGGAAGGCTGGTTGCAGTCTGTTGGCTAGCTCGGTGAGGACAGAATGGTGAGAGTGCTGAATCTACAGCCAGGTGTAGTGGATTTTTAATAGCAAAATGGGATTGCATTTTTGTGTGCACTGTTGGGTGTCCCAGAACTTGTGGCCTTTGAGAACAGAGTGGCCAGTGCCATGATCCGATTCTTACATTGTCCTCTGCCCTGCCTCTGGCTTCCTGCCTTCCTTTTTTGCCTTAAATTGCCCTTCTTGAAAGCAAAATTTCAACTGAATCTTAATCGCAGCTTTTTTTCTTTTTAATCTGGCACCTCCAGTCTTGCCACAAAGTCAGAAAGTCATGGAGTTCTTAAACTCCCTTTTTGCCATCTTAATTTTCATGGCTCCTTCTTCCTGCCACTGTACAAACTATATGGATTAAGGGTTTTTTTTGTTTGTGGGTGTGGTTTTTTAAAAATCTCAGCTGCATTCCCACTCTGACTCGGCGAGCGGTGCATGACCCAGTGCAATTCATAACTACTTTCCCCAGCTGCAAGTCTCTCTGTGTAGCATCTGAATTCCTTCTAACCTGTTAACGTAGTGTGTAAAGCGGGCCGACGAGTACGCGCGATCCAGTCACAGTATGGAGCCAAAGCTGATTCCATTTCCTGGCTCTTCTCCTTGTGTGGAACATTGTCCAGCACTTCTGCTGCTCTGTCAGTAGATGGCAGTAGTGGTGCAGAGGAGGTGGTTGAGCTCTTGCACAGTGATAGCCAATGTTTGCTGGAGCCTTGTCTGTCGCAATTCATGTGACGTCTGGTTTTTCATGGCACATTAAAAGCACCTTTCTCGATGTCCAGCTTCAGTAGCACCTGGCATTCCCAAGGTGGTTCTACCGTTTATGCAGCTGGTAAAAGGATTTGGAGCCATCTGAGATGGCCACTTTTACCTGTAAGAGCCACACCTCCATTGGCATTATGTAGGACTGTAAATTCTCCTGAATGTGTGAAGCCCTGCCAGTATTATATATTAGCAGATTTCTGGGAGGCACTCTTAGTGGGATCCTCATGCTTTCAGAATGCTCTTAGTGGGATCTGAAAGCATGAGGAACTGGAAATGTGCTTTTAATTAGCTGACCAATGAGGTACAGGATCATTCCTTTCCTCCCTGTCGAGAAGCTGAGAGATGGAGGGAAGGGTGTGCAAACTGATGTGGCCTTACTGAATCTGAGCATACCAAGCCCACTGCGCACCTGCCCGTGTTGGGCAGGAGATAGACCAGCTCCAGTGGCCTTCAGCATCCTTGGACTTACGCAGGTGGGCTTTTCTGAATTTAAAAGGACACCGCTGAACAGTTGGAAATGAGATTTATGAATATAATAGTGTAGTCCAAAAAAAAAAAAAAAAGAATTTCAGCATTTCCTAAAAGTTTTCTCATCCTCCCCTGCCCCCTACAGAACAAGGCCCTTCTCCCCCCCTCCCCTCCCAGGATCTGTTTCTGGATGTGCAAGCATAAGGGATTGTTAGTTTCATTGGTTAAATGTGTGCAGATAAGTCAACTTTCCAAAAGCCAGATTCCCTGTTGGCGATGGGACCAGTGCACTATCTGGTGGTTCTGTGGGACAGAGTTATGGTACCTAGTTTATGCAGTGAGGCAGGTGGTTGAATATGCCATGACTTAGGGTGGGCCTTCACCTCGGGGAAATTGCATTAATTGTTTTGAGGCACCTAAAGCCCCCTGGCTTGGTGCTACAACCCCCTGTGGTGGTGGGGGACTTGCTAGCTTGGTTTGGTTCTTGCATCCTCACTCCTCTAGCATACCCACTGTGGAAAACTGCTTCCAGTCAATTGTCTAAACTGGCAAGAGTGACCCCCACAGAAGGGGATCATACCTGGGAGATGATCTTTTAGTCTGGATGTTTTAAAAATATTATATTGAACAGGTTTCTTCTCTCTCTTCCTCTTGGTGGATGGGATGGGTGGTGGTGGGGAGGGGGAATATTAGAGAGAATCTGTGGTAGGTCACCAGTGTCTCCCTGGTTCTCTCCCTTTTTCTCCTGCAGGTGATCCGCCGAGGCTGGTTGACAATTAATAACATTAGTATCATAAAGGGCGGCTCCAAGGAGTACTGGTTCGTGCTGACAGCTGAGTCTTTGTCCTGGTACAAAGATGAGGAGGTAAGAACATGTGGTGCCCTGTGTCCTCCTGAGCTCATTGCTTCCAGGTTTAAGGGGGTGGAACATTACAGAAGGGATCTTTTTGTGGCAGGAGGGCGATAATTACTGAAATAGCAGGGGGTGCTGCAGGGAAGGAGTGAGGTGCATTGGCAGAGCTCTGTGTGTGAGGGTTTCGAACTGGATGTAGGAGTTGATGCTTAAAACCTAAAGGCAGTTAGTGCTGGAGTAGCAACACGTTAATGTGTGTAGGACTGTAGATATCAAACATTTGAGCCAAATATGGCCACATTGTATTTTAATGTAATGAAATGGATGTTAGGTTGTTTGTCACTCCCAGTGCTCAAACAGCACAGAAAAAAATGCTGAAAATTTACTGCCAGCTCAGGAGAGGTATTAAAGCTTCTGAGGAGAGGATTTCTCCCACTAAACTGCTGGTTTTGTCTTGGGATCGGAAGGAAACCCATGCTGATTAGTGAGAGAAATGTGTGTGCCTCTGAGCGAAAGTGAAAGCACGCGGTGCTTGTTCTACTGCACTTAAATAACCAGCTTTTCAAAAATGTTAAGTGCAAACAATTGTGGAAAAGAACAGCACAGATGTGAGCTTCCACCTCCAGCTTTGTCTGGACATGCGCACAAAGCTTTTCTGCGCATGCGCCAGGCACGTTTCTCCCCTTTTGCTTTTGGTTTACTAGCACGCACAAAATTTGAATGCCAATTGCTTTGAGCATTGGAGAGCTAGGTTTGCGCTGTCGGCTTTAGTGCCAGACCTTTGAGCATCAGGGCCTTTAAAGGGGTCCTGCTGAGCAGGAGGGGGTGCACTGAATATTACCTCTGTAGCCTGTGGTAAGGATCCCCCACCCTCTGGTCTGTTGTCCCTTTGTATCTGACGGCTGATTACCTTGCAAGGGCTCCAGCATCCTGGCAGCCCGTTCCCTGCATGCGGGTACATTTTATGCAATGTGCTTTTTGAAGTTTAACGTGTGGAGTACCTATGGATGCTGGCTCAAGGAAAAAGGCACAGATTTGAAAGTATCCCCCCTCGCAGCCTAAACCGCTCTGAGAATGTGGAGTGTGTGCTTGGGTGTAAAAGGAGGCAGTTTTGTGATTGACTTTGCATCCGGTTAAATGACATCTGTAGAGTTTTGACTGGAAATTCTTTAGAAGAACGCAGGCAGTGTCTGCACTTTAGACTCCTGCAGACTTCAGTGCCTGAAAGGGCAACAAGCGAGATCCCCCTCCCCCCCCCCCCCCCCCCCCCCCACAAGCAAAGACTCATGAAAGAATGAAATTGTGAAATGTTTTTTATTGCAAACTTTTACAATTCTCATTAAACTGAAACTCCTTTTATCTGACGTCTCGGAAGCGAAGTTAGCTGGGGTGGAGAGACCCTCCCTCCCCATCCTCTTTGTGACGGCCCCTCCACTGGCATCCTTGGAGGGAAGAATGTTCTCGGACAGCTTGAGGCAGACTCAGAGCAGCCAGCCCCAGACGCTCCATTTCCTGTCAGGAGCTGGGCTGGGCCTTTGCATCTACCCTTTGGACAGTGCAGTAATGAAAACCAGCCACCGCCAGGGTGAATGAATGAGGGCTGTTGTCTTGCTGAGCAAGGAGGGGGGCCTCCCAACAGCTGGAAAATCCATCTCTACACTGATATGCAGAGGGCGAAATAAGTCGCAGCTCTGCACTAAAGTAAATTCAATTATTTTCTTGAGAAATAGCTTCACACTACAAATGTACACAAGATTCCAGAGAGAAATGAGCATTCTTTAATTCCTCTTTTTAATAAGAGGCTAAACTGAGCCAGATTTTAGCACAGATTCAGAGGAAGAGAGCCAGAAGCCGGAAAAGCAGTTGATTAAAAATACAGAAGTGGCCCAGCCTCTCACCCCTGCCTTCCTTGCCTGTGCATGAGAGATGCGAGATGGCATCAAAGGTCTGGGGAGGGTCCAGAAGAGTTGCATCAACTGCATCTGTAGCTGGAATTGGGTCGACCTGTAAACATCTCGGAGGACGGTTCTCCTTACCTGTGTGCTTTTCCCACGCTGGCAGTGGAGAGGCTGCTGTACCAAGCCCAACCTAACCAGTGTGTAGACTACTGTGCAACTTCTAGCTACCTGAACAGGTAGTCTGAACACTGGGCAGATGGGGCCGGTGGGCGTCGCCTGCTGGAAGAATCCCTGCAGCCCGAAAATCACCAGACGGAAGGGTGCTCCTGCACAGGGAGGAGGAGAAGAGCTTTTGTCTTCCTTCTGACGTGGCACAAGCCTCTGGCTGCCTCACAACCTGGGAAGGGGGCTGGGGAGAGGGGAGGGCTGAGGTCCGTGGCCTCTGTAGAGAGAACGTCACGTTGGGAGTGCAGTCTGCGCTGCAGCATCTGGAGACAGCAGAGTTGAAAGCGATTCCAGATGTTCTTTTTCAACCTCCAGACGGCTCTTGCTGAAGGCCTGGTGGGGCGGGCCATGCCTGTTAGAGGACTCAATTTTCCCCCATCCTTCAAAAGGAGAGACGGACACAACATTTTCATGATTGGGGGAGGGGGTAGAGAGACACACTTCTCAGCTTTCTAGACTTCCTCCAGAGCTTAGGTATGTCTGGAAATCGAAGGGGGATGGTTGCCCAGCAGAGTCAGGCTGGCTTCCTTCATTAATCTGTGCACACAGGAAACTGATCGGGTAGTTTGCAGCTCTGCAAGTTTTTGATGAGTATCTGAGGTCAGTGTCTCAGATTTTTTTTAGGGGGGTAGACTGATCACAGAGGACCCTTGATATGCTGCCCATAACTAGCAGAGCCAGGTCAGTAAATCGGAGCGATTAAGACAGTGCTTGCCAATCTCTTCAGCTGTGACCCCCCCCCCCCCCCCCAAATTCACACAGCCACAGAAAGCATAGGATAATGAGATCCTGTAGAGTATCTGCCCAGCTCATGACCACAAAAGTGGGTTTTGTGACCCTGTTGGGATTAGTACCATATGGAATAGGACCATACCTGGCTCACTCTTGCTTGAGGTTCTTTCCTGTTAATCTACCCCTTGCCCGGTGTGCAGGATGATGGCTGACCTCTTGTAGACCTTCACACATACTCTGTCTTGTTGACATGATGTTGCTGAACCAAACCCAAGCTTGTTCCGTCAGGTTCTTATCGCAGTGTCTCGTCCCACTTACAAGTTTTCAGTAGTGGAGGTCTGGGACATTCTAACAGTAAGAAAGCTCAACCAAAACTGAGCTAGTAAGAGAGGTTTTACTTCTAATGGTATTCAAGCCTCGGAGGGCATCTTATAGTAAAGAGGAGTGGGAGACAGATGGGGGAGGGGGTCAGACTAGGTGATAGTATATGGCACAGGCCTTGCAGACTTCTGTCTTAACACCTCATCCTTCTCCTGCAGGAGAAAGAGAAGAAATACATGTTGCCCCTGGATAACCTCAAAATCCGAGATGTGGAGAAGGGCTTCATGTCCAACAAACATGTCTTTGCCATATTCAACACGGAGCAAAGGTGAGGGAAGCCATGTCACTGGTCCACAATAAAGTTACCAAACTAATTTGCCTTTTAAAAATGTGGATCCCTGGAAAAGTTTTTTTTTTTTTTTTTTTTTTTTTTTTTTTATCATTGAAATATTTACACACAACAGACTGGAGGGCTTGGTGGACATGGGAGGGGGGGCAACCTTTCACCTCTGGGACTGGAGGGGCATGGGGGGCAGCATCCCTCGCCTCTGGGATTGGAGGGGCTCAGGAAATGGGCTTTGATTGCTTTCTCCACTTCCTCAGGAATGTTTATAAGGACCTTCGTCAGATTGAATTAGCCTGCGACTCCCAGGAAGATGTCGATAGCTGGAAAGCCTCCTTCCTTCGGGCTGGGGTCTACCCCGAAAAAGACCAGGTAAGCTCACATGGGAGAGGATTTCTGTGGGGCAGAAACCCTTTGTTTCCCTGCATGTTCTACTGTGTATAAAATATCGGCAAGGAATCATGTGTTGTGTTGACGCAGTTCCTCTAGCTTGTGAGGTGCCTGAGTGAAGGTTATCTGATTAGTCAACATTGCAGAAAGGTATTAGACACATGTGACGGGTGCTGGATAAAATGAGAATTAGTATTGGGTGGGAGGAATTCTGGCAGGTGGGGCACGATTAACCCTTAAGATCCCAGACATAGGTGCACGATTAACCCTTAGCCATAATATTTAATTTAACCCCTTATCCCCTACCTTTTGGAAGCGCCCTCATCTTCCCCGAACCCTGCATGTTCTCAGCCAGTGGGCAGAGGTCTGCGAGCAGAATTTTATTTAAATGGAGTGCATCTGCTCCAGATCATTCCTGACAAGCAAGAATATGCCGCCCTACCAGCAGGTGAACTACTGAGCAACTTGATCTAATAAGGTCCTGTGCGGCTTTGAGGCACTCGTTATTTCTCAGTCTGGTCAGCAGGTTGTAGTTGATACCTGTGCAGCCCTGTCCCTTTAGGCCCTAGATTGGCATATTAAATAAAAAAATGTAGACATTTTCAGGGGTCAAGCAGACGTTTCTTCTGCATCTTTCTTTAAAAAAAAAAAAAATACAAAGATACCGTAGAATGATACTAAGGACGCATAGGGCTGGTTCTGAAAGCAGAAGAGGCAGGCGCTGCTCATAGACCCCTGGCCAATGGCTGAGAACATGCAGGGCCCAGAGAGTACTGGTAGCTCTGGCCTGTGACCCCCCCCCCCAGCACAGCAGTGGGGGAATACTGAATTAGCACATCTGATAAAGGCCCCCTAAACATTTGTACCCTAGGCAAATGCTTTGATTGCCCGTTCCTTAATCCAGCCCTGACCATTTAGTGTTAGTAGAGTGGAATGAAATTTCAGACTTCAGGATTTTATTTGTTTTTCAGCTGGTTTGTTTTTGAAGGAAATGTGTAGTTCCAAATCTGGTGACATAATATACCACTGGATAGGACTTAACGGCCGGAGCTGAGGACAGGCGAAAATTGTGCCTGTGAGCCATTAACCTCTGCTTTCTTCCTTTGACACAGCCAGAGAATGAAGATTGTCAGGAAAACACCTTCTCCATGGACCCTCAGCTGGAGCGTCAAGTGGAGACTATTCGCAACCTGGTGGACTCCTATGTGGCGATAATCAACAAGTCGATCCGTGATCTCATGCCAAAGACAATCATGCACCTTATGATAAATAACGTAAGAACAGCGGCACTCATCCAGGGTTCCTCTCGGTGCTAAGGGATTGAGCGAACCCCACTTTTGGTGTCTGTAGGCCTCCATGCCTGAGGAGGGAGGGTAGAGGGGCTGTTTTGATGCTAGATGTTTCAGTAGCCTCAGTTGGGTGAGGATGTGGATAACGAGACATGCTCTGGGCACGTGGTTCACAGAGGAGCTGGTCTGGCTTGCTTTAATAAGCAGAGTCTGAGCTTTTGATACAGTTAGGAAAAAGCTGTACTAGAGCAGATGTTCACTGCAGCACCAGCTGCAGGTCTAAATGTCCTACTTTATGTAGGAAGCCCAGATAAAACATATATTGTAGCAGAGCAGCATTTGCTGCTTCTGGGCATATGAGCATGGAGGATACTTCTGTTTCCCCCCCCCCCCCCCCCCTCTCAAAAAAAAAAGCAAAAAAACACTTTCTTTCTCTCTCCTGGTGCAGACTAAGGATTTCATCCACTCGGAGCTGCTGGCTTACCTTTACTCCTCTGCGGACCAAAACAGCTTGATGGAGGAATCGGCAGAGCAGGCTCAGCGTCGGGAGGAAATGTTACGCATGTATCACGCCTTGAAGGAATCCTTGAACATAATTGGTGACATCACCACCAGCACTGTGTCTACCCCTGTCCCACCCCCTGTGGATGATACCTGGCTGCAGACCTCGAGCAGCGGGCACAGGTAGCCTGGGGGACATGCTGCTGGTTTATCAGGCCTGGTTCATACATAGCAGGGGCTGTCGGACGAAGAGTGATAGCTGAACACTGTTAAAAGGCAGCGCATGCTTCAGAGGAAGTGGCTTTTGAGTGCCTGCCACCTTTTAGAAACACCCAGGGCCTCCTGCCATCCCTTATTTTTCATTGTATACTTTCTGTTTTGCTTTGCAGTCCGACAACTCAGCGCAGACCCACATCCAGTGCACTGCCTCCAAGCAGGCCCCCAGCTGTGAGGGGCCCCACTCCAGGGCCCCCTCTTATCCCTGTCCCAGCAGGAAGTTCAGCATTTGTGGCTCCTCCTATCCCCTTACGCCCTGGACCTCAAGGCCCATTTACTGCTGCTAACCTGGACCCCTTCTCAGCCCCTCCTCAGATTCCTTCCCGGCCAGCTCGTATCCCACCTGGTATTCCTCCAGGCTTGCCCAGGTAAGTATTCAGCCTCCCAGAGCTGTATTTTAGTGGCAATCTTGCAGCCCTTGAAGTATCTACTTGGCTTATGTAACTTTTTCTGGTGTGTGAAACAAAATGCTGTACTTAGTGACTACAACTAAATAGACTCCCACTGCTGGATTCCTGAAGCCAGTCATGACTACAGATTTCTTTGAGAGTTTTGTCTTCCGTGAAATATGTTCCGCTTCAGTGTCTCCTGATCGCCTCTGTCAGTTTGTCTTCAGTGTATCTGTTGTCAGAGAACACGGGGGGAGGTGTTCAAAAGTGGCTGTTCCTGTTGCTGAGTTGCCTTTGTATCTTTTTGTGACTCCTTTTGCCCTCCTTGTGCTTAACATTCATGCCTGTTTTCCTTTTTTCTACCTCCCCTGCTATGTTTTTTTCTTTGCAGCAGAAGACCCCCAGCAGCCCCGAACCGCCCCACCATTATCCGACCAGCTGAACCTTCATTGCTAGATTAAATCATGGGTGGGTGGGGTAAAAAGAAGCCAATGCATGTCGTGCATTTGGTCTTGAGGGAGGGAAAAGGCAGGGGGTAGGCACGATACCCTCTGCAGCCTCGAGCAACTCTGCCCCAGTCAGCCTCTAGAGCCACGATCAACTCAGGTTGAGGAAGTGATCTTTAAAAAGACAGTGCTTGGTCTGCTGTCCTCTCCATCCTGCAGCGTAGAAGCGGTCTGCGATTTCCACGCTCTTCTGTGTCCCCTCCCTATGGCCTTCCCGTTGTCCTGTCCGTCATGCCCACCACCTCTCCTGCTCCAGACCTCGTAGCATGGGTCAGTAAAAGTGGCCTCATCCTAGAGTGTGCTGCAGCATTTCTGCTTGCTGCCCAGTACGTGGGGAAAATCGGACTCTTTGGGGTTTTCTCTTCGTTTTCTGTGAAGGTTAAATAAAGTTTAAAAAATATATATATGATATGAACAGTGCACTGTGTGTGAAAGAAAATCCAAAAAAAGTGAATTAAGTGAGGAGATGTTGAATGTATGAAAGATGGCATTTTTAAAGTACAAGCATAATGAACAATTTTTCCATCATGCTAAGACACTTTTCCTCCCTTCCTCACCTTTCACCTATGCAACATTTAAGGTAGCTCAGAAATGTAGCTTTATTTTATTAATCTGATCAAGGTTGCTCTGGCATTTATATTTTTCTAGTATCTTGGAGATTTGAAGGCATAAAGGGAATTGGGGGGGGGGGGGATGAGGTGAGAGTGCTATTGAGAGGCAGCAGCAGTAAAGATTTCATCCTTTCCCACCCCCACTTATTAACAGAGCTCTGGCTCATCTAATTAAGATACTTTTTTTTTTTTTGCCTTCGCACTGTCTGTCTGGTTCTGGACTCCTGTAGGCGGAAGAATCTTGTCTCATTGTATAGCCACCCGGTGAGCTCAGTTGTTTAGTACGTTCAATGTATACGTGCAGTCTTGAACCCAGGCAGAGGACTGTGGCAGCATACGTTCTCTGAAGTGCTAAGCTCTAAAATGCAGCTGTCCCTGGGCTCTGAACAGAGCAGCAGACATGTAGCGCTGCTGGCCTGATCTAAACCTCAGCCTTGTGAAAAGCACAGTTTGGCCTGCTTTGAGACTCAGGTGATGGAAATAGCATTACTGTTAATATAAAATCACTACAGCCTTGCTTTTAACACTCGTAAGAACTGCGCTTGTGAGATTAATATGTTTCTTTCGCTTCTAGAAGACTTCAGTGCTGAGCTTAGGGAGGTGTTTCTACTTTAAGAGGACATTTCTGCATGACTGAAACTCTGAAATGCCCATGCTGGTGACATCTTTAGGGAGACGTTTCCTGTGGGCAGTTAGATGTTGAAGATAGTTAGATTGCCTTGTCTCTTGGAAGTGAGAGCTGCAGTCATGAGTAACCCACTGTCAAATGAATGGAATGTAACACACTTGCCTCACCCTTCTGGTAGACTCCCTTAATATTTGGTTTGTAAGGACATAACATACCCCCTGGGGCTTAAAATGGATATTTGGGCAAGTACCGAGTAGAGCTTGAGGGGTGAGAGTGCTGCAGCTTTCCAGTCTCTGACCTTCATCCGATCCAGCTTTCAGGCTGACCGGAGCCTACAAAGGAAGCCATGTCTGGATTCTGTTGGCTCCTATAAATTTTATAGTGGAGGGTCAGGCTGGGTATTAGCTGTGTGTTAGTACAGAGGTTAGATGTAATGCAGGGAGTGGTTTATAATTCTTTAGTTTTTAAATCGAGGCAGCTGCCACTGGTTTTTCCACAAGTGCCTCTTTGTGACTCAGGTGCTGAACTGAGGAGTCCCAGCTATTGAACAGAATGTCTAGATCTCCAGTGCCTCCCTTTGGGTGCTGATTTGAGTCATTGACTTTTCCCAGTCCGTTTTAAAAGAATTACATGGGAAAAGCTCACACGATGTATATAATGTCTTTCTGAAAGAACAAACATTGCTAATTGTAAAAGCTAGATATTTTTTTTTCTTTACCCCTAATACACACATGAACCCTGTTGTGTAGAACCAGAAGCAGGCTCTATACTGCCTTACGGATTAAGGAGAATGACACGTTTACAGCCACCTCTGCCTTCCAATAGAGGGGGGGGGGGGGTTTAAGCTCCCAGAATAAGAATTTGTGCATGGTTAGACTGGTCTTCATTGTATACGTTGAAACGCAAGACTAACAATTTCTTTATTGGCCATTAGAGGACGCCAGAGGTTATCAGCCCTTGATAGGAAACTCTGGTTCCAAGCTCCTTGTGTAAGCACAAATTCCTAAACTCTGGTCACTACCCTGCAGATGCTGTATGGGCTCCTTTTCCTGTTATAGCCTAGACTGGGGGACCTGCTCAGTCCTTCCTTTGCTAGCTAGTAATGAGCATCTTTTAACAAATCATAAGTCCTCTATATAAAATTGAGTCCCTTTCAGGTCTCCTCTGTTCTTAAGTCATATTTTTATGTGCTTGGCTATTGCAAAGTGAAATGAGACTACAGTGCTTTAACGTGTGTTCTTGTCTGCTGGAACAATTACTGTCTGTTCAATCATCTTAATTGCAAATCAAAACACATCCTGCACTCCTCCTTATTCCACTCTACAGGAGCCTAATGCATGAACTGCTGATTCCTTTGCGCCCTCACCAGATCATTCTAGAACATGTGGGTATTGCAGCCATCGGCTACAACACCCACGTGTTTTGAATTGATCCGGTGGGACTAAATGAAAGAAAATTTGCAGGTAAGATCTAATTTCTCCATTTCTGAGCAGCTCCCTCACATGGCTACTTTTTACTTAAAATTGGAAAAGGATCGTTTTGCAGTCTCCTGTGCTTGATAAATTAATATTCCTTGGGATCATTTACACTTTTTTGGTAACTTCAAAAACTCTGACTACCTGCAGACTGTCCTCTGGTGGTAGTGTATAAAATGGATTCTGAGGTCTTTCATCTCACTTTGTATGACTTTAAAATATTATATATTTATATGTGTATAGAGAGATTAAAAAGATGGCCACTGTTTTACTGAGTTTTGAAAATTGTAAGTGCCTCTGATTCTGTACCGTATTCATAAAATGCAAATAAAAAACATTCTTGTGGTGGTGGTGATTTCACCTTGTGTGTGGCTTTCTGCGTTTTGGGTTCTTTGCCCTCTCTTTTGGCTTTGGTGGTGGTTCCTGCTGTTCTGGTTATGGGTGTTTTAATAAGGTGATTTTTTTTTTTCCTTTGCCCCTTACCACATTATTTGGTAACTTTTTTTAACATGCATTCTGTTTACAGATGTATGAGCACTTGTGCTTGGCCGAAAAGGGTGAGAGAGCCCCATCATTTGCATTAAGCAAACTTCATAGGTCATTAAAGTTAAATTGTTCCCTATCTCAGAAATGTAAAAACTAAATCAAGGGGAATTTTCCTAAGATTCTGACCCAGAACCTATAGTTTCTTGCCCAAACCCTCTTTCTGCCAGGAGAAACACGTGTACTGTATGGAATGTTGAAACATTTCTGGGGAGGGTTTTAAGCGAACTGCATTGGGTGGCATTGAAGTCTAACACCCCCCCCCCCCCCCCCCCCCCCCCCCCCCCCCCCCCCCGGTGCAATGTGGTGCTGGAAATTGCTTTCTGAAGGCCCTTGGTGATGCCTGGGTTGCTTGGTGTCTGTCTACCTGCTGCTGCTTGTGGGGATGGGGGTAAGGGAACTGTGTCCTGCTTTAGTGAATCTTGCGAGAATCTTTTTTTTTTTTTTTTTTATTCCTTCTGAATCGGTAGAGAATTTCTGTGCTAGGGAGGGAGGGTTTATTCTAAATTCGTGAGAGCATGTAGTGGCTCCAAGTCCTGTTAAAAGACGTGTGAAGGTCTCATTTTATCTCTCCCCCCCCCTCCTCTCTCATGCCCAGGCGCCCACCTCCTAACACTCCCAGCAAGCCTCAGTTCTGGTGATGTTTCCTGAAGCATGGATCCTTTGTTTCGTAGTTTTGTGTCATGTAAAGTGGGTTCTGATCGCCTTGGACATTCTGAAATGTAAAAACTACCCACTTGGCTTCCATACAAATGGATACAAAAGGGATTTGTGGTATGTTCCTTAAACTACTGTGTAAACGCAGAACTGGAAGGACCACTGTTGGCTGGAGCCTTAAACAGCGTGCTTGGTCACTTGGGCCTGGACCCTGATCTGTTCCACTAAGGTGCTTCTAGTTTGAGCCCAGTCGATGAAGGTGAAGAAAGACCAAGCGCTTCCTAGACTCCAAGCTTCATTTGACTGCCTGCTACTCGGTGCTGGTTTGAAACAACATCTTCACTACCACTGCTGCAACAGGACAAGAGAGAGTCCTTCCTAGCTGTGTATTTGACCAGAATCCAGCTACCCTGAAGAACTTGCCACATCTACCTCGAAGACGTTTCTTGGCATTAACATGCTACTGTCTCTCCACCATCAGCTTATGGAAGGAAATGCCATTTTTGCTTATTCCTTCTTTTGTGTTCATTCCCAAGTCTAATGTTGGTCACAGTGTGAAGATGTCATTACTAACTAGCACAGGCTAGAAGTGAGGGTGATGTAGCAACAAGCAAGATGACCCATCTCATGCCTTAAAGGGCTACAAAGGGATTAAGAATCACTCGGTATATAAATCTCAGCTTTGCAGAGAAGTAAAATGTGCGGCTGGTTCTCGGATACTTGTTCCTGTTTAGTCACCCTAGGCCCTTGCAGCTTGTGGCAGAGAGAAGGCAGCTGTAGTGAAATATGCTGCTTATAAAGTTTGCATTCCCAATTTACAAATGCAAAAGCTCTAGCGTCTTGAGAGTAGACTGGTTAAACCTAAAATCAAGCCTTAAATAATCAACACTGAAAATACCCCCACTACAAAAATAAAAGTAAAAATAGGGGTTTGTTGGCTAACTACTCTTTCCTTAGTATCTTCACCAGAGCTGTCCAGAACTGATTTTTGTACTGTCCAAGGTGCTTATTTTCCAGCTAATTAGGGATTCCAAATGTGTAATTTATCAACAGTTAAGAGAAGTCCTAAACATGCTTAAAATATTTGCAGATGTTAACTGAGGATTTTTTTCCTGCAATGCATAATTTTTAAGAGCTGTGTCATTTTATTTTTGTAAATAGAACCTGGTTTGAGGTTTTCACTTTGTACTGACAGATGCTCCCTATTGCACTAGTTATGCTAATATTCCCTTGGGTTGATTCATCATCAGTCTTCAAACCAGAAGGCTAATTTGGGCCATTTTGCCCCCCTGTGTGATCTTAAAGCCCTGAGCGTAAAGCTCTCTGAGACAAGCGGGAGTAGGTTTCATGGACATAGTGGGACAGATCCTGGTTATTTTCATTTGCCTGCTCTGGTTTTGTAATGCTTCTGAAATCTGACCAGATGCTCCATTCCTTTGCTATGGTTTCACAAATGAGATTGCACAGCAGCTCTGGCTAAAATGTATTGTGTTACCAAGATGTATGGTAAGACAACTTTGTTCAAATAAACTCATGTAGGGCTGAATCTGTGTATTTGGTTTTTTTTTTTTTTTTTTCTTTTGGGGGGGGGGGGTGGAGACTTGCTGATGCTTTATGGTGTGACAAAGTCTTCGGTGTAGTACTGGTTGCTTTTTTTAAGCAGACCCAGACAATCGAACTAAATACATGTTGTAGGAAAAGCTACCATAAAGTCAGATACTGAGATTGTCTTTCTGAGAGGGATCTGTAGGGGGGGTGGGGAGCGGGTTAAACTTGAGCATTGTATTCATAGGAAGGCTTGAAATGGGTTCTGTGATGCAGTACCAGATTTATTTTGATCTCTGTTTTTAGTTTTAAAGATTTTATATATGGCTTGTAATATATTTGTTGTTTGCTGTGTGTGTTTTCTTTTGCTTTGACTTACCTGTGGGTCAATGGTTAAGGGAGAATCAGCTTGTCTGTAATGCAGATAAAGCTATCAACTGTTGGATTTCCATCCCTGCTCGTCTTTCTACAATTCCCATTTTGTTTGGTAGGCAACTGCCTCCAGGACTTCTCTTTTCATTATCTTGGGTGATTTTGTATTTTAAAATTTTCCTCTGTTGTGCATGTGGGCTTTTGTGCCCTTTGTCAGCTTTTCTGTGTCCCATACATTTCTACAGATAGACACAGTGCATGCCCTGTTATCACGTATTTGTAACCTCGAAGCTGGACTACTGCAATGCAGTGTAGGCAGGGCTACCTCGCTTGAAAATAGAGGTTGCAGTCTTAACAGGACATGGCCGCTTGATTCTTGTGTAGCATTAAACGTCTGGACTGTCAGCCCCTTCCGCCGGTTGCACTGGTTTCCTGTCCCTGCTAGGATACAATTTAAAGTTCTTGTTTTAACTTCTAAGGCCCTGTGCTACTCTTAATTCCTTGTCTCAAGTCACTGTACCTTATGTGCCTTCTTGGGGGCCCTCCATAGGAATATAGAATCATGACGGCCAAACAACACAACCCGTCTGCCCATCCTCATTAACCACTAGCTCCTTTTCCTGTGGAATTCCATGTGCCTGTCCCACGGTCTTCAATTCTGCCACAGTCCTCGTCTCCACAACCTCCACTGGGAGACATTCCACACATCCACCACCCTTTCCATGAAATAGTATTTTCTCAGATTCATCCTAAGCCCGTTTCCTCTTAACTTCATCCTATGCCCTCTCATTCCAGAGTTTTCCTTTTTTTGAAAAAGGCTCAACTCCTGTACATTAATGCCACTGAGGTATTTAAACATCTCTATCATAGCCCCTCTCCATCACATGCTCCATGAGCCCCACTTAGTTCTCCCTTCTGCTCAGGCATACTATGAGTCAACATGACTGACTGTTTTTCTTTTTGGTCCTTTCCCTTTGGAATGATTTGCCCCTTAGGCTTCACTCAGAACTTGCCTTGGACATCGTTTTACAGGTGTGTGTGTGTGGGGGGGGGGGGTGCTGAATATATACGAACATATATTCCTCCAGACCGGTCAAGACGCGTGGGTTATGTCCGCCTACCAGCAGAGGGAGACTGAGAAACACTGAGCTTTTGAATACTGTATATATAACCTGTGCAGTACGTCCACTAGCCAGTATTTTCTCAGTCTCAGCAGAGGTGACACCCAGCGCGGAGGTTCTCTGAGAGGGGGATCTAAGATGGCTGCCTGACCGGTTTGGTTAGTAGACGCTCTGTTCGGTCTGGGCTACAATAATTATTTCCCCAAAATGCCACACTCCAAAAGAAAGGGAACGCTGAGGTCGATTCCTCTGCCTACCTCAGCGTCTTCACCGGTCCAGCCGACATTGGAACGATACTACCCCAGTGCCTCCAGGAATTTGCAGGGAGAGGACCCCATTGCGGGGATTTCGGGAGAAGCGGCGTCCCCGCTGGGAGAAGAAACCTCCCTGTCTCCACCACCTTTCTCGACGGTACCTCCGTGTCCAGCGTTGAGAGCGGCCCTGGAGGGAAACCCCACTGACCCTGGAAGTGTGTCGGTTGGGGCGACCAGAGAGGACCCAGGCACGCAACAAACGGCGCAGAATGCTGAAGGAGCTGGAGCCCCTTCAGTGAAGAAACCGGAGGTGACTCTAGAAACGGTTTGGGGGATGTTAATCCGGATTAACTCAACAATTCAGAAGACTTCAGGTGATGTAGAAAACCTTAACGCTAAATTGGAAGGTTTAAAATTAACTAGACTCTGTTAAAGCAGATTTCTCAAATCAAGTAGCAACACTCCAAAAAGAAGTGGACTTAATTAAAGACTTCAAAAATGCAGTTGTTAAAGATAATACAGACATAAGGAGGAGAATGGAGCAGATTGAAAATTATAATAGACGCCTCAATCTCCGTTTAAGTTTTCCTACTTTAACTGGGGTAACTCCGATGGATACACTTCGGAGATATTTGAATGAAATATTAAGAATTCCTCCTGAGGCCATATCCCCCCCCCCCCCCCCCCCCCCCCGGTTAATAAGTTATACTATATTCCTAGACCTAGAGGAGAAGCAAGAGGTGTGGAAGAAAAAGCTATTCCTGACTTACAGAATATATCTGATATACTGGAACAATCTACTGACACAATAATCGACAGAGCTACATTAATTGTATCACTGGTTTTTGAGCAGGACTATAACACCATCTTAAGACTATATTTCAGAAATGCTAAAGCCCAATTTTGTGGCTCTAAAGTCTGGATTTATCCAGACGTAACTAAACAAACCCAACAAAGAAGGAAAGCTTTTCTGGCTCTGAAACAAAAGACAATTGATATTGGGGGTTCTTTCTTTTTAGCATATCCGTGCAAGTGTGTAGTTAAGCTGGGTCAAACAAAATATACTTATTTTTCGCCGGAACATCTGAAATCGTTCCTAGAATTGAAACAACTGAGATAATGTATAAATAGACTTGGAGGTTAGACAGCCTTGATTGTTGTTGTTTTTTTTTTTTTTTTAAACAGTTATTCCTGATAACTTCTCTAAATTCTTTTCCCCCTCCCAAAGATATGGGGTCTAAGAGAGGCTAAAATTATTTTTCCTGTATATTTTGAATTTATCTTCTTTATTTGTTGCTTCAAATAGCTTACTTCATTGTGTATAATCTTGAAGATATGGTTATGTTCCTGTATTATTTTCTTGCCTGTATTTCCAATACAAGGGTATCCTTGTTAATTATAGTTAAAATAATAAAGAATGAATTACAAGCAGAGGTAGAAGGACAGCCTGTGCAGTCTTCAATAGTCTGGTGAGGTAGTTTTGCTATTCGGTTAAGGGGATTGTACTCTTCTTGCTAATTTATTGGTTTTTGAATATACCTTGTACATGTGTTGTCTTAAAAAAAAAAAAAAAAAAAAATAAGTGCTTCGTGGCCCTGGGTCTGGTGGGCCCCAGTTTTTCCCCCTGGGGTGTCATACCTGTTTCAGGTCCCTCCCCCTGTGCTGCTCTCGATTGAGATTTCTGGCAGCTTTGTGCCTCGGCTGCTTTTATTATATTGTAGCCTTGAGTGCCTGCCACTTCTCAGCGGCCAATTTGTGGTGATATCTCTTTAAGAGCTATCTGGGCCTTTATCTGACTAGGAACGGACTGCAGGTTCGGTTCCTGTTTGTAACGAGAGAGCAGTGCGAGTGATTTGTGTGAGAGAGCAGTAATTTAGATTTTTGGTGGCGCTTCACACAGCGTGGGGTTACCTTCAGAGTTATGACCGGCAAACTCATCCGGTGTCGAGCTTGTTCGCACCGCGGTGTAGAAACTCCGGGAGGACAGTGTCGGATGTGCGGTGAACCAAAGCAGGCCTCGTCGATGTTGGCTCCCCCTGTTTTATCTGCGGAGGGTCCAGCAAATTCGGGGGTGTCTGGAGCAGCAGGAACTCCGGCAGGGTCGGCGTCAGCGAGTTTAATTTTGGCGGGAACGTCCGCCATTTTGGATTCCGCGCATCCCGCGGAATCTGCTGTTTTTGGGCCTGCTGCCCCGGTGTCTGCTCCGAAAGTTGTGCCTGAGGGTCCAGGAGGCGTTGGTTTTCCTCCGGAGTTTGTTTGGACCCCCTCCTTTAGGGGAGGGGACTAGTTCAGCACTGGCTAAGAGGCCTCGGTTTGAGTGGTCAGACGGGGAGGGATTCTCTCCTTAGGGTCTGAAGGTGCTGTTAGTGAAATAGGGGATCCTGAGGGGTTTGAAGGCTCTCAGGATCCGGAAAACCCCTCAGGATCCCCTATTGTGGTTCCTGGAGAGGATCCTTCTGTAGTGAGGATTTTTCATAGGGAGGAACTTGCGGAGCTCATTGAGCAGGTCACGTCCACCCTTAAGTTTGAACAGCCAGAGGCGGCTTTGGGGGAGGCTAGACAGGTGGATCCCTTGGTTAAGGGCATTCAGCGGCAGGCAAGGTCCTTTCCCATGATGAATACGGATCTCCGGGATATGGTGTTTCAAGAGTGGAATTCGCCGGACTCTCCCTGTAAAGTTTCTAAAGCGATGATGAGACTTTATCCGCTTCCACAGGAAGATAGAGATTCCTTTAAGGCACCCACAGTAGATGCTGTGGTGACGGCAGTTACAAAAGCCACAGCTATTCTGGAAGACGGTGGGACCGCTCTCCGTGATCCCCAGGATAGTAGGCTTGAATCTTTTCTCAAGCGGAGTTTCGATTTGTCGGCCCTCGCTCTGCAGGCCTCGGTTTGTGGGGGGGCTGGTTGCTCGGGCGTGTTTTCGTTGGGCCGAGAAGCTTCTTGATTAGGTGGAGGTTGGGACCTCAGGAGTTAGCCAAATTCGAGATGGGATCGTCCTTTTTGTCTGATGCGCTTTATGATTTGCTCCGTGCCTCAGCCAAAAACTATGGCTATGCTGGTGGGGGCATGTAGGGCCCTTTGGTTGTGAGGTTGGGTCGCGGACGCGGCCTCTAAAGCTAAGCTCTGTTCGCTTCCCTTTAAAGGGTCCATGCTTTTTGGTGAGGATTTGGATAAGTTGGTGCGTGGTCTCAGCAATGCCAAGGCCCCTCGTCTTCCGGATTTTCGTACCAAGACAGCTACCAGGGGTACTTCCTCCCGAGGTTGGTTTAAGGAGGCTCATCGGTATAGGCCCGGGAGGACTAGTGGTTCTTATAGAGGTCGGTTCTTCCAGCACACCCAGTCCTTTCGTGGGAATCGTCGCGGAGGGCGTGACTTTTCCGCGGGAGGGCAGGTTTCGGGGCGTAATTCGCAATGAAGGTGTGCGGGCCCAGGCTCTGGTTCGGGTAGGGGCTCGGCTGAGTGTTTTACCAGAACTGGGTCCAAATCACATCAGATCAGTGGGTTCTCAAGGTGGTGCGAGACGGATATGCACTGGAGTTCGACAGCTCACCTCCCGAAAGGTTCCTGGAGTCCCCTGTCATTCGAGGCTCAAGCGGGCAGCAGTGCGGGACACTTTGGCTCACCTAATCAGTCTGGGGGCGGTGGTACCGGTTCCCCCCGCTCAGCACCGCTCGGGCTGCTATTCAATCTATTTTGTGGTCCCAAAGACGGAGGTTGCCTTTCGGCCTATCTTAGATCTGAAGAGAGTCAATGCAGCTCTCAAGGTTCCCTCTTTTCGCATGGAAACGTTGAGGTCGGTCATTGTCGGGGTGCAGGAAGGGGAGTTTCTCACGTCTTCAGATTTGACGGAAGCTTATCTGCACATCCCCATTCGCGTCGCTCATCAGCGATTTCTTCGCTTTGCAGTATTAGGGAAGCATTTTCAGTTTTGTGCTCTGCCTTTCGGATTAGCAACGGCTCCTCGAACATTTTCCAAGGTTATGGTTGTAGTGGCGGCGGCCTTGCGGAGGCAAGGTATTCTGGTGCACCCATACCTGGACGATTGGCTGATTCGGGCCAAGTCGGAGAGCGAGGAGGCTACGGCTCGAGTGGTACAGTTTCTTCAGTCTCTGGGTTGGGTAGTGAACTTCTGCAAGAGTCACCTGGTGCCGTTGCAGTCGCTGGAGTATCTGGGGGTCCTTTTTGATACCAGGAAAGGTCTTCCTGCTGGGTCCCCGGATTCGCAAGTTGCAGGGTCAGATTCGTCGGTTTCTGGCGGAATCGGCTCCGACGGTCTGGGAGTATCTGCAAGTCCTGGGATTGATGGCGGCCACCATAGAGGTAGTTCTGTGGGCCTGGGCGCACATGCGGCAGTTGCAGTCAGCTCTTCTCAGTCGTTGGTCACCTCTGTATCAGGAGTTGGACATGCGTCTTCAGCTGTCGGTGATCCCGCGCCTCAGTCTCCGGTGGTGGCTAGACCCATCTGGAAAAGGGAATGCCATTGGAGGCCCTGCAGTGGGTGGTCCTCGTCACAGACGC
The DNA here is from genome assembly GCF_901765095.1 of Microcaecilia unicolor. Taxonomy (NCBI): domain Eukaryota; kingdom Metazoa; phylum Chordata; class Amphibia; order Gymnophiona; family Siphonopidae; genus Microcaecilia; species Microcaecilia unicolor. Next base: position 197,747,845 of record NC_044033.1, on the reverse strand, counting down.
CAGTCTCCAGGGCTGGGGAGCTCATTGTCTCGGGCAGGTAGCTCAAGGTCTCTGGTCTCGGATAGAAGCTCAGTGGTCCATCAATCATTTGGAAACTCGAGCCATTCGGTTAGCGTTTCAGAGTCTTCTTTTTCGAAAAGCAGTCCGGGTTTTCTGTGACAACGCCACCGCCGTGGCTTATGTCAACCGTCAGGGGGGCACAAAGAGTCAGGTGGTCGCGGAGGAGGCGGCGCTGTTGTGCCAATGGGCGGAGATTCATCTTCTAGCGCTCTCCGTGGCACATGTGGCTGGAGTAGACAACGTGGAGGCAGATTACCTAAGCAGGCATTCTCTAGACCCCGGATTGTGGTCTCTACATCAGTCGGTGTTCAATCGCATTGTCGGTCTGGGGAATTCCCGTGATGGATCTGATGGCAACGGCCCGCAATGCTCAGGTTCAGAGGTTTTTCAGTTGACAGAGGGATCCTCGAGCGGAAGGCATAGATACAGCAACTTCTGTGGCCAAGGCATCAGAAGCGTATGTTTTTCCTCCATGGCCGTTAGTCGGTCGCGTGGTTCAGCGCATCGCTCGGCACCCCGGACAGGTGATTTTGATAGCCCCGAATGGGTTGCGTCGGCCATGGTACGGGGATCTGGTTCGGCTGGCAGTAGCAGACCCTCTTCCGTTGTCAGATTCAGTGGTGGTGTGTCAGGGACCGATAATTATGCCAGATCCGGATCGGTTCTTGCTTACGGCCTGGCTCTTGAGAGGCACAGGTTAAGGAAGAAAGGTTTTTCATCCAGAGTTATTGATATGATGTTGAGCTCATGCAGGCAGTCCGGGTCTGGAGAGTCTTTGAGCATTGGCGCGCGTCGGTGATGGATGTATTGGAGTTTTTGCAGGATGGTATGGACAGGGGTCTGGCCTTGTCTTCCTTGAAAGTACAGGTGGCGGCTTTGTCGTGTTTTTGTGGAAAGTTTCAGGGGAAGCCGTTAGCTTCTAGTCCTGATGTTGTCCGTTTTTTGAAGGGTGTTAAGTTGCTGCGACCGCCCCGGCGTCGGATGGTGCCTCCGTGGGATTTGAATCTCATGTTGGATGCTTTGGTGAGGCCGCCGTTTGAGCCCTTGGTTTCTGTTTCGGATAAGGATCTTTCCCTAAAGACTGTTTTCTTGGTGGCTATTACTTCAGCTCGGAGGGTGTCGGAGCTTCAGGCTTTGTCTTGTAGAGAACCCTTTTTGTCTTTTTCCAAGGAAAAGGTTTTGTTGCACCCGGTGCCATCCTTTTTGCCCAAGGTGGTTTCAGAGTTTCATATGAATCAAGTCATTTCCTTGCCAGTTTTGGGTGAATTTGCGGGGGATGCGGAGCAGTGTCGGCTGGCAAAGTTAGATGTATGAAGAGTCTTGCGCTGTTATATTTCCAGAACTCGGCAGTATAGACTTTCTGATCATTTGTTCGTTCTTCATGGTGGTGCAAGAAAGGGTGCGGCAGCTTCCAAAGCGACGATAGCAAGAAGGAGTCGATTGCTTCGGCTTATTTGCTGAAGGGCCGCGTGGTGCCTAAGGAGTTTTCGGCTCATTCTACCAAGGGAATGGCGGCCTCTTGGGTGGAGAGTAGTGTATGATTCCTCCGTTAGATATTTGTCGAGCGGCCGTTTGGTCGTCATTGCATTCCTTTAAGCATTATAGGATTGATTTGCATGCCAAGGAAGAGGCAGGCTTTGGGGCTGCAGTGTTGACCTCTGGCCTTCGTGGAGCCCGCCCTTAGGGTCTTTACTGCTTTGGTACGTCCCACGTGTCTTGACCGGTCTGGAGGGTCTAGAGGAAAGAAAATTAGCAGGTAAGATCTAATTTCACCTTCCTCCACGACCCTCCAGGCTGGTCAAGGCCCGCCCTGTCTGTATTTTAGGCCAGGAGGTCTGCTTTGTCTGTTATCTCTTGGCAGCTGTTGAGTGTGGTTTCTATGGTTTCAGACTCTGGTTTTACCAGTTTTGTTGGTATGAGTTTGGGCAGGTGTGACTGTGTTTGATAGTCCACCTGTGGAAGCACACACGATAAAGGGACACAGTGAGAGAAATGAAGAAAGTGTCCAGTTGGCAGTGACCATGTACAGGGTTGTTCGTTAGAGTTAGTGTTATTGTTTTCTCTGCTTTGGTAGGGTTATACTGGCTAGTGGATGTACTGCACAGGTTATATATACAGTATTCAAAAGCTCAGTGTTTCTCAGTCTCCCTCTGCTGGTAGGAGGACATAACCCACGCGTCTTGACCAGTCTGGAGGGTCTAGAGGAAAGAAAATTAGCAGGTAAGATCTAATTTCACCTTTTCAGCCACCCTCCTCACTGACAACTGTAAAAAGATGTCTTCAAAACAGTCTTAAGCTGCCAGTTCTCACCCTTGTCACTTTTATGCCTCTTCCTCCATCATGACCCTTTCACCTCAGCCCCTCTTTTTCCAATCCTATAAAGATATGCTCCACCTCCTTCAGCAGCTTGAGTCCCGTCTTCCTGTTCTTCCTATCCCAAATCACGTCTCCTCCCAGCTGTCTTCCTGAGCCGCCTCTCACTCTCTGTGTTTCCTGCCCACATTCCCAGTGGTTGTTTCTATCACTCAGCCTCTTTTCCCTTTACCACTTTTCAGAGGCTTAGCCAGGTTTTGACATCAGGGGGAGCAGACTTTTATAAAATAGGTGCCAGTTGGTGTCAGCTAGACAGCAGTGCCTGTGTTGTTTTCAGGTGTAGTGGCTGTGGCGGGTAATGATTAATACAGGCTGTCTCTATTGCGTCCTACCTACAAGGAAACAGGAAGTTACATCAGGAGATAGGACGCAGAAGAGATCCTTGGACTGTCCAGACCAGGCAACCTATTTTCTTTAGTAAAAATATTAAAATTGTGACCATCACCTCAGGAACAGCATATAACACTTCTTCAAGTGCTGGAAACTATGTTTAAATCAGATGGGCTGTACAGGATGTGGAGACCACTAGCCTTGAGCATTTTTGTTTCATGTAACAAAGGCCACCAAAGGTACCCCTTGCCCCACAGCCTACTTTCAAATAGGGCCAGACACTGTGAAATAAACCAAAACTCTGCAAAATGACACCCAAAACCTATACTGAAAACTTACAACACCATAATAGCCCTAAACCACCTATGAAAACACTGGGCCCTAGAGCAGTGTTTCCCTAGGTGGTCCTGGATTATCCCCTTGCCATTTAGGTTTTCAGGCTATCCACAATGAATCTGCATGTAATGGAGGCAGTTTATGCAAATCAATTTCCATGCATATTTATTGTGCATTCCCTGAAAACCTGACTGGCAAGGGGGTACTCTAGGTCCAACTTACGAAACACTGCCCTAGAATACCAAGCTTACCACACCATAACAGCTCTAACCCACCAATGTAAAGACAGTGCTATATATATTACACTGGACTCAGAGCACCAATATACCTACTGTTGGGAAACTGGAACAAGCTGCACTGTTACACATTCCTACATAGACACTACATGCTAGCAGAATCCTTCATATCATTCACACATGCAGAACATGGATAGACCCTCATCTAATACAGATTAGGTAGACAAAAAAAAAACATACAAAAGTTGAAATAGAGACCTCCTCCACTCTGCTCAAGAAATCCAGATTCAGTACAATACTGGTAAAAGAAAAACAGAATGAATTTTTTTCTCCTGTACTTTGCAAAAGAAAAAAAACCTACATTTTACAAAGCAGGTACATCTCAGTCCTTACAAAGTATTACATAAAAATATGTTTTTTCTTTTCTACCTTTGTTGTCTGGGAATTTAATTTTCTAATTGGGCTGGTCCCAGTCTTTTTTTTTTTTTTTTTTCATGTTCCATGAGTCAGTCTTTACGCTAACTGCTGTTACCACATCCTCCGGCAAAGAGTTCCAGAGCTGGTGTTATAAAGATGGAATATACTGAATTTAAATGGAAGTAAAATTAAATTAAACTCTCCTTTCATTGGGGCATGTGGAATCAAATCTTAACTTCATCTATTTTGTAGAAGTTTACACTGTAGATACACAAATGGATTATTCCATTTTGAGGCATGTTTCAGGGACAACTGGTTTTATAAGTCAAAATAAAAATAAATATTTTGTTTCATGCAAATTTCTTCTGTTTAAACATAACTAAACAGAATATAAGTTACTAATGCAGTCCATTGGTTTTCTTATATTTTGTTCCTGTGATGACATATGCTGTGCCAAAAATGAAAACTCTTCTCTGTCTGGTCAGTAATAAAAGGAGCTCAATGCAAACACTATCAACCTTAAAAGGTTGTTTTGTTGCTGTACATGAGGAATTGTGATATTGAATAAATAAGTATACTGTATCCCTAGTCATGTATCCAAAGTTTAAATAGTCCGTTCAAGAAAGTCAGTTAATCGTTTAACTTAGTGGAACATAACCACAGAGGCATGGTATGGTCGCATTTTCACTATGGTAATACCAGAGCCCAACTAAGGAACAGGTTAGTCTTCACTGAACCAAACTTGCTTTCCTTGTGCCATCACCACAGAATTCAGTTATATCATGGCAGCAAGTACATAGACATGTCTGAAACATTTGACAAAGTTGAGATTAGCATATATACCAACTGGGATTTTAAAATCTGTCCTTTAGTGATGCCGGTTGTTCAGAAATCATAGCCATAAGTATAGCCAGTTATTCAAATATAACATGCCCACACCAGAACAAGCATCCATACACACACTGCAAAACAACTTCTACAGAGTACATCCCATACTTTTTATTTTCTTATTTCTCTCTTCCAAAATTCTAGACAGCCTCCTGTCCATCGATTGCCTTCTAGTGTGTGTAACCCCCCTCCCTCCTGTCAATGTCTCCCTGAGAATTATATTTCGTTAGCATCCCTCCGGACCGGCCCAGGATTGGATTGATGGGTTGTGCTCGCCTACCAGCAGGTGGAGACTAAGAAAAACTCTGACTCTAGAGAGCCAATAAGAGCCCTGGTCATGTGACCTTAGCCTCAGTATTTTCTGTGTCTCCCAGCAGGTAGGAAGCGAGCCCATTAGTCTCTTCTCTATTCTATATATTTCTTTTCTGTTTATCTTCTGTTCTGTGCCTGAGAAGTATTGATTAGAGGCTGTTCTCATATTCTCCTCATTATTGGTAGCCTCTGGGGTGTTACACTCGGGTGTCCCGAGTCCCTCCCCCCTTCCTCCCCATCTCCCTCGTGGGCTGTGATAATTCTTGAGAATATAAACATATTAAAAAAAAAAAAAAGAGGGAAGGGCCACCCTTTCTGAGGAAAGGTGTTCGCCTTTGGGAGAGGCAGCCAGTGTAATTTCACAGAAATCTGTTTTTTTTCCCCACTGACCTAACCAGCATTGTGCTTGGTTTGAGGCAGCTGTTAAAAAAAAAAAAAAAAAAAAAAAAGGTGCTAAGACTATCAGCAAGCCTAAGCAGAACTTGCAGTCTATTGATTGGGGCCAGCATTTGTTTATTTTATTGGCGCTATTGCTATTTGTTTCCTTGAGACCATTTAAAAAAAAAATAGAGAAAAGCTCTCCCGCACGATTCGCGCCGGCGCTTGCACGTGTGTGCTCGTTTACTTACTCCGAGATGTCGGAAAAGTTAAAGAGATGTTCCGTCTGTCAGCATCGGGGGGTTAATTCCTCCGGCGCTTGTAAGTATTGTACGGCGCACGATTCCTCCGTTCCTTCGTCGGTTTCGGGGCCCAGTGTGGCGGTTCTTCCTTCTCCCCCGCTATCTTTGCCGTTGTTGGGAATAGGGGGGTCCCGAGCCCCCCAAGAAGGCTAGAGTGACCTCCATCTGACTCCATCTCTAAATAACACTAGTACTGGGGTAATCAGGGGGTTGTGAAGTTCTAAGAGAAATTGCCACTGAGAGAGACGCTAGGTCTAAGGAAAAGGTACCAGCCTTATGACAAACTGGAATCAGATTACAAGTTATACAATGCAGTGAAAGATAGCTGCTGGATGCAACAAAAGCATTTGTACTTACAGCCTTTCATCATTAAGTGAAGCCCACAAACCATCATTTAGAATGAAGAGTTTATTTGCATATCAGATTTTAGTCAGGTACATTCATCAGACAAATTCTGAATTCAGCTGACCGGAGCTCTGCTGCTTCCGAGGCGTTGGGGACGGACTCCGAAATTAAGCCCAAATCACCCTTCTTTTATACTCTCTTCTCTCAATAGAAGTCTATGGCTGGACCTATTTTGGGACCTGTTTTTTTTTCTACTATTTCTCAATTTCTGTGGTTAAACTGTCGTGTCCTGCCATCTGTTGTTCTGTACCCAACTCTTTCCGTTCCAGCTATTGCAAGTTATTTCGCAATTTCCTCTTTTGTCAACATGTTTTTCTCTTCTGCCAGAACATCTTATTCTTAGCATATCAGTTTCACTTCCCCTTTTTCTATTATCTTATGATCTAAGTTTCATCTTATAGAAAGACAAACTCCATTTTAATAAGTGCTACATTCAATTTGTACCTGATTTTGTTCTATAAGGCCATTAGTAGGTTATCAGGCCTAGGCAGTGCTTTTCAGCTGTACAAAGCTATGTAGTTTGGCCTGCCACTATTCCAGTGGATAGATCTTAGGGTAGAACACATATTAACTTGCAGGAAAAGCAAGTCCATGCTCAGCCAGTCATAGATTTTTAAACCTAGCTGGTATTTTTACAGCCTGAGTCCTAAAATCTGGCCTTCCACCCTTTCGGTGGGCATCCAGTGAGGGCCTCTTGCTGTAGTATAATTATACATTCCCCACTTGTCACCCCCTCTGAGGAGGGGTGACACAAAGCTCGTCAAGCTCGTCATCATCCATTCCAGAAGGTGGTAAGCTATCAAACGAGAGGGGGAGTTTTGGTCTTACAAATTGTTAGAAGGTATGGTGCAAGATAGGAAACTTCATTCTCAGGTGATATATTATTTGGGCATATGGAATTCCCTTTATATTACTCAATCCCTTGGGCCTTAATCTTGATGTTACCCCTCTTGAGGCTAACTCAAACCTGTAGTGAGAGAGGTTTCATGAATGGGACAAATCCATGAGTTCATCTGCAAAATCTCATGAAGTATAGGTATGTGGGTAATAGCAATTTCAGGTGGATCATACTAATAAATACTTTCAGGTCTTGCTATGACTTCTATTGCATCTGTTGCATAGTACATGGGGAGATAATCTAATGTATCTATCTCAGTGGTCCTCGGAAGGAACAGTGGTTTTGATTAAGCATTGTTATGGTGGCTCAACAAATATATGGTTAGTACTCAGATTGCAGGCTGTTTTAGGTTGTAGGTATTCAGAATCCTTAAACAAGTATGAGGTTGTCATATCCAGCAAAAAGGGTCAATCCTAGGAAAATTTATATTAACAAAGGTCATGCATGGATATTGACATATGCATAATGACCTGGAAGTATGGGAAGCATTTTATATATCCGTTACCCCACTTGGAGCTTAGTCAAACCTACAGAAAGACATGCAGCTTAAGTAAGCCTATACCAAAGTTAAACAATTGCATAACAGGTTGATACAAGCAGGGTTTACACCTGCATTACATAAACAGAAATAACGGGGAAACTCTTAGAAAAACAATTAGAACAATAAAGGAAATAATAGGAAAATAAAAATAAAACCTTTTCAATATATATAGACAGGATTGCTGCTAAACTGGAAAATAAAACAAAATATGAATCTATAATGTCCATAAACAGCAACAGTTAATCTCAAATGAAGTATCAGTTCTGAACTCTCTTTCATCGATCATGGTTGAGGCGGTGGAAGCGCTGAAGAATCTGGACGGAGATCTGGAAGATCTAACAGGGCTGGATTTTCATGGTTGGCCTGCTGAAGGAAGTGGCTGGTCTTGAGATGGTTAGGCTGGTAACATCAGGTTCTGCGACTGAGTAAACACGTATATCTTTCACATGGACCCAAGACTTGTGGTCCAGTAGTTTGCAAGGTGTAAAGATCATTGCCACAACCTTAGGGGATCTAACATCATTTGGGCCTCAAGCGCGGTGTCGGGGGGTGGCACGAATGGTGGCCATTTTGGTTCCTCCTCCGGTTTCTCCTTCTGGGGGTCCATCTCTGTCCCGTGCTTTAGGGACCTTGGGGGATCCAAAATCGGGGGTGATGGTGCAGGCTGCAGGCACTAAGGTAGGGGGATTTCCTCCTGAGTTAGTGCTGCAGATGTACCACGCTTTTCTTATGCAGAAGGACAATGCAGGAGCAGCAGCGCCAGGGGCTCCGGTCAGCTCTGTTCTCCCTCCCAAGAGACCTAGGGATTGGGACTTGCAATTGGTTGTTTTTTCCCACCAGGACCAGGATATGCCCCTTTTAGAGGAAGAAGAGGGCCTACAGGGCCTAGCAGATCCTTCTTGGGAGGATTTTCCCTCCTTAGATTCAGACTCTGTACCTTTGTCACAAGGGGAGGATCCCTCGGTGGCTAGAGTGTTCCACAAGGAGGACTTGCAGGAGCTTATTTCCATGGTAGCCTCAACTTTGCATTTTGAGGATCCGCTCCCTGTCTCAGAGGTGCGGAAGATAGATGTTTTGATTAAGGGGTCTAGGGCTTCCTCTAAGACTTTCCCTATGCATCGGGATATTTGGGAGGTTATTAAAGCGCAGTGGGAGGCCCCGGATGCCACTTTTCGGTCCTCCAAATCTATGAATCGCCTTTACCCTGTCCCAGAGGTGGAGAGGGCTCTACTTAAGCTTCCCGTGGTGGATGCTGTGGTCTCGGCTGTTACTAAGCACAACACGGTCCCTGTGGATGGAGGGACTGCTTTGCGGGATGCTGAGGATAGGAGGCTACTCTTCTGAAGAATAGTTTTCATGTTTCTTCTCTGGCAGTGCAGGCGGCCATCTCTGGTTCTCTGGTGGCCAGAGCTTGTTTTCGTTGGGCGGAAAGAGTTTTGGATCTGATGATCTAGGCGCTATTGATGTAGAAGTGGCCAAGATTGAGACGGGCTCAGCCTTTCTAGCCGATGCCCTATATGATCTGTTGAGGGCATCTTCTAAGTCCTTGGCCTTGGGGGTCGCTGCTCGCCGCTCCCTATGGTTGAAAGGGTGGTCAGTGGATGCGGCTTCTAAATCCAAGTTAAGTAGATTTCCTTTTCGGGGTTCCTTCTTGTTTGGAGAGGAATTGGATAAGTTGGTGCAGTCACTAGGGGACGCTAAAGTTCCTCGCCTTCCTGAAGATAGGCCTCGGCTTGCTAGTCGGGGTGCTTTGTTCGGTCGTCGTAGTACTCGTCCTTTCCGTAGATTTCAATCTGATCGGGGTCCTCAGACTCAGAGGTCTCAATTTTTTAACAGATCTCAGTCCTTTCGGGGTTACCGCAGAGCAGGTAGACTTTCGTCCACGAATTTTCGCTCCCCATCTTGTGCTTCCCAATGAAGGTGCGACGGACTCTCCTCTGGTCCCTGTGGGAGCTCGTCTTTCACAGTTCTATCAGAGGTGGGTCCACATTACTTCGGATCAGTGGGTTTTGAAAGTTGTTCGAGAGTGTTATGCCTTAGAGTTCGAGAGGCCTATTTCAGAAGCCTTTCTGGAGTCCCCCTGTTGCTCTCGCTGCAAAGCACGAGTGGTTCGGGACACTGTACAGAGGCTCTTAGATCTTCAAGCAATTTGTCCAGTTCCCCCCTCGGAGCAGAAGCGGGGTCGCTATTCTATTTATTTTGTGGTCCCAAAGAAAGAAGACGCCTTTCGGCCAATTTTAGATCTCAAGGCGGTCAATCAGGCGCTCAAGGTTACAAGCTTTCGTATGGAGACTCTTCGCTCCGTCATAGTAGCAGTTCATCAAGGAGAGTATTTAACAGTATTAGATCTCACAGAGGCTTATTTGCATATTCCAATATGTCCGGCTCACCACAAGTTCTTGTGCTTTGCGATCCTAGGACAGCATTACCAGTTTCGTGCTCTGCCCTTCGGTCTCGCGACGGCTCCTCGCACGTTTACCAAGGTTATGGTAGTGGTGGCAGCGGCTCTCAGGAGAGAGGGAATCCTCGTTCATCCTTACCTAGACGACTGGTTAATCAGAGCGAAGTCGTATCAGGAGAGTTGCCAGGTCAGTCAGCGAGTGGTAATATTCTTGCAGTCCCTAGGTTGGGTAGTGAATCTGACCAAGAGCCGGTTGGTTCCCTCTCAGTCGCTTGAATATTTGGGAGTCACCTTCGATACAGAGAGAGGTCGAGTTTTCCTTCCACAGGGAAGAGTCTTGAAGCTCTGGTCTCAGGTTCTGGGGTTACTTCAACAGAAAGCCCCGTCGGCTCGGGATTATCTGCAGGTTCTCGGTTCTATGGCGGCAACAATAGAGGTAGTGCCCTGGGCCAGATTTCACATGAGGTCTCTTCAGTGGTCCCTGCTCTCCCGGTGGTCCTCTCAGAGACATCCTCTCACGATTAAGTTGTTCCTCAGTCATCCGGAACGCAGCTCTCTAGGCTGGTGGCTACGAATGGAGAATCTCTCGGCAGGAATGCCGTTGGAGTCTCCTCGGTGGATACCATTAACGACAGATGCCAGTCTCTGAGGCTGGGGAGCTCACTGCCTGGACAAGTGGACCCAGGGGCTCTGGGCCCTGCTGGAGGCAGCTCAACCCATCAACTTATTGGAGACCAGGGCGATTCGGTTAGCCCTGCAGCACTTCGGTCATCTCCTAGTAGACAATGCCTCAGCAGTGGCCTACATCAACCGCCAGGGGGGAACGAGGTGTCGTCTCTTGTATCGAGAAGCGGAGAGTCTCCTCGCGTGGGCGGAGGTTCATCTCTCCCCCATCTCAGCCTCGCATGTAGCGGGAGTTGACAATGTGCGGGCAGACTTTCTCAGTCGACACACTCTTGATCCCGGGGAATGGGCTCTCAGCGATCGAGCTTTTCATTTCATAGTGCGGCACTGGGGCGCTCCAGTTCTAGATCTGTTCACCTCCGGACTCAACTCCATGGTCCCTCAGTTCTTCAGTCGCCGCAAGGATGTCAGAGCGGCAGGGGTAGACGCCCTGTTACAACAGTGGCCCCCTGGTCTTCTTTACGCGTTTCCGCCATGGCCTCTAATAGGTCGTCTCCTACAGAGGATCGACGAACACGGGGCACCAGTGATTTTGGTGGCTCCAGACTGGCCTCGGCGGCCTTGGTATGCAGATCTCCAACGTCTGTCTGCGGTGGCTCCTCTTCGGCTTCTGGTGCACAAGGACTTGCTGGTGCAAGGGCCAGTCCCACATCCAGATCCGGCTCGATTTTTGTCTTACGGCTTGGCTCTTGAATGAGCCCAGTTAGCTAAGAGGGGTTTCTCAGCACCTGTGCTTTCCACCATGCTTCGTTCTCGTCGGCGTTCCACCTCTTTGAGCTATATTCGAACTTGGAGAATTTTTGAGGCGTGGTGTGCAGAGGTGGGCATTGTCCCTTTCCGGGCATCCGTGGCTCAGATGTTAGATTTTCTGCAACGAGGTTTTGATAAAGGACTTTCTCTTTCTTCTCTCAAAGTGCAGGCGGCAGCTCTCTCCTGTTTCAGAGGTCGGGTTCGGGGTAAGTCTTTCGCTAGCCTTCCCAGTGTGGTCTGTTTTTTGAAGGGGGTGAGTCTTCTTCGTCCTCCGGTCAGGGCGATCTCTCCATCTTGGGTTCTCAATCTGGTTCTCACACCTCTAACAAAACCTCCTTTTGAGCCTTTACAAGCTTGTTCTTTGAAGGATTTGACGCTTAAGGCGCTGTTCTTGGTGGCTACTGCATCCGCTCGGAGAGTCTGGGAGTTGCAAGCTTTTTCTTGTAGATCTCCATTCCTGGAATTCTCTAAAGAGCGCGTGGTCCTTCGGCCAGTTCCTTCTTTTTTGCCAAAGGTGCTATCTCGTTTTCATCTGTCCCAGTCGGTTTTTCTCCCGGTACTGGGATCGGCCTCAGGAACCCAGGAGCAACGGAACTTGCGTACTCTGGACGTTAAGAGAGGGTTAAGAGAGTCCTTAAAAGGTATCTCGCGGTTACTGCAGACTTCCGTCGCTCGGACCGTCTTTCTTCTTTTTGCGGGTCACCACAAAGGTTTGTCAGCTTCTAAGGCAACTTTGTCTCGCTGGATTAAGGAAATGATAGCGTCTACTTACCTGTTATCAGGCAGACCAGTTCTGGAAGCGGTTAAAGCTCATTCAACTCGAGGACAGGCAGCCTCGTGGGCAGAGTGCTCCTTGGTACCTCCAGCGGAGATCTGTAAGGCGGCAACGTGGTCCTCCATTCGTTCTCCAAGCATTACAGGCTGGATGTTCAGTGTCGTCAGGAGGCCATCCGCATCAAGGGTACTCACCGCTAGTTTCAGGGGAGTCCCTCTCTTAGGACTACTGCTTTGTTACGTCCCATCAGTCCAATCCTGGGCCGGTCAGGAGGGATGCTAAGGAAGGAGAAATTAGACCTTACCTGATGATTTGCTTTCCTTTAATCCCTCCGGACTGGCCCACGCCCCTCCCGTGCTATCTTTCAGAATATATATTCAACTTGACTGTGTACAGATTTTCAATTGTCTACCGAGCTGTTGCTGTGAGTTGGACAGTCTTAAGGAAATACTTAAAGGTTCTACAAGTTGCAAGGCTATAATTAACATATTCTGCAAGTTCATGTTTGTCTTTTCACTGTACAATAAATTTTGGTACATTCATATACTCATAAATCAGTACATAGTTGGCCATACCTCAGCTCTGCATTGAGTTGTTGGTGAGCTTACGATTACAGGTCTGCCATATTATAAGCACGCTTTGTTTCATGGTGCTTTCTGGCTGCTTATATTCCTCAGGGCACAGAAGAAAGGTCTGTCTTTTCCTTTCTGCTTTGTTATTCAAATACTGAGCCTAAGGTCACATGACCTGGGCTCTTATTGGCTCTCTAGAGTCAGTTTTTCTCAGTCTCCACCTACTGGTAGGCGAGCACAACCCATCAGTCCAATCCTGGGCCGGTCCGGAGGGATTAAAGGAAAGCAAATTAGCAGGTAAGGTCTAATTTCTCCTTTTAGCTTTAACAAGCTAGTGCCGTGGAGGAAGAACCATTTCCATCCCCAGGCAGAGGCCCAGTCTAGATTCCCCACGCCACCACACACACAGCACAGCGGTGGTCCCCTACCTTTATCGACAAAAAGAGCTCAGCTGAGCTGAAGCTGAGTGAGGCCAGAAGCTTCAAGTCCTCCGACCGGCGACAGCTGGGCTCACTCTATGCTGCAGTGCTATCTGTGCACTCTCTCTGGTGCCGACCTGTACTGTGTGTGCGCGCACGAGGGGGGACGACCTGGGGCTGAGGAGGAACGACGTCGAGAACGGCTAACGCCAAGTGTTGTGTGAGTGACAGCTGAGGGTACAGCAGCTGTGATATTCCCTGGCCTTTCCATTCCCGGTGACAGCGCTCACGGCGGCCCGGACCGTTATGGCGGTATGGCAGCAGCAGGGCAGTCACAGCGTCGGTCAGTGGCAGGGCAGGCTCAGGCAGAGCACATGCATATAGGTGCCATTAATTTTTACAAATCCAGTTGGGGGCCCCTGCACCCCACCTAGCTACGCTTTTACACCAATATCCTCTTTCAATTTCCTTTTACTTTCTAGCCCCTTATATTTCTCTCGCCATAGCTCCATTGCCAGTTCTGATCACCAAGCATTTCTGTCGGTTATTGATCCTACTGTTTCTTCTAGTCATTTACAGCTGCATTTTCATTGCCAGGAGGTGTAACTCCTTCCTATTATTCTCCATTATTGCTCCACACTCAGCCTCTCTTCCCTTTACAGTTCCTTTTTTTCTTCTTCCAGCTGTTCATGGCGTAATTCTCTTTCTCTGTCAGAAATCCCCTTCACCCCTTCCTAACCCCTGTATTCCTTTCCTATTATGTCTCTGTCCTTTTTACCTTAATTCAGCCCTCCCAAGTCTCCTGTAGTGAGTGGGAGACTTAAGCTGTTGTGGGTCATCTGCTGCACTGGAGAGGTTTTCATGGGGTGGGGGGAGTTGAAAGACATAATTTCCCCTTAAACTCCCCACTTCCATGAGAATGTGTACAGTACTAGGGGCTGAAATTGGGGACACTTTACCCTAAACCCTCTAACAAGGCACTCTCAAACCTGAGCAGATTTAGGACTGTCGCCCTTGCACCCTTTAACAATGCAGTCTGTGATACTCGCTAACTTTGGGATGTTTAGGGCTGTCTCTCTTATACACTCTAACCTCAGGAGGTTAAGGACAGTCTCCTTCACACCCTCTACTTGTGCTTGGAAGTATATTCTGGCTCAGTCTCTGCTGCTGGTACAGGGTCCCTTATTTTCTCAGTATCTACCCTCTTATCAGTCACCTATAAACCAACATTTCCTTAGCATCCCTCCGGACCGGCCCAGAATGTGACTGATGGTTGTGCACGCCTTCCAGCAGGTGGAGACTGAGAAAAAAACTGTGACTCTAGCCAGCCAATAAGAGCCCTTGCCAGTTAGAGAAAGATCCAGTAATCTCAGTCTCCAGCAGGTGGAAGGTAGTGAGTCCTTCAGTCTCATTCCTTTTTGTCTATTCTTTCTTGTTAATTCTTATTAATGTTATTTTCTGCTGAAAGGTTCAGGTTGTCTGTGCATCTTTAAAAAAAAAAAAAAAAACCTGCTTGGTAGGGGCTGAGGTCCGTGGGGGCCTCTGTTTGCCCTGGGGGTGCCACACTCGGGTAGTCGAGTGTCTCCCCCCTGTTCCTCCCTGAAGTAAAAGCATTCTTTGCTAAATTCTGATGCTTTCCATAGCAGACTGTTGTCAGGAACAGTCTGACTGAAGTAAAAGCATTCTTTGGTAACTTCTGATGCTTTCCTTAGCAGATTGTTGTCAGGAACAGTCTGACTGAAGTAAAAGCATTCTTTGGTAAATTCTGATGCTTTCCATAGCAGACTGTTGTCAGGAACAGTCTGACTGATGTGAGTTTTCCTCCAGATCTTAATTGTAAGAACTGTGGAGGCAGGGAGAGGCAGCTACTCAGTTAAAAAAAAAAAAAAAAAAAAAAGCCTCCCGGTCTGCTGTCTTGGCAGAGCCGTTTCTGGGCTGTAAAAACGAGCAGGACAGCTCCGTAGCGATCAGCTGTTGGCTGATCAGCTGTTTTCTATTTTAATTGTTTTTCGCAATGTCGGGGAGCTCCGTGTCTGGGCAGCTGTGTGGGCCGATGTTCCTTCACCTGTACAACCAGTACCAGGCTGCTGGTATCGATGTTTCGGCAGCGCCATCGGAGGGGTGTCTGAGTTCGTTGTTTTACCGCCGGTCGCGTGAGTTCGTTGTTTTACCGCCGGTCGCGTCTTTTCTTTGGGGCCGATTTCGTTTTACCGCCGGTCGCGTCTTTTCTTCGGTGCCGATTTTGGCGGGAAACGCCGCCATTTTGAATCTGTTTATGTTGGAAAGGCTAAGAGCTGAACCTAGTGAGAGAGAGCTGTCTGTGGCAGAAAGCCTCATGCTTGTTGTTTAAAAAGGGAGCTGCTAGCTGGGGCAGTTTTACCCTTCCTAAGCCTCTTATGTGGGACGCTTATGAGGCATATAATCAAGTGGGCAGCAGTGCTCAGGACCTTACAGGTTCAGCTCTGGGCATAGCACTCTCGGCATTAGGTGATTCAGCTTCTATTTTTGCCCTCTCTGGGAACTATGGCGAGAACATCTCAGCAGGGTAGGCTAAGGTAATGTTTCTGGCTTCCTAACCAAAATATTTTTGATGCCCATTTGTTTTATGCTATGTCAGCCAACATTTGCTCTGAAGCATGTTTTGCATGGCATCCTCAGTTAATAAAATTAAATAAATAAATAAAAATAATAATAATAAATACATAAATAGAATAAATAAATAAACAAAATGGTTTCTCACTGTTTTCAGCCATGTTTCCTTCTATTTTCTTCTCAATGCTGTGTCTAGGTTACTTTTATGGTGGGCCAGTTAGGTTGTAGACTGGCAGGGATTACCTGGTGGAGAGCAGTATATAATCAGCTTGTCTCAAGCTCATCTTTCCTATCCTCTCCCTCCCTCCCTACCTACCTTTGCCACCTTGCCTGAGGGTGCGAAGGTCTGGAATAAGAAGCTCTTAATGTAGTTTTCAAATTTCAGTTTACAATTTTTCTTATGATTTTACTCCAATGCTGGACCATGTCCAGAAGGCAGCAGCAGCAGCATTGCTTAGGTATGAGTGGACTGCTGTTTTCTACCGGTATTCGTTTCTCCTCTCCGTCCAAACTAGACTGTTCAATTCAGCCATGGGTAGAGCTTGTTGTCTCATTTGTCGGGGCACACTCATCCGATCAAGGCTGAATGAGACTATAAGAACATCAGTGTTGTCATTCTGGGACAGGCCGAAGGTTTGTCACGCTCAGCGTCCCATCTCTAACAGTAGCCACCTCTGTTTCCAGGCTCTCCGCTGATTCTCCACTGAATGGTCTTGGGTTGCCCAGTTTAGTGCAGATGTTCATCACCACTATCCAGTTTTAATCTCTTTGTATACTGTTTCCTTTGGGGTTATCCTCAACAGGTCACCTAGGTACTGTAATGTTGCAGTTACAGGAGTTATACCTAGTTTACAATTTTAGCATACGTCTGCTGTTATGTGTCTTTCTGCTGTCTCACACATAACGGTTAGTTCTCCCGCTCTCAGTAATGAAGTGCTGCGGGTTCAGGCTCTCCTTGCTCGTAGCGCTCAATTTGTAACATTTCAAGAGAGGTGGGCCCAGATGAGAAGGATATGCATTCAGGTTTGTTCATCCTTTGTCAGATGTTTTCCTAGAATCTCGTTGCCGTTTCCGCATCACATGCCGGGGCCGTCAGAGCTACTCTCTGCAGATTTCTGCTCCTTTGAGCAATTTTCTCCTGTCCCTTGGGCGGATCAGTGGCCGGGGCCGTCAGAGCTACTCTCTGCAGATTTCTGATCCTTTGAGCAATTTTCTCCTGTCCCTCGGGCGGATCAGTGGCAATTGATCGTTACTCCATTTACTTTCTGGTTTCAAGAAAGACAGTTTTTTTTTTTCCATCCAATTTTAGATCTCAAGGCGCTCAGTCAAGTCCTTTAAGTGCTCTCCTTTATGGCTGTGCGGTCAGGGGAGTTTTCTGACTTCTCTCGATTTTACAGAAGCCTATCTTCACATTCCTATTCGTTCTGCACATCAACGTTTCCTTTGTTTTCTTTTGCAGTGCTAGTCCACCATTTTCAGTTTCAGCCTCTTCCCTTCGGGTTGGCATCTACTCTTCGTAAGTTTACCACAGTCAGGGTAGTTGTGGTAGAGGCTCTCACAATGGAGGGCATTTTAGTGCATCCTGCTTTGGATGATTTGTTGATCCGGGCATGGTCTTCCCACAAGTATCTTCAGTTGGCAGCTTGGGTGGTACCATTCTTGCAGGTCCTAGATTGGGTAGTTAATGTGCAGAAGAGCAGTCTTCTGCCTTCTCTGTCAATTATGTATCTGCGGGTCAGGTTCGACACAAGCCACGGTCGCGTGTTCTTCCATCGACTCGGGTCCTCAAGTTGCAGACTCAGATTTCGTCGCTTCGGCCAGATTTTACTCCTTCGGTGGGATGTTCTCTACAGCCTAGGGAACCAGTCCGGCAGTTATCAAGGTGGTGGCCCGGCCAGGACTCACAAGAGATCTCTTCAGACCTAGTGGTTGTCGAGATGGTCATTTCAGAAAGTTTCGCTTCATCAAACTTTGCCTCTCTCACTCTAAGTGCAGACATGTTTATATTGGTGGTTTTGGGAGTCCAATTTGTTCAAAGGTATGCTTCTAGATCAGGCCAGATGGTCTGTAGTGATGACAGATGTTAGTTTCCTCGGCTGGGGAGCTCGCTGTCAGGGGCAGTTTCCTCAGGGTCTCTGGTCTCTTCAGAAGGCATTAGGGACCAGAGCAATTTCTTCTGGGGCTCCAGATGTGTTTTTCTTCTGAGAAGCCGAGCAGTTCCACTATGGTCAGGCAATGCCACAGTGGTCGCAATTTTCAATAGATCATAAGGTACGGGGAGTCTGCCGTTGCTGACGGCGCTCCTGCTTCATTGGGCGGAGGTCCATCTGATGGTTCTTTCAGCGGCTTAAGTAGCAGGGGTCCTAAATGTTCACGCAAACTTTCTCAGTTGTCTTCTGCTCCATTCGAGAGAGTGGTCGCTAAGCGAAGTTGCGTTTCGGCCGTTACTCGTTTGTTGGGGGTGCCCGGAATGCTTCGGTTTGCTTCTGCCAGCAATGCAAAACTTCCTCTGTTCTTCAGTCGTCAAAAGGCTCCCTTAGCGCAGGGAATGGACAATCTTCTACAATCCTGCGCAGCCGGTCTAAGGTATGCTTCTGATATGTCGCTTTCTTCAGAAGGTAGAGACGCACAGGGGAAGTCTGGTTTTTGTGGTACCGGATTGGCCTCAGAAGACGTGGTGCGCCGATCTTCGACGTTGTTGGGATGGCTTTTTCTTTAGACTTCCGGTCCAGCGAGTTCTCTGGTCGCAGAGTCCTGTCTTGCATCCAGAGTCGGATCGATTCGGTCTTATGACCTGCATCTTGTTAGTGCTATCCTGGTTAAGTAAGGTTATTCTGCTCAGGTCCTTGCGTTTATGCTTTGCTCTTGTCAACGTTCTACGTCATTGATGGAGATGCGCACTTGGAGGAGATTGGAGTACAGAGGTAAAGGCTTTGGGCCTATCGCTTTTCTGTGCTTCGGTTTCGCATCTTTTGTTTTTTTCGCAGCAGGGCTGTGATATAGGCCTTCTTTTGGTTTCTCTTAAGGTGCAGTTTCCGGTTTTGTTACAGTTCCGTGGTCGTATCCGAAGGAGGTCTCTAGTTAGTCTTCCGGATGGGGTCCGTTTTATGAGGACGGTTATTGTCCTTTGCCCTTCCTCACAAATTTCTTTTCCTCGTTGGGATCTGACTTTTTGTGTTTAAGGTTCTTACAAAGACCCCCTTGGAGCTTTTGTTATCCTCTACTTTGGCGGTCTTGTCTCTGAAGACAGTATTTTTGGTGGCTGTTGTTTTGGCTAGACGAGTTTCGCAGTTGCAGGCGCTGTCGTGTAGTTCTCCGTTTTTAGAGTTCTGGTCCGATTGGCTAGTGTTATGAACCGTCCCTTTCTTTCTTCCTAAGGTAGTGTCTCGGTGTTTTATATTTCTGAGCCGGTGCTATTGCCTGTCTTCGGTTCGCTTTCTGGTTCAGAAGAGCAGTGGTTTTTGAAGTATTTGGATGTCAAGCGGTGTTGTAGCACAATATTAGGTCTACTGATGACATCCGGTGATCTGATTGTTTGTTTCTTTTTTCTAACCACTACAGTTTAGACGTTCTCAGTCGTCATCAAGTTGTTTAGAGAACGCGTTTTATCGGCGGGGCTTCTAGGGTCCCATCCCATATTTTCACTGCTTTGTTACTTCCCATCAGTCACATTCTGGGCCGGTCCGGAGGGACGCTAAGGAAGGGTAAATTAGACCTTACCTGCTAATTTGCTTTCCTTTAGTCCCTCCGGACCGGCCCAGATCCCTCCCTTCAGATATCTGTGTTTGTTCGGAGCTGTGTTGTTAGTTTCTTGATCTATATAGTTTAAAAAAAAAAAAAAAGAGTTTTCTGAAAGGTCTGGTATGAAGGACCATGATATGTTTGAAGGCACGCACCCGTTGTTGGCAATGTGCCGGTGGCTGCTCAGGTTTTTGGATGCACAGTTTCTGTATTTCTTCTATGACTTTCCTTCTGCTTTGGTACTTTATTACTGGATCTTTCTCTAACTGGCAAGGGCTCTTATTGGCTGGCTAGAGTCACAGTTTTTTTCTCAGTCTCCACCTGCTGGAAGGCGTGCACAACCATCAGTCACATTCTGGGCCGGTCCGGAGAGACTAAAGGAAAGCAAATTAGCAGGTAAGGTCTAATTTACCCTTAGACATTTAATTCACCAGGTTTAGGGAGCTGAGGTTGGGCTGTTTAAGGCTGGTATAAAGCACTGGAAAACAGAAACTCAACTGCTAGAGTAGAGCAGAGTCCAAGAAAGAGATGTAGAAGAAGAAACAGCAGCAGAGTCAGCAGTAGTAGGTGGCTCAATAGTTCAAATCCTTGAAGAGGTGGCTTGCTGCTATCTTATTTTACAACTGCGTCCAGGAAACAGAGATAGAATGAGGAGAAAAATATAACGCACTCTTGGTGGGTAAGTGGTGGCTCAGGGTTGGGAACTACTGTCCTAAACTCTTACAGCGAATGCTATGTCAGTGGAAGAGAAACGAGACCAAAAAGCAGATGGAACATGGCTTATGGAATCCTTTCCCATTTCATTGTGCATCTGTGTTTTTGAGCTGGATGTGAGTAGCTACTAGCAAGTATGGATCAGGGCTCAGAAACTGGAATTCTCTATTGCTCTTGCACCTGACCTGGTCCATTTTCAACTTCAGTCTTATTCTGTTACATTTTAAAGTTACTTTGCTCGTAGACCAAGGTTATTGACCCTTTATATATAATTTTGAATCCAATATGATTAGGGTGAGTGCACACTTAGAAACTTTATTTTATTGACATTATTGCAAGACAAAAACAAAATCAATCTTCAGTTGTGTTCTCTCACATGCTTAAATTGTTTATACACACTGTAGTAAACAGTTACATTTTGACCAAACCACCACTGGAAGACATCCAAGTAACCAAGCAGCCTCTGTAATTAAAAACACATCTAGAGGAACTAGGGGTCCCTCTACATTATCTCCAAGCTGTTAATTCTTGTAAGAAAAATAATAAAATTAGAAATGCACTTATCAGAAAGCAGTGCGAAAGGTGAGGCAGGCACAACCGGTTAGACCAGGGATGAAGCAGTGTGATTCAGGTAATTGGGTCAAAATCCATGTCCCCCTATAGCAGTACGTCACTACACTGACATAGTCTTTTGCTATAATACTGACAAACTTTAAAAGCTTTTCTACACCCAGGCCAAACTTGATTGACTGGTCAGTGCGGCGGGCAGGCTTGGATGTGACTCTAGTTAATCCTACCCATTGACCCAATCCCTACCCACTGCAAGGGGTGGTCCGTGGCTATCATACTACTAGTCCTCAAATCCATCAAGCTCACATCCTTCCTTTTAAAACAGAAAGGCACACCATGGCGAGCTGCGCAAATAGGTGAGCAGTACTGCTGTACTAGACAACGCATGGGACAGGGACAGAGCGAGAACAGGAGGTAGTTCCAGACTTTAAAAATTATTTACACGGTTGGAGGGTTAGACCAGTGGGGTGGGGCGCTTAAAAAGAGCTTGATCCACGAGGTAGAAGACATGCATAAAAGCCACATTTCAGCCTAAGTATTAAAAGGAACCATCATCTGTTCTCTGAGAGCAAAGTGTCAATCGTCACATTTCACCTCCTCTCTCTCATGAGGGTATACAAGCAGCTGCAGTGGAGATGTATTAAAATTCAGCAGCAGTTCTGTGCTGATCCTACTCAACCAGTGACAGCAGAGAGCCAGCTCTAGAGCAAAATCTCATTGCTAGGCATAGATGCTGGTGGAGGGGGAATTTCTTGTATGTTCCAGGACTCTGCCTAGGAGGTAGCAACGGAGACCTAGGCCAGCAGTTACTACAGCTGAAGTGCCCAGTAGATACAGTGTTAGAAGTCCTCAATGCTGGCAGTAAATGCTCTGCTTGGGCAAACAGAACAAATTGGGGGGGGGGGGGGCAGATTTAATCACCAGTCAGTGCACTGGCAGAAGCCATTATTGCTAGACTTTGAGGATAATGTTGTAGAGAGCATTTAGGTCACAAAGCAGATACTCAGGTCCATGCCTGGGAAAAAAAAATCCCTACTATTTTATAACAAAAAAAAGCTGACAGCATACAGAGCCTTTTCCAAAATATGTACAGTATTTGGCAGCAAACACATCAGAAGAAGCCATTTTAAAAAGGAAAAAAAAAGCATCGCCCAGGGTGTTGCATGTGGAAACAGCACTTACTCTTGTCATTTTTCTACTTAAATGTGCGAGTGGTGGCATTTGTAAGACTACACCTCTGCGGGAGCCAATTAAGGAGCTGAAAAGCCAAGTTTTAGTTTTTGGAGTTCAAGGTGGTTTTAAATGCTTGAAAGGGTGAGCATTATACCCCCATCCCCTTCAAGAACTCCTACAAATGAGAGGTTATATGTGATTTAAAGCTGGCACAGCTGTGCATGAAGACATTTTCCTCAGAATACTTGAATTCCCTTTTGTCCACCAGAGCAGTCCAGAAACACTTGGGTTGCACACACACACCCACGTGTTTCTGGACTAGGATGGTTGGCCTCAAGGAAAGAAAATTAGCAGGTAAGGTCAAAATTTTTCCTTGTAAAATCAGGCATCCACATAATACTTTGAAGCGTCACCCAGAACATACCCCATTCAAATTTTTGTGTGCTGTTCTGCCACATTTACATAGGGCCTTTTCAAAAATTACCATGCAAGTGGAATACCACCTAAGCCTTCTAAAATCACCGCCATTCGGTAAGGTCAGTTTCTAATGTAGGTCTTCTATATAGCAGGAAAAGGTGCCTTGTAGTCCAGCCAAGCTTAAAGCAATCAGCAGCAAACATTTATCTATGAGGCAGGATGACACATTTTTCTGTTGAGGGCTCAACACCCAACAGTTTTTCATTTTGTGCAGGTGTCACAAAAAGGAAACCTTTAAATGCATGCAAGAAAAAAAAAAAAAACATGTTAAAACTACATTTGTCTTCACAGTAGCCCTTGGTGGTTGAATCTCTCTCGACAGCTGGTGGAACACAAGGTAAGGGAGATGCAATAGGGGAGCAGGTGTTGAAGGGTGAAAGTGCTTGGCAAAACTGTACAGTTTTGATCTGCTTCACGTGGTCTTTACCTTCTCTTAAGGCACCAAAGATCAGGCAGAAAGCAGACACCATCCTGTCTTGGGCCAGGCAAAGAAAAAAATGTGAGCCCAACCCCCATCAGTCTGTTTCTAGTATCATGTCTACACCTCCACCTTTAAGTGTCAGTGGTGAATCTTCAGAAAAGTCAGCTGCCAGCTGAAACGGAGAGCAGCAGCAGCATTCAGCTTGGGGGGTTTTTTGTTTGTTTTTTTATTTTGTTCCTGAGGAGATAGAAGCAGCGTCAAAAGTACCTCTTCGCTTAGCTGCTGCTGTGGTTGTAAACTAAGTAGAAAGGGCCATTGCTGTGCTGAGCATCCAAGATCCATTGTTTTCTGTCCCTTGCGCAGATTTCATGCTGCCACATACAGAACACAGGTGCTTGGGAAGAGTAAAGAATTTTAAAAAGTGTTCACATTTAATCCCCAGATCTCCTAAAAGGGGGGGGGAAAAAATAAGCATATCCCAGAAGACAGCAGTCAGAAGGAACACATTTCCCAGAGGAGGCTGGCTTAAGTACACTTTCGAGCAAAGGACAGAAAGCTTGCAGAGGCGTGGAACAACCAGCTTAACTGAAAGTGTAAGGCAGGGACCAAATGGTCCCCTATGAACTGACACCTGCTGGGTTAAAACCGAGATGGAAAGTGGAGAAAGAAGGCAGCAGCAGGGCCATTAACAACAAGTGTAGGTACGTAGAAAGATTCTTAAAAAAAAAAAAAATCAGGGAAACTTTTTTTTATTGTTGTTGTTGTTAACACACAGACACAAGCAGAGCAGTCTTGTGCGTGGGCCCAAGTTTGCAGTAGCCCCTTCCAGCAGCTTGGTAGGCTTCTGCACCTGGCCCAAACCGATTGGGTGGGAGGGAGGGAGAGAGAGAGAGATACTGGGTCCACTTCATCACTGCTGCGGCCTACATCCTGACTTTCCTCCTGTCATCAAAGAGACTCTTCAACATATAAAGCTGCAGAAAGGCCACCGACACCAGCACACTCAAATTCACAGCAGACCAGACGTCCACCCGCTGCAAGTTACTCTCCTGCAGGTTGCGATCACGTGCTTCGAATGCCCGCAGCACTGTTTGCATCTGAATGCTCCTCTCCAGTCGGACTTTCATGGTCTCAATGGCCTCCTGAAAAAGAGGGAAAGGAAATGGCAGTTCAAGAATGGGCCTTCCTTTACATTTCTGCTCCTGTCACCTGCGCCCTCCAGTGCATTAAACACCGAGCCTTCACATGTTTCTTATAAATACACACACAATATCACAATCACATCTTCACAAAACATGAACCCAGTTCCAGTTTCCGATCTCTCATCCTGCATACAGGCAAGGATAGAAGCCAAGAAACTCAGAACTAGAAGGGTCAGCACGCCCAGAGCGCAAGTGTCATCTCTTCTTACAATGAAGACAGGCTCTGACACCACAGCAAGTCTTATGGTGGACTACTAAAACGGTTGGAAGGACCAGGTTTTCAGGAGACCCATGAAAAATACATGTGAGAGAAGTTTTCATACAATGGAAACCCCTTTGCTGTTTATTTTTCCTTTTTTCAAAAGGACCCTAAAGCCCTGAGAAAGGTGGGGAGGGGGAATGGAAAGACATACATGCATCACACAGACTACACGGGGGAAGATCTCTCCATCTTACCCCCCTGGGCTGCAGGCCTCAGTGACCAGATGTCCACAAACTGAAAGGAGATGTAAAGACACCCCCATCCCCAGGCTAAAGCACAGGAAAGTCCTCAGACCGATGGAGTGAACCCAAGCAGCTTCTCAACCCAGGCCTCAGTGGGTCTTCCTAATCTATCTGCTCCACCTATCCAGGTCTGCACTTATACAGTGGCTGTGACATCACAAAGTCAATGGTCTCGGTCTCCATCTGCTGGTTGAGGAGCACAACCCACTGGTCTGGACTGGTAGAGCAGGAGGTTAAAAGAAACTACTCATTCACCTCACCCATAATCATTGTGGGGGCCATAGGCTTAGAGTCACACGAGTACTTAAGGAGGTACCTGGCCATGCAGCTCACTCAGCCTCACCTTAATGTCTTCTAATTTGATGTCCAGCATCTCCTCGGGCGCCACCATTTCAGACCAGTTATCTGCGTCTTCCTCACCCGGCTGGCTGTCAAAAATCAGCTCAAAGAAAATTAACTTCTCAGAGATGGTACTGAAGGAATTGTCAAAACATATCATGTAGTCTCCGTCCTCTGTTGGCTCTACACTGGAAGCAGAGGAATGTTTGTAGCATTAGCAGAATATCACAGGCAGAACAAGACAAAATGTGAAGAAACTCGGACACACACACAATGCAAAGCCGATGGGGAGGGGGGGAGTTCATGTACAGCAGCTGTGTCCAGAGCTCATGAAGTCAGGTCCCCTGCTCCGGAGGTCCGAACATTAAAATAAATGCACTGTTGTTTCCTGTACCGTCACTTTACAGATGGCTGCCCCCACCATTGGTCAAATATGGCACAGGCTGCTCTAATCCTCAAGCTGGATTAGCTTATTTATTTATTCACAAATCTTAAAACACAAACCATAAAACACAATTAACACAATTTAAAAAAACAAACAAACATAAAATACCAGCTGTCTTCAATTAACTGTTTATATTTTTCCTCCCATACAGATTGTATCTTTGCCTATCTCTCCTTTCCTTGTGTAGTTTTTTGTTTTTTTTTGGTAGGTCTCCATTGTAAACTGCTTACCTCTCAAATAAAACTGAACATGAACTAGGTTCCCTCACGCCCCACTCATGGTTTCTCCGTGTCCATCTCCCACAAGGAGCCTGCACAAGCACTCTATGCAGTGGTGGATTTAGTCACACCCACACCCCTACCCCCATTCATTGTGAACAAACTGAGAACGCCAGCTCATTTCACAGGTAACAGATCTACAAACACAATGAGCCGAGCACGGTCAGAATTCACCCCAGCTAGGAAATGTGACAGACTTACGTGTGCACGCCATCTGACTTCCTGTATTCTGCTACCAGGATCACACCCCTGGGGCTCACCAAGGTGAAATCGACATCCATCCCTGCGCCTCCAATCACCTGCCATGAGACACCATTAGCTGGGCTGGAATTTTGGCATGCAAACACTTAGAAGAAGGGTATTTTGCTTGGGAACAAAATGCGCTGACAAAGTCACTCTTATCTCCCTGTTATCTGGGAGCTTGCGTGCAGCTAGTGTGCTCCTGGCTCACAGACTGCTGATTCTTAACGTGCAGGTAGCATGCTCCTGGAACACAGTTTGCAGACTCTTAGTACTCCTACCATACAATTTGAAGATACTTAGCGCGCTCCTAACACATAGAAAGCTCTTGCCAGAATCTGCATACTATTAGCATGTAGTTAGCATGTTCGGGTCTGGCCATTACCTGGTACTCCACCTCCATGCTGTTGTTTCGCACCGTAGCCTGGTAGAAGCACTCCTGCCTCCCGGCAGGCAGCAAAAAAGTAAACTCGGTATCCTGCGGTTGGGTGAAGGCAACAACGGCGAGTCGAGGTCCCGTCAAGAGGAGGAACCAGAGCCACAGAGCGGTCCACGCGGCCATCTCCAACCACAGCGCTTAAGTGGGCTAAAGAGAGGCGAGCCCTGCCCAAGCGCGCCGCACCGGCCACTTCCTCCGCCAGCACCTGGGCGCTGGCACGCCCATGACCTGGCGTAAGAAACTCCGATTGGTCGGATGGGGAACCTGTGCAGGGACGTCACGCCGCGCCGCAGGCGCACCCTCGAAACGTGCGCGTACGAGACTTAAGGGGGAGATGACTTGGACCAATCACAAGCAGGTGGTCCTGGATTAATACCCTATCTTGCCTTTTTCGGTCCTCGTCCCCCTTTTGAGTAGCCTAAAGCAGTGCCTGTGAGTAGTTAGCACATTTTTATGCAAGTAAAATTGGGGCAGGTGGTGTTCTTTTGAGAACCCTTCGATATGTAACACCCAGGATAACTTTACACTAGGGGTGCAAACTACACCTTTAGTTCACCTTCAGTGAGAAACATAAGTATTACCATACTCCAACAGTGGCTAATCTAGGTTACAAGTACCTGGCAAGATCCCAGAACAAAACAATATGTTTTAAGCTGCTTATCCTATAAATAAACAGTGGATTTTCGCCAAGTCCATCTTAATAATGGCTTATGGGCTTTTGTTTTACGAAGCTATCCAACCCTTTTTTTAAACCCCGCTAAGCTAACAGCTTTTACTACATTCTCTGGCAACAAATTCCAGACTTTAATTACACATTGAGTGAAAAAAAACATTCTCTATTTGTTTTAAATTTACTACTTTGTATCTTCATCGCATGACCCCTAGTCCTAGTATTTTTGGAAAGAGTAAACAAGGGATTCACTTGTACCCGTTCCACTTCACTCATTATTTTATAGACGTCTCACATCTCCCCTCAACCATCTTTTCTCCAAGATGAAGAGCCCTAACCACTGTAGCCTTTCCTCATAGGGAAGTCATCCCATCCCCTTTATCATTTTTGTCGCCCTTCTCTGTACATTTTCTGATTCATTATATCTTTTTTGAGATGTGGTAACTAGAATTGCACACAATATTAGAGGTGCTGTAACACCATGGAGCAATACAAAGGCATTATAACATCCTCATTTGCTTTCTTAGCCGCCACGTGCACACTAAGCAGAGGGTTTCAACGTATCGTCGACACCTAGATCCCTTTCCTGGTCGGTGACTCCTAGTGTGGAACCTTGCATTATGTAGCTATACTTCGGGTTCCTCTTTCCCACATGCATCACTTTCCACTTGCTCACATTAAACGTCATCTGCCATTTAGATGCCCAGTCTTGTAAGGTCCTCTTGTAATTTTTCACAATCCTCCCGCGAATTAATGACTTTGAATAACTTTGTGTCATCAGCAAATTTAATTACCTCACTAGTTATTCCCATATCTAGATCATTTATAAATATGTTAAAAAGCAGAGGTCCCAGCACAGACCCCTGGGGAACCCTACTATCTACCCATCTCCATTGAGAATTGACCCTTTAACCTATTCTCTTTCTATCTTTTAACCAGTTTTTAATCCACAATAGGACACTACCTCCAATCACATGTCTCTCCAATTTCCTCTGGAGTCTTTCATGAGGTACTTTGTCAAATGCCTTTTGAAAATCCATGTGACATAACCAGGGACAGTGCAGACCAGAACCAACCCCCCCCCCCCCATTATTTTTACTGACTATACGGTTACTTTGTAGATGATCTCCTTCAGTCTTTTCTGATTTCAAGAGAGCTTGGGAGAAGTCCATAGGATCTCTAAAGCCTGGGAGTAGATGACACAGATGAGCCGACTGGATTGGCCATATTGTCTTTATCTGCCTTCATTTTTCTGTGTTTCTATGATATTCCTCTCTGGTATCCACTGAGTCTGGACTGTTAAAATGTCTCTCTTTCTCTTGCAACCAGTAACTGACTACTTTAGCAATACATGTAAATTTGTCCTGCTAATAAACTTAATTTAATCTGAATCTATTAAAAATCTGCTTTTATGTATTTATTTGCATTTATATACCATTTTCCTGGTCGGATCATCCATCCTAGAAAGCTGCATCCACATATATGAGTCAGTGAATGGAAGAGGGTAAATGGTCAGGGATTTGATATACTGCCTTTCTGTGGTACAACCAAAGAAGTTTACATGTCTTATATGCAGGTACTTTCTCTGACCCTAGTGAACTCACAATCTAAAAAGTTTTGCATCCTTCCGAACCAAGAAAAATGGAGTCAGAGACAAGCATTGTGGATTTGCTAAAAATGCAGTGTACCAGTGATCCTCTCAATAGAGGGTGTGGAAAACAAACCCTGACAGTGATGAAATTCTGGTGAGTAACTTCCTTGCCAGCATGCAGAACCTTTGTGGGTAAACCTGGTTCTCTTTTTCTGCTCTGGCTATATACAAATATCTGCTCTCCATCTCGCTGTCTGTAGATGCACTTGTGGAAACTCTCAACAATGCCCACAGTAACTACTGACCTCCTGCTTGGTAAGCTTATCCCTTCCCCTGTCAGTTATTAGCGAGTTGTGGACACTTGGCTTATCCAAGCATTTTTGTAACACATTCTACATTCATGTGAAAATCCTGTGATGGTCTACGGCCTTCTTCTGTCCTGTATCTCTGTAGCACTCATTGTGATTAGTTTTCAGTAAGTCCACTGAAGTATTCCCACCCGATCCAGTCTGACGTTTCGAGATCCAATTTATCAACAAGAAGTCAGACACTTAAATGTAGCTTTCTCTTGTTTCTTTCAGAGCATAGCCAGACCACAAACTACTCTGCTTTGCCCCCTGCGTCCATTCCTCCCCCAGGTAATGTTATGTTTTGTTTATAAGACACTTTGGGTAGGGGGTTTGAGAATGGAAACTCTGGCAGTAAACGGTTCCTCGTTTCTCTCCTGCCACTGCCTTTCAGGTTCTGCCTGGCTCGTGCCGGTGTCCGTGAGCAGCGCTACTGGTCTGCTTCTGATTCTATCGCTGGTCCTAATGGTTCTGGCTATCAGACGAGGTACTGGGAGCCTGTCAGTTCCATTGTGAAAATTTCATGGTATCATCATACTAATGGATACTTGTACTTTCCAGGGATGTGCATTCATTTTGAAACAATGAAACAAGCTTCTTGTATTTTGTTTCAAACTGAAAGAAATACAATATGTGTTATTTTGTTTTCCAACTTTAAATCTATATAATAATTTGCTCCTGCAACGTTCCAATGTGTCTACCTACGTTCGTAACCATCTCCTGACGTCAGCCAGCCTCCAGCATTCCATTCCCCCTCACTGCCCCGCCCTTGCGTCAAAACGTAATGATGTCAAAGGGCGGAGCAGTGAGAGGGAAGGAAACGCTGGAGGCTGGCTGACGTGAGGAGATGTTACGAACGGAACGTTACAGAAGCCAGCCAGAGGGCGGGACTCTGAGGGAACGAACTCGAAGGGAAGGCTGGAGACGGGCAGGGCTTTCAATGATGCGGCCGCTTCCACGGAGGTAATCAGGGGAGCGAGGAGAATCACTGGGTGACTGGAGGGAGGGCAGGAGACAGAGGAGAATCGCTGGGTGGCTGGAAGGGGGGGCAAAGGAGAGAGGAGAATCCCTGGGTGGGTGGATGGAGGGGGGGCAGGGGAGAGAGGAGAATCGCTGGGTGACTGGAAGGGGGGCAGGGGAGAGAGGAGAATCACACACACACTCTCTCTCTCACAGACACACTCGCACCCAGTCTCACTCTCACTCTCTCTGTCACACACTCACTCTCACACACACTCTTTCAAACATACACACTCCGAGGAAAACCTTGCTAGCGCCCATTTCATTTGTGTCAGAAACGGGCCTTTTTTACTAGTTAAAACATCATGAAGCAAAACAGAAAAAAATTAAAACCTTCCTCCTTACCCTGGATGTGAGGGCAGACGGAGGAATTCATATATTAAATATGGTGATTTTAATGCAGAATTTAATATCGTTTCTATAGGAGGGAATCCTGGATTGCCTGGTGCTTTTCTTGCTCTGACAGTCAGTAGTGGTCTGGTTTGGGGAGGTTCTGTGATGTGAATTCTAGAGGCTGGCTATTCGGATGATATAAATATATATATATATATTTTTTTTTTTTGCTTGCCACCAGTTAAGAGTTCAAGGAGACAAAAGGAAAGGTGAGGATCGGCGGACAGCTTCTACAAACTATGAAGAAAGTATCTGAAAACAGCATCAGCTGTAGAGGAACACTGCCTATGGGAAGGGACCTGTGAGGACTGCAGTATATGTTACTGTGCTTAGAGTTAAAAGGGGAATTGGAAACAGATTTATTGGATTAAAGGTCAGAGATGGGCACTGGGATACAGAGTTGGTCACTTGTAGGACTGGAGGGTTCAGGGGGTGGACACAGGGATAGCATAAGTACATAAGTACATAAGTAGTGCCATACTGGGAAAGACCAAAGGTCCATCTAGCCCAGCATCCTGTCACCGACAGTGGCCAATCCAGGTCAAGGGCACCTGGCACGCTCCCCAAACGTAAAAACATTCCAGACAAGTTATACCTAAAAATGAGGAATTTTTCCAGTCCATTTAATAGCGGTCTATGGACTTGTCCTTTAGGAATCTATCTAACCCCTTTTTAAACTCCGTCAAGCTAACCGCCCGTACCACGTTCTCCGACAATGAATTCCAGAGTCTAATCACAATTTGGGTGAAGAAAAATTTTCTCCGATTCGTTTTAAATTTACCACACTGTAGCTTCAACTCATGCCCTCTAGTCCTAGTATTTTTGGATAGCGTGAACAGTCGCTTCACATCCACCCGATCCATTCCACTCATTATTTTATACACTTCTATCATATCTCCCCTCAGCCGTCTCTTCTCCAAGCTGAAAAGCCCTAGCCTTCTCAGCCTCTCTTCATAGGAAAGTCGTCCCATCCCCACTATCATTTTCGTCGCCCTTCGCTGTACCTTTTCCAATTCTACTATATCTTTTTTGAGATACGGAGACCAGTACTGAACACAATACTCCAGGTGCGGTCGCACCATGGAGCGATACAACGGCATTATAACATCCGCGCACCTGGACTCCATACCCTTCTTAATAACACCCAACATTCTATTCGCTTTCCTAGCCGCAGCAGCACACTGAGCAGAAGGTTTCAGCGTATCATCGACGACGACACCCAGATCCCTTTCTTGATCTCTCCTGCCTCTCTTCCAGCTTATACATGTTGAGGTCCATGAGCCTGTCCCTTTATGTTTTATGACAGAGACTGCTGACCAGTTTTGTAGCTGCCCTCTGGACTGTTATATCTAGGACTAGAGGGTTCAAGGGATGGACACAGGAAAACAGAGCCTGTTACTTATAGGACTGGAAAGGGCAGGGATGGACATAGAGATACAGAGCCTATCACTTCTAGGACTGTTCATGGGATGGATATAGGGATACAGAGTCTGTTACCCCTAGGATGGGCACAGGGATACAGAGCCTGTAACCTTTAGGGCTAGAGGGCTCAGGGGATGGACACAGGGATACAGAGCCTGTAACCTCTAGGACTTAGGGTTAAGTGATCTCCCTAGTTCTAACTGATATTTTTGGTCATCTTTCAGGGAGAAGGAATCCTGCTGGACACAAAACACGAACACTTATCCTATAGGTTTGTACACAGTGCTACAACTGCATCTGTGATTGTGAAATCTGTGAAACATTTCAACTATCTCATAGTGAGATAAATTTGTCACTCAGGGGCAGATGCACTAAAGCTAAATGAGCCTTTAATGACTCTCCAACGAGGAAAATTTGATCCGTTGCATGCATCAAAGGGCTTTTACCGAGGAAGCCAGCAGCTAACGAAAACGGAATGGAGATGAGCAATTAGTGTGAAAACCCCATTGAAACGACATGCACTAACCTTTTCCGATTGCCTTTACGCAGGAAAAAGGCAGGAAAACTAACGACAGGTCTGGACCACTCGTTAGGACAGCTCTGTGCCAGGAAAAATCATTAAGAGAAAAAATAAACAAACTTTGAGCCAATCCCAGCGCATTAGCAGAGCTAAAAGCGCTGTGATTAGTCCAAAGGACGTCAGAAAAACATAAATAAATAAAAATAAAAAAAAAGGGTCGGGAGGGGGCAAGGGCGCTCATCAGGAGCGTCCTGTACGGACGGCCTTGCCCCCCCCCCCCCCCGCTGCTCCCCACTTTCCGCCGCTCCCCCCACCCCGAAAAAGCAAAATTCAAGCAGCCCTGCTCCCCACTTTCCGCCGCTCCCCCCACCCCGAAAAAGCAAAATTCGAGCAGCCCCTGCCCCCCTCCCTTCCTCACTACTCTCTCACCTCAGCTCCGCCTCCCGACATCCTCCGTCCTGTGCCCCGCCCCCTTTTGGGGTCGTCGCCGCCATTCCCCTCCTCCATCGGGCCCCCTCCCTCTTACCGGGCCCGTGCAGCGCCTCTCTCCTCTGTCCGAAGGCGCTGCACGGGCAAGAAGAAAGCCTGATGCCTGCCTTCGCCCAGCTTCGATGGCGCGTCTTTCTCCTGCTGGGCCCGCCCCTGTCTGACGTCGGTTACCTACGTAGGTTACTGACGTCAGACAGGGGCGGGCCCAGCAGGAGAAAGACGCGCCATCGAAGCTGGGCGAAGGCAGGCATCAGGCTTTCTTCTTGCCCGTGCAGCGCCTTCGGACAGAGGAGAGAGGCGCTGCACGGGCCCGGTAAGAGGGAGGGGGCCCGATGGAGGAGGGGAATGGCGGCGACGACCCCAAAAGGGGCGGGGCACAGGACGGAGGATGTCGGGAGGCGGAGCTGAGGTGAGAGAGTAGTGAGGAAGGGAGGGGGGCAGGGGCTGCTCGAATTTTGCTTTTTCGGGGTGGGGGGAGCGGCGGAAAGTGGGGAGCAGGGCTGCTTGAATTTTGCTTTTTCGGGGTGGGGGAGCGGCGGAAAGTGGGGAGCAGCGGGGGGGGGGGGGGGGGGCAAGGCCGTCCGTACAGGACGCTCCTGATGAGCGCCCTTGCCCCCTCCCGACCCTTTTTTTTTCTTTTTGTTTTGATTTGGGAGCCATGTGCTTGTGATTTGACTGTGTTTTGACTGTTTGTGGCATGCGCAGAGCAGCTAACATAACGCTTGGCTGCTCTGCGCATGATTTGGGGACCGATTAACGATGTGTATTGTGATTCTTTGATACATTGTACGTTTCTATACCGATCTGAGCATGTGTGACTTTTTTTTTTTGTGCATTCTTCGTTTTTTAAAAATCGTTAGGGCCTTTAACGATTTTGATTTTTTTACGTTTGCTTGATGCATCTACCCCTGAGTCCCATTTAGCCCCTGGCAGCTTTCACCTCTCTCTACTTTTTCTTTTACAGATTTGACCTTTGATAACTTGGTGTTTGCTGATCCCGTGGTAAGTCTAATTATTGAACGTTGTGTAGTTTGAAACAAAGCCATTCATTGAAGTTTATCAGTAACAGTCCTGCAGCCACTTCTGGAGAGTGAGGTCTGAAAGTCTATCTTCAACAGCTTCTAAAGGGGGAAGGGGTGGAGAGAAAAAAAAGTGCTGCTGTTTTGATGACTTATTTACAGGCTTAATAAGAACCAACCACAACCAAAAACTGTATGAAATAAACAGTGATAAAGGTATACTGACTATTAAACAACTTACATTTAAATTTTAACCATAGAACTCCTCATCCACAAACAATCACTTTATTCAAACAAGCCAACCCAATCCTACACAACATAAAAACACTACCATCCATATCACATTCACACATTACAAAGCCTAGCCCACAGCATGCCTTTATACAATTAACAAGGATTTTTCAGGGCAGCCCCTCCTTACCTCTCAACCCTCATCTCCCCTTACGTTTCTATCCGTAACCTCCGCTCTCAAGACAAATCCCTCCTTTCAGTACCCTTCTCCACCACCGCCAACTCCAGGCTCTGCCCTTTCTGCCTCGCCTCACCCCACGCGTGGAACAAACTCCCCGAGCCCATACGCCAGGCCCCCTCCCTCCCCATCTTCAAATCTCTGCTTAAAGCCCACCTCTTCAATGTCGCCTTCGGCACCTAACCTCTACACCTCTACCCAGGAAATCTAGACTGCCCAACTTGACATTTCGTTCTTTAGATTGTAAGCTCATTTGAGCAGGGACCGTCCTTGTTTGTTTATTTTGTACAGCGCTGCGTAACCCTAGTAGCGCTCTAGAAATGTTAAGTAGTAGTAGTAGTAGCAGTTTTCAAAAAAAATCAAACAACCCTATTACGATCTAACAAGAGATCGAAATTGCCTTCCCCAAACTACATAATTAGTTAATTAAAAATGAGCTACAGTATCCATACCTAGATGTAAACACTAAAACAGATGAATTTAAAGGCTTAATGGTTGTAGTGTTGATACCAAGCAGAAAGTGGTTTCCATAAACAATTAAATCTTCAATCGGGGAAAGAGTATCCACTAACAATACCCACAAAATATAAACTTAGGAAAACTCCATCTATTGTAAGCATATAAAGGAACAGGAGGAAAAAGCCTCAAGAAGCTCCTCTTCAATCCACAATGGTGTTAAGAGAGCTAGGACTTCTTCATCATAGGCAAAAAACCTCCTGGTTTTAATTTTTAATGCATATAGCCTCATTCATAAAAAGTTTGGGTGTCAACAATATCGACAGGTACTTATCTTAGAGAATTGAAGCACGCCGTTATCCTGTCTCTTCTTAATTCTTCAATTTTAATGACCATAAACAATTGTCATAGGCCTGATATCCCAGCCCAAGAATTGGGTTCCATGTAGTGTCAAAAATGACGTTCACTGCCCAAATCGAAAAGATAGTTCAGCTGACTGTAAGGTGTAGTAGTGCTACAGAAATTATATGTATTAGTGGTAACTATAGGTACTTGTGATCTAGATTGGCTAGATACGGGAACAGGATACTGGGCTTGATGGGCTTTCGGTCTGTCCCATTATGGAAGTACTTAGGTACATGAGTAAAGTTCAATAGTTAGCTTTCACAAAATTACTACTAATACTACATATCATTTCTATAGTGCTACTAGATGATGCAACACTGTACATTTGAAAATGAAGAGACAGTCCCTGCTCGACAGAGCTTACAATCTAATTAGGACAGACAAACAGGACAAATAAGAGATAAGGAAATATTAAGGTGAGGATGATAAAATAAGTGTTCTGAACAAGTGAATAAGGGTTAGGAGTTAAAAGCAGCATCAAAAAGGTGGGCTTTTAGCTTAGATTTGAAGACGGCCAGAGATGGAGCTTGACGTACCGGCTCAGGAAGTCTATTCCAGGCATATGGTGCAGCAAGATAAAATGAACAGAGTCTGGAGTTAGCAGTGGAGGAGAAGGGTGCAGATAAGAGAGATTTACCCAGTGAACGGAGTTCCCAGGGAGGAATGTAGGGAGAGATGAGGAGCTGCAGAGTGAATGCATTTGTAAGTCAGTAAGAGGAGTTTGAACTGTATGCGGAAACGGAAATGAATAGCATTAAAAGGGCATCCAGTGGCTAGAAAGTGGCCATACTGATGTGTGGGGAGGGTAACGTCAGCTGTGGAAGATCATGGAAAGATGCTGTAACCCAAGAGAGTTTTTTGAGCTCTGAACCTGGTGTGCAGGTCTTTTAGTCAAATCACTTGAATTCAACAGGCTCTGCTGCTCTGAGTCCTTGCAGAGGATGTGTTCAGAAGTAGACAATTGTGCTACTGTGGTATATCTAGATACACTCATGGTCTTTTGTCTTTCTCCCTTTATTTCTGTTCTTTGAAAAAACTAAAACTATGGGACCTGAGCCAGAGTCAGAGCCATAGTTCAGACCCCGAAGCTTCTCCAGGACCTCTTTCTGTCTCCAGTCTTCAGTTCAGCACATTCAGATCTTAGCGTGAGCATGGGACAATCTTCTGACTCTTCTTGCTACCCCGTCCAGTGGCACCGGAGCCTTCTGACATATTGCCTTGGTTTGGAGCACTAGGTGGAAGGAATGGCCCTTGACCTCCATCTTCCTTGCTACTGGGCAGCCTGGTTGGCATTTTACTGGAAGTGCTTTGGACCCTTCTCATTCTCAGATGGTTTCTTCCTAAGAGGTGGCAGAGGGAGTCACATGGGACGTGTCCTTGCTTGCCTCCTGGGTGCCACCTGTGCTCTCACTCAAAAACAGAAGTACCACAATGTGTTATGCTTCTTGATGTTATAAAATGTTAATGATAAAAGTCAGATTTTGTAAAATGCAGTCCTGCGTGTGACACGTAGGTCTATACGGAGAAGGAACTTAGTGGCTGATGCTTCTTGTGATCTTGGGCAAATGACTAAACCCTCTGTTGCCTCAGGCACAAAGACTGGGAAATACCCTGCTGTACCTGAACTGGTGCCTTGAGTGACCTGAACATGTGTGTCCTCATGAAGCAACTTAACAATGTTCATTTTGAACTTGTATAATAACTAAGGGGATGTTTTACTAAGGTGTGCTAGCGTTTTTAGCTCATGCTAAAAATCAGCTGGTGCTAAACGCTTAGATGCCCATTATATTTAAATTTACAATGGATAATTTATAAAAAGGTTCCATATGTTCTCAAATATTTTTGTTTGCAGTATTAATAATGTAATACAACAAAACATTAATGGAGTCAAAATATCCAATTATTTAGTACAGTTATCAACATACAATATGTGTGTTATTTTTCACTAGTATGTTAATTTCTCCATTTTGTATTGTATCCATATTTGTTGTAGCCATTTTTTAATTGCAATAAATTGCATTGAATTGTTATAATATAGTGTAACAAAACATTGATGAAATCAGATTATGCAGTTACATGAAATTAGCAACCCAACACAAGACAGGCGCTATGGATCCATAACAGATCCCAGGTCACAAAGCAGTCTTTCATCTGGGGCCTATTCTGTTTTGTTAAATGGAATTAGTCATGTGTATACATTTATGAAAAAATAAACATATATTTTGGTTTAATAAAACATGTAACAACCAAATAATAAAGGGTCCTTTACTAAGCTTTGTTAAATAATGCGTGCTTCCCATGCCCCAAAATGCACTACCAGGTGTCCTGCGGTAGTTCTGGCATCTGTATATGCTTTCTCAACGTGGGGGCGGAGAGTACTGCAGCTACATTGCTACACGCCAACTGTTTAGCATATGGTTAGCGTGTAAGTCTTTCCCGCCTACTAAATAGGTGATGGTACAGGCTCACGTTGTGCTAATTGGCCATTAATGGGAAAAATGGAAATGTAATTTTACAGCTGTGCTAAAAGTGGCCTCAGCTCACAGGGAAACCCACATGCTAGTTATAACTCTGGCCACCTTTTAGCACAGCTTAGTGAAAGAGCCCCAAAACCTGCTGCTAAAATTTGACCAATATGAGAAGTTCATGGGTATTTTTGTTGTTGCAAAACATTTGTTTTGAATTTTGTAATAAAGTTTAACAAAACATTGAAGAAAACAGAAGGCCCAAATGTACAATAATGTTATGCAAAACTAAACATATAGTTTGACATGATAAAACACATAACGAGGAGTGGCCTAGTGGTTAGGGTGGTGGATTTTGGTCCTGAGGAACTGAGTTCAATTCCCACTGCAGGCACAGGCAGCTCCTTGTGACTCTGAGCAAGTCACTTAACCCTCCATTGCCCCATGTAAGCCGCATTGAGCCTGCCATGAGTGGGAAAGCGCGGGGTACAAATGAAACAAAAAATAAAAAAAAGTAACCAACTACCAAAACCTGCTGGTAAAATCTGCCCAAGGGTATTGCATCACCTTCAAGATATGAGTGAAATATTGTTGCAGGAATGGATGCATGAATTTATGATACTTCAGGAGTCAGACAGCACACACCAGTATGAGAGAAAAATCTTCTTTATTTGCCAGCAAACAAAGCAAGACATCAGTTCTAGCTCTCTTCTCCTTCTCTCAGCTCTTTTTGTGTCATGTGGCTTCTGTCTCAGCTGCTTCTCTTCTTATGCTGTCTTCTCCTTCTTCTGTCTGTTCCTTCTGTCCTTCTCTTTCTTCTGAGCTCCTTCTGACGTAAACTGCTTCTGCTCCTACTTAAATACAGTTCTATCCAGCCTAGCCTAGCCCAGCCCCCTTACTCTCCAATTGGTTAAGGAATAGATTGGTCACTTTGCCTCAACCAATCATTACTTTTGAAATATCAGTTACATAGGTTTGGTATTCCTCAAACTGACCTGTGACCTGGGGCCCCTTAAGCCAGACATTTGGTCTCCAGAACTCTTATATTTCTCATTATGATTGATGTCTCATCTATAGCTTAAACTGGGTTCCCTTAGAGACCAAGAGGCCCTAGTGAGATTGGTTATTCTCATATTCCTAGTCTGGTTCATACTAACTGCTAACTAAACTCTGGTATTCATTAAAGGGGTCAAAAGTCAATCTTACTTAATAGCATACATATCAGGTTATCACTTTCAAGACCATTTCTACATTTTACCTATAATTAATCAAGGAGAAGAGAGCTGACTAGTTCTGACCTTTTTCACCTATCAGCTTATACATTGAACCAGCCAGAACTATGGCTAAGTCAAACCACATGTTGGCCTCTTCACTGCAGTCCTTGCTTAGAAAATACAGCAGAGAGTAACATTAGATTTAAAAAGGTATTCTACATTTAACTACACAGAATCAGTATTTCTTATAAGACATATTCTAAATATCAAAAACTTGTAAATACTAATCTATTGCCTCTCTCTCTCTAAATAGTATTTTCTATCTAAGCATTTTTCTATTTAATCCTAAACAAACTGCCTGCTTACAAAACTATTCAGTATGCCTAATAATATACAGCTGTTGAGCTAGCTTTCATCATTCACCAGGGTGAAAGAAATTCCTGTCTCTGACCTTTCTAACCCAGCCCGGCAAACGCTAGAGTTCAATATAATCTGAACCATCTGGCATACCTTCACTTTAGTTGCAAAGTAAAAAGTTAGAATTCTAACTTCAAGCTTTTAATATCATTTCTTATATATATAATTATGCCATGGCTGCCTCAATATGACCAAGATGTTTGGATAATAAAAAAATGAGCAAAGCGAAATGAATCTATTGATGTGACGTTGAGTATTGCAAAGTGAAAGATAAAGTACCTCCTTCAGACCGGCAGGTGTCGCGCTTTCTCCAGAATTCAGCCTTAGGCCTCGACTTCCGTTCCCTACAGCCAGCAAGCTCTCCCCTGACCCTCTGTGATTCTCTAGGTTGCAGTACCTCATCGTCTCCCCGGCGTCGCTGTGTCCTCCCGGTGTCCTCTCTAGCCTCCCTCTCAATCCCCACTCCCCTCCTGCCCTCTTTCGTTGCTCGGGCCGCAGTACTTGGCAGTACCTTCCTGTCTCCTCTGGCGTCGCTAGCTCCTCCCTTTTTCCTGTCTAGCCCTCTCTCGCTCTCCTCTATCTCTGTGGTATTCTAGGCTCCTCCTGCATGCTCTCGTTGCTCGGGCTGCCGTCATTAAACCTCCTTGGCTGCAGTTCCTCCCTGTGTTTAGCGGCGTCGCTGTCTCTTGCCGCTCTTCTCTCTAGCTTCCCTCTCGTTCTCCTGGCGGCGCTCTAGTCCCTTCCGCCTCGCTCCTCTTCCTCCCCGGCCGCGGCCTGGTTGAAGATGGCGGTGTCTGCGATATCTGTGTTCCTGGGCGTGCGGCTTCTCACCATCGGGGATGCGAACGGCGAGATTCAGCGACACCAGGAGCAGCAGCCGTTGAGGCTGGAGGTGCGGGCGGCCCCGGACAGCGCCCTGCTGACCCTGTACAGCGGTGAGCGAGGGGCTGGGGGTTGGGGGGCTCCCAGTGCTCTGCAACACCTCCGATCAGCCCGAGGCAGCAGCGTGTCTTTGAATTATGCAGGTCCGACACAGCCCTCCATATCCTCACTCGCACCCATCACCATATACACCCTGGGAACACCCTGTGCACATTCAGAGACCAGGATCCCTCTCCCACCTCGAGTTAGACCAAAAGATCCATTAAGCCCCAAATCTTGTTTGACAAGACCCCAAAAGAGCACATCGTAGCCAGAGATGAACAGTGTTCCCCCCCCCCCTACTTTATGGACTTTTTCTTCAGGAACTAGGCTTCCCAATCTTTTGGACGCTGTGACCCCCATATGAGTGCAGCCAGACAAAATCTGTGTGACCCTCCTGTTGATGCGGAGCGATGATATAGCTATGGAAAGCCCGCCTAGGTCATGACCTGTCTAGACCCCAAGTTTGAGAAGCTCTGGTCGAAACCCTTTTTAAATCCAGCTATTCTAACTTCCTTAACCACATGCTCCAATTCTACAGCTTAGTAGTGTATTGAGCGAGAAAATGCTTTCACCAGTATATTTGAAATCAGCTGCCTGTTATTTCATGGTGCATCCCCCTACTCTTAGTATATCAACATTGTAAGCAATGTGACACAATGGTTTCTATTGCATACTATATGTTGTCTCACAAAAGTTGATTTGCATTTATATGGGGTTCTTTTATTGACAAGATGTAAGTACAAACTGTATGTAAAAAAGGATACATAACTATTTCCTAGTTACCTGTTCATTTATAGTCCTCCCATCAGCTGAAGAGCCCTAACCATTTTAGCCTTTCCTCATAGGAAAGTTGTTCCACTCCCTTAATCGTTTTGGCTACCCTTCTCTATACATTTCCTAATTCCACTATGTCTTGATATGGCAACCAGAATCACACAGAAAACTCAAGGTGCATCTTACCATGGAAAGATACAAAAACATTATGATATTCTTTTTTTTTTTTTGTTTGTTTTCTGTCCTTTCAAATAATTAAGGGAAGGGAAATGAGATTTGATGTACCACCTTTCTGTGGGTACAATCAAAGCAGTTTTCATATTATATACAGGTACTTAATTTGTAGCAAGGGCAACGGAGGGTTCAGTGACTTCCCAGAGTCACAAGGTACTGCTGTGGGTCTTGAACCCGGTCCCACAGGCACTGCATTAACCATTAACGCTACTCCTCCACTAACATTGTTTGCTTTTATGACTGCTGCTGCATAGTGTACTGTTCATGATAACACTAAGATCCATTCCTGTATCAGTTATCTATACTTAAGTTGGTTTTCCTTGTATGTATCTCATTGAAATTGTTACCTAAAATTTCATCTGCCCTTTTGATGTTTAGTCCTCAAGATCTTTCCACAGCCCCTTTGTCTGCTTGTATTTTAACTACTTTGAATATTTTTGTGTTATCTGCTTGTTTGCTTATTTTTCCTGATTATTTATAAACATTTTAAAAAGCACCAATCCCAGTTGTATACCACCTGCAAGCCCAAAAGCTGTTGAAGCAGTGTACGGTCAGGTACAGTAGGTATTTTTCTGCCTCTGCGGACCTCAGAATGTAGGTGTGTACTACTGTTCACAGTTCGATCTTGCCTCCTATCCTACGACTGTACTGTGCTCATGATGTATCAGGTGGCTTCACCTTTATTCGCACTTTGAGTTCTTCTCTTGATGGTCTTCCCTTGTGTGAAATACACATGGGCAGACATCTGTCGGGGGTGTATATGGTACTACAGTTTGGAAAGTTCTGGAGAAGCCTCAGAGGTAGAGGAGGATGATGAGGGTCATGTAGTCTTTACCCAAAGTGATATTTCTGGTGCAATGTCACACAGTTTGAACCATTTGTCATGGACTTGCTCAGGAGGAAAACTCAGCTTGTCCTCCAGACTCCTGCCTTGGTCACTTTATTGTGGCCTGCCTTTTGGTTTTCTGTTTGAAAGGTGGTACAGAAAGTTTAGCAGTAAATAGACCCGGAAAAATCTCATCACCTCGCTCTTATCTTTGGTTTACACCCTTGCTGTTTTTCCCAGGGCTCGGCTTTGGGGATTCTGTTCATGGTTTCTTACTGAGTGAAGGAGGGCTGGGGGACCCAGCTGGGTCTCTGGCACTTGATGTGAAAGGAAAGGGCAAAGGTCAGCAGACATTATCCCCAAGAATTAAATGCGCTCGGCCATTCTCTCACTCCTGCAATGAAAGCTCTCCCAGCTGCCAGGTGTTAGCATGGTTGCTATAGTTTGAGGCCGGCTTGCAGAGTGATTTACTGGGGTGAAAAGCATTTCAGCCACATTAATCAGTTGTGTGAAGACTGCCCACACTTAGAATGACTGAAAGCCCTTTGAGACACAGTGAAAGGAGGTGGACCCGGGGATAGGGAGGAAATATGCATTTTCAGATTTTCACAGGGACTTTTCCAGTTAAAAAGGGGAGGGGGGAAGCTTTCTCAAAGTATTTTGTGAATTTTAAGGAGGTGTCAGAGACTTCTACATTTTGAGAGTTAATGTGCTTGTTTGTTGGAAATATGATGTATGGGGATCTGGGGAGAGGGGAAATGAATCCTTTTTAATTATTTTCAATATGATGTAATCCTCACTGTACGGTCACTAAGGCTTAAAGAAACGGAATAAAAATTCAGATATTACATTTGTTCACGTTTACACAGTTTGAAAATTGTCCTTGGCTATGCTAGTCTCCAGTTGATTGTACTATTGTAACATTCTTTACTGGGGTCATCCTTGGATGCAAAATTCAGAGGCTTGGGAGAAAGGCGAGTGACCGTGAACCCCAGTTCTTAAGAATTGGCGTTGGCTGCTCCGCTGCTGTTGTAAAAGTGGGGGTTTTGGAAGCGTGAGGTCTTAGAAAGAGATATCTGTTACATCTCAAAAAAACTGTAAGCTCCATGCTGGTTTCTTTGGTTTTCTCTGCAGGGCTTACAACAGAGTCTGAGTAGGCTAAGGACTCTTGAAATGAATGATAGATGGTTTGATAGTATTTTTGTTTTTTGACTCATAAATTATGTACTTTACTACTGTAATATATTTTGTTGACTTTTAATGTACCTGGAGCTTTGTAGTTACGGCATGTAGTCAAATACATGGAAATAAAATGAGAGATGGGACATGGGGAGGGGATGACCACGTATGAGGAGGGGATTCCTGCGCATGTGTAGATTTGAGCTGGTGGCACTTCCTGTACACTTTAACCCTTTGCTTCCTGTCCCCTCTGCAGTTGAAGACATGTGCGTATTTAAGTGTTCAGTTGCCAAGGACACAGAATGCAGCCGTGTGGGCAAGCAGTCCTTCATCATCACACTGGGCTGTAACAGTGTTCTGATCCAGTTCGCAATGCCCAGTGGTAAGTGCTGATACCCATCCTCTGCTCTGTGAGGGGGTGTCGCTGCTCTCTGATGGGGTACTACTGCGTTTTAGTGACCCCCTCAGACTCTGTCTTATTCTGCTTACATTCTTGGTTTCTGATGGTCTTTTCAGTGGTGCTGGGTGGGGGTGGGGGAGGGGTGCTGCAGCTTCTTCTTGCTTTTGGGCCCTTCTGGTCTCTGGGGGAGGTGTGCTGTTGCTTTCTGATGGGTGGTATTGCTGGTCTTTGTGGGAGGTGCTGGTGATCCGATGGGCCCAGTGGAAGTCAGAGGCCTCCTCAGGTTCTCCCCGAGTACTCCTGCCGGCTATGGGACAATATCTGAAGAATCTTCCCAGGTAGCACGGTCGCACCTGCCCTTCGCTGCTGCTGTCTCATCTCAATCTATCCTCGTCCCTCATTACAGACTTCTCTTCCTTTTATAACCTCCTGAAGAACTGTCGGGGTCAAAACACAGAGCATTCGGTCTTCAGCGAGCGCACAGAAGAGTCCTCGGCCGTACAGTACTTCCAGGTGAGGGGCAGAAGCTGGCAGGGAGGAGAGTTCGGGACACCGCTGTCAGCCGCATGCTCTAATGACTTTTCTGTCTTCTCATTCTTTGCCTCCAGTTCTACGGGTATCTCTCTCAGCAACAGAATATGATGCAGGATTATGTGCGGACTGGTACCTACCAGAGGGCAATCCTGCAGAACCACAGCGACTTCAAGGACAGGGTAAGACTTGTGTCCTTATTTTATTTATTTTATTTTTATTACATTTGTACCCCGTGCTTTCCCACTCATGGCAGGCTCAATGCGGCAGGCAATGGAGGGTTAAGTGACTTGCCCAGAGTCACAAGGAGCTGCCTGTGCCGGGAATTGAACTCAGTTCCTCAGTTCCCCAGGACTAAAGTCCACCACCCTAACCATTAGGCCACTCCTCACCTTGGGGTCAGCAGGGTAGAAGGCTGCAGCGCTAATGCTTTTGGTAATCCTGCATTAGAGCAAATATATCCTACTGATGTTCCCGGGGGGGTGAGGCCATGGGCCCTGCTGGTGCTCTGCTGGTTTCATGGTGCTTCGTGGCTCCCGAGTGCTGTGTCTGCCTCACACTGTATCAACACTCTGATTCCAGCTGATAGTTCAA
The DNA here is from genome assembly GCF_901765095.1 of Microcaecilia unicolor. Classification (NCBI taxonomy): domain Eukaryota; kingdom Metazoa; phylum Chordata; class Amphibia; order Gymnophiona; family Siphonopidae; genus Microcaecilia; species Microcaecilia unicolor. The sequence continues at coordinate 197,703,274 of NC_044033.1, read as the reverse complement.
GTATTTGTGTGAGATACTGTGACTCTCGCTGATGTGTGATTGGCTGTGACTTTGCTCTGTCCAGGTGGTACTTGATGTCGGATGTGGTTCTGGGATCCTCTCCTTTTTTGCTGCACAGGCTGGAGCAAGAAAAATCTATGCAGTAGAGGCTAGTACAATGGCACAGCATGCAGAGGTAATGCGCTCATGTAAGAGGGAGTTTGCCAAAGTGCATGGTGGGGGGGGGGGGTGCTCATGTGATAGGGAGTGCCAGGGGAGGGAGAAGTGCTCATGTGAGAGGGAGATGGCCAGAGCGCATGGGGAGAGGGGGAAGAGAGCTCAGTATGACATGTAGAGCTGCTCCATGTAACCTGCCACTTTTGTGCTCCCCCTCCCCCACCAAAGCTTCTGGTGAAGAGTAATAATCTGACAGAGCGCATCCTGGTGCTTCCTGGGAAGGTGGAGGAGATCTCTCTCCCTGAGCAGGTGGATATAATTATTTCGGAGCCCATGGGCTACATGCTGTTCAATGAGCGGATGCTGGAGAGCTACCTACATGCCAAGAAGTTCCTGAAACCTAACGGTGAGTGGTGGGGGAGGGCGCTTGTGCATGCAAGCGTGAGGAAGGAAAAGTGAGCGAGTGTATCCTTGAGTATGAAAAAGGAGGGGAAGGAGTGTTCATCTGTCTGATTCATTTAATTTATTACGAATATAAGAGTCTGCATTGATTAAAAGAGCTTGGGGGGGGGGGGGGGCGGGCATACTGATCAGTCTGTTTGAAGAGCGAGCAGGAAGTGGCTTTGGATTTCAGAAACCCTGGAGCTGCCCATCAGAAGTGTGTCTGTTAGGAGAAGCTCCAGAGGTATTCCTTCAGTGCTGTGTGTGTCTGGGGCAGAGGATAAGAGCTGTAGCAGGTAGGGCTGCTAACAGATAGTATCACATGGTCGTAAACTGTCAGTATTCTGTTCCGTTTCAAGGGCTCTGAGACTGTGGGGGCACCCAAATGCTCTTATACCTGAAGCTCACAGAGATGGTTTATTAAACTAGATATCCAGCTCCTTATAAATGAAATAGAATGAAGAGAACTCCATTTAATGATAGGACAGGGGGACAAAGAAGGAAAGGAAAGAGGCATGGTGCTCTTTATTCCTCCTTGTACTGGGCAGCTCACAAAAGCAGATTTTGAGACTGTGTGTGACTCTGTCCTATTCTTTGTAGATCCCACAATTCATGGGTACTATCTGCTGTGATGTTGAGCCCCTGTATCCCCTTTAGAGGCCGACCAAAACCAAATTTTTTTCCATTTCAGCTGAAACTGAACCTGCGTGCAAATTTTGTTGCTCAATTTTCAGCTGAAACGGAAACCATAAATCCTGCGATGCATCGCCTCCCTCTCTCCTCTTGAAAATGAGCAGCTCGGCTCCCCACCCCCGGGCTTATCTTAAAAGCATTGGTGGCACAGTAGGGGCAGGGGCGATCTGCACGCGCCACTGCCCCTGCTGGCTCCGTTGTCAAGATTGCTTATACGGGCAAGGTCCAATGTTAACGTGGCTGCCACGACTTGCTATATTGACAGTGGAGCTGGCAGGAGTGATATCAGCTCCTGCCCTCACTGTGCCAACAATGCTTTTAAGGTAAGCTTTGTGGGGGGGGGGGGGGGGGGGTGCTCGGACCTCAAACGGGAGCTGCTCAGGGGAAGGGAGGGAGCAGGGGCTGCACCAGAGTTTGTTTCAGCCGAAAATACCGAATTAGGATTCCAGGATAGTTTTGGCACCGAAATCGAAATTCAGTTGGCCTCTAATCCCCTTCCCTGCACCCTCCCGTTTTCTCTGTTGTTTGGTTTTGTTACTGTTAGAGTTTGGGGTTGCAGCCTCCTTTAGCCGATGGGCTGGCTATTATATCTTCATTAGGTTGTATGATTGCAGGTAACATGTTCCCCACCATTGGTGATGTTCATCTGGCCCCGTTCACTGATGAGCAGCTCTACATGGAACAGTTTACAAAAGCCAATTTCTGGTGAGGCCACTGTCCTGAGTTTGTACCTCTCCCCAGTGCCTGAATGCATGACTGCTGGTTGAGTCCTGAGGCGGGTGGGGGCTGAATTCCTTGACAGATAGCGCTGTATTATGTCCCCTTTCTCAGTGGGTAGTGGAGGGCGGTTATTTCCCCTGGGTTTGGGCATGGATAGGATTGGACGCTCCTCTGTAGGGGAAGAAGAATACTCCTTTATTCATTGGGTAGTTAGAGTGGTATATACCCCTTTGCTCATTGCACAGTTCAGAGGTGGGTTTGGGGGGGGGGGGTACCCCTTTCCCTAGCGGCTGACTCGGATGAGGGTGGGTGGGAGGGAAAGGTCTTTCTTCATAGACAAATAGGATATAGTGATGCCCACAGAAGGTGATGACATAACCAACGGCTTCTCGCATAGCCCAGAAAACTTAAAATGTTCTGACTGTGTGCAAGCCTGCACTCTTCCTTTCTCCTCAGTCCATTTATTTTCTACTCAGCAGGCCTCCTGGCAATTGTTTCTTGTCTTAAATATTTAATGCCAGCGATCTACTTTTGCAAACTTTATTCCTGGTCCTTGCAATGCTTAAAACATCAAAAAAGCCTGGTGCGATTTGACACGGTCTAGATGCAGGCACATTTGGAAGAAAGGTGGGAGATATGATAGATGAGTCTCTTTCAATTGAAAGGAAGCTCTGGATCAAGGGAGCATAGGATGAAGGTGAAAGAGGACAGACTCAGGAGTAACCTGAGGAAATGCTTCTTTATGGAAAGGGTGGTGAATTTGTGGAATGGCCTCCCGGTAGAAGTGGTAGAAACGAAAACAGTATCAGAATTCAAGAGGGCTTGGGACAAGTCCATAGGATATCTAAGGGAGTGATAGGGAGAGTAGATGGCATGGATGGGCAGACTGGATAGGCCATATGGTCTTTATCTGCCTTAATTTTTTGATGTTTCTGTGATGTTCCTCTCTGGTGTCCACTGTTTGGGGAAACCCCATGAGAGTCTGGACTATGCCCTGCCCTTTTATGTTAAAATGTCCCAGAAGGTCCATCAAAACCACAGCTGTACCCTACACCTTTTTGTGTGTTTGGGTCTTATGGTGCTGTTAAATAAGCCTGGGGGCCTATAATAGTAGCTTTATAGGTATGAAGCCTATTTTTCCTTCAAAGTCAGGAAATGTACTGTCTTGACCTTGTGGGCATTGAGGAGTTTTTTTGTTCGTACATCCAGTTTTTTAAGAGGCCAGTCTAAAATTCAAAAGCTGTATGAGAGTGCAAGAATTGGTAGCTGATTAATGGCCTGTGTCTTATGTTCTTATAATAGTTGTGCAGTCTTCAGTATCAATATTAGTGTCCTATAATATTCTTTACTGGTCTTTTTTTTTCGGGGATTTAGGCTTGTCACTCCTCCATGCCTAGATATTTTTATATACTTTTATTTTCAAATTACTTTATCTCACAGTCCTCAGGGGAATGTTTTCAGTCGATCTCTGGGTCGTTACCATCTTTAAAATTTAGGCTAAACCCATAACCCAGAGAGTTAATAAGACTGCTTAGAGGATTAAGTGCCATACAAAACAAAAGTGGCGACAGGGAGTCTCCCTGAAATATCCCTCGCCGGAGCTTGATATTTTGGGTGTTTCTGGAGGGGGGGGGGGGGGGGTAATGTCTCCAAATGAGTCAGTTTTGCACACACTATAACAGCAGTGAACCTCTCTCCTAAGCCAGGACACGTGGAGTATGATCTTAGTCTTTCAAATTTACAGCAAACGTTTGCTGTAGTACTTGCATTTTGCCAAAGAGAGCTTCTTTCTGGAGGTCATAAGATGTTATAAGCAACCTGTCCAGGCTAGGCTGTGTGAGGAGCATTCAGTATCCTCATTATGATGTCACCTTCTGGCAGATCACTTATCCTGCTTTCATCAGAAGAACCCCCCCTCTCCCATTAAAGGTAAGAAACCTAGCTGGTTTCTCAGGTGTTCCAATTTGTGGTGCATGGTTCAAACGGGGAGTGTATGGGACAGGATTTGGCATCCCTTTGCCAGGTGGGAGGAGTCTAGTGAGGAAGTTGAGGGTACTTCCTTTTCAACTTACCCTCCCCTTCTTTTGGCAGGTATCAGCCATCCTTCCATGGGGTGGATTTATCAGCACTTCGAGGGGCTGCTGTGGACGAATACTTTAGACAACCTGTGGTGGTGAGTCTTCAGCTGCTCATAGCCCTGAGTGGAGCCTTGGGGAAGAGGGCAAAGGGGAGGGTCTCTCTGCAACTAACTACAGCAAGTGATAGAGACACACTTTGCTGTATGCACTGCACAAACTGTCCCGTTCATCCACATGGCGATAACAGGCATGTGGCTTCTTTCTAGGACACGTTTGATATCAGGATTTTAATGGCCAAGTCGGTTAAGTACACCGTGAACTTTTTAGAGGCCAAAGAAGGTGATCTGCACAGGTATGCACAGCATGGATTTGTGGGGAGGGGAGAGGGGAGAAGTCGTACTTATAGCATCTGAACAGACCTCTAGATTAGGCTGTTTGTTGCCAGCCACACAGAAGTGGGTGGACTGTGTGCTCCCTGCCTCTAGAGCTTATCAGAGCTGGGCTGCACGAAGAGCAGCAAGCCCAGGACCGACTGCAACTGCCTTTTGTGATCTGTTCGTAAGCTGCGCTGCACCCGCTGTGGTGGTGTGGTTGGCCTGGTGTCGTATCGGTGTGCGCTGTTACACTTTGTTGAGATTCTGTGCTGTGTTGCGCCTACTTTCCCTGACTGGTTTCTTTTGCTCTCCGCAGAATAGAAATCCCCTTCAAATTTCACATGCTGCATTCTGGGCTGGTCCATGGCTTGGCTTTCTGGTTTGATGTTGCGTTCATTGGCTCAATGTAAGTGATGGAGGAATAGTCCCTTCTGCTCGCTTTCTCAGCCTGGTAGGGGGATGAGAAGAACTGCCCCTTCCTTGTCATCAAGCAGATGAAGCCATTACGTATGGATTGTGTCCATCAACCAGCAGGGGGAGATAGAGAGCACTCAACTTTTCACAGTGCCTCATGGCCAGCTAGCTCCACTGCCTCTTCAGTATTCTCTATCTCCCCAAGCAGGGTGGCTGCAACTTCTTCGAGCTCCATCAAAAATCTGCCTGGGGGTGGCTCCTGGCTTGCCAGTTGTTAGCCGGGGTGTTAGAGGCTATAGCAGCTTCACTTTGAAGGCACATAGGTCAGCCCTTTCCCTGCCTTACCCATGCCCCCGTGGATGTGGACATATTAGCTTGCTTTTCCCTGTCCTTTCCCACTCAGTGGATGCAGGCACATTGGTTCTCCTTTCCCTGCCTTTCCCACTTATCTGAGCCCCCGGAGTGTTTTTATTTACCTCTTTTGCCTCTGCTTTCCTCACAGCGTTTAAAAAAAAAAAAAAAAAAATTAAAGTCGCGTCGCGCTTTAGCGCAGCGATCTTGGAAAAGAGGTTTGTTTCTTGAGATTCTTCTGCAGGACCGGAGCTGTGATACTCGGTCTAGTGAGGTAAGAGTGTTTTCGGACTCCTCCAGGGTGGGCCCGCGATCGGGACGTTTTTGGCGCGAACCGCCATTTTTGAATTTTACCGCCGTTTTTGGCGATGGCTGCGGAGACTGTAAAGCGCTGTTATAAATGTGGCAAGCGCAAATCAGCAGCGGGGCTCTGTAATCTGTGCTGTACAGACGGTAGAGCCGGCCCGAGCATGGCGAGCGACGATCTTTTGCGCTCTGAGCTGGCAGCGGACGCCATTTTGGATTTTCCACATGGCGCGGCCTCCGTTGCGACGGAAAGCCCTGAATCCGGGGTGGGGGGGATCCTCTGAGGCTAATAATAGAGCTGATAGCCCTGGGCAGGATCCGGGCGGTCAGGGAGCAATTTTTCTCCCCTGATTTTGTTTTAATGCTGCCTAGGGCGTACATGCTTAAAAGAGCTCTTCCACAGGGATCATCGGACCCTCTGCCTGCCCCCCCAGTGGATCCTGGCCTTTTGGAGTTAGCTTTGCCTGTTTCTTCTGATAAACGCAGAAGGGCTAATTCCCCTTCCCTGTTGAAGGAGGTGTTGCCCTGAAGGATATTCAAGACCGCAGGCTTGATTCAGCTCTGAAGCAGTCCTTTGATTTGGCAGGTCTCACTGTTCAGGCGTCTGCATGCAGTTGTTATGCTGCTAGAGCCTGCCTGGCTTGGTTACAGCAGGCAGTGGAACAGCCCGGTGATGGAGTGGAGACCTTATCTGAAGTGGCTCCGCGGATGGAGTCGGCCTTGTCCTTTTTGGCTGACGCCCTTTATGATATGGTCAGAGCTTCGGCTAAACAAATGGCTGTAGCAGTGGCGGCTCGCCGCACTCTTTGGCTACGACATTGGGCGGCGGACATGGCCTCTAAGCAAAGGTTGGTGAAGTTGCCCTTTCAAGGCCTTCTCCTTTTTGGTGAGGAGCTGGAAAACATTGTTAAAGGCCTGGAGGATTCCAAACCTCAGCATTTGCCCGAAGATAGGCCGAAGCCTTCCTCTAAGGGTCAGGCGGTCCGCTCCTCTTACAGACCTCGCTTCCGTGAAGCTAGAAGGTACGGCCCGGAGCGTGCTGCTGGGTTCACTTCGCGTGCCCGCTTTCAGCAGAGAAACTCCTTTCGCTCGGACAAACGTTCCGCAGCTGCCGGTTCAAGGCCTGGAGTTCAGGGGCGACCCTCTCAGTGATGGCGCGCCGGCCCCCTCCTCGTTTCCTGTCATCGGAGGAAGACTTTCCCTCTTTTTCGAGGAGTGGGCCAAAATCTCCGCAGATCAGTGGGTCTTGGACCTGATCAGAGACGGATACCGAATAGAATTCGATGCCCCGGTGAGAGACGTGTTTGTGGAGTCCCGATGCGGTTCTGCTGCCAAATGGGCGGCGGTAGAGGAGACTTTGCACAGTCTGTGCCGGATAGGGGCTGTGACCCCGGTGCCTCCCGCCGAACAAGGTCTAGGCCGCTACTCCATTTACTTTGTGGTGCCACGAAAAGGCGGGTCTTTTCGCCCGATCCTGGACTTAAAAGAGCTAAACAAGTACTTAAGAGTGCGGCATTTTCACATGGAAACCCTGCGCTCCGTCATTGCGGCGGTACAGCCAGGAGAGTTTCTCACGTCTCTGGACCTGAAAGAAGCTTACTTGCACATACCAATTTGGCCCCCGTACCAGATGTTTCTGCGGTTTGCGGTGTTGGGAAAACATTTCCAGTTTCGGGCCTTGCCTTTTGGCCTCGCCACAGCTCCCCGAACCTTCTCCAAGGTAATGGTGGTAGTAGCTGCCTTTCTCAGGCGAGAGGGTATCCGGGTTCACCCGTACCTAGACGACTGGCTCATCAGAGCAGACTCGGAAAGAGAGAGTCATCTAGCTACAGCCAGAGTGGTTTCAGTCCTTCAATCTCTGGGCTGGGTCGTCGATATGGCCAAAAGTTACCTGACCCCCTCGCAATCTCTAGAATATTTGGGGGCCAGGTGCAAGCTTCAGAATCAGGTCCGTCTGCTCCTGAGGATGCCCCGCCCGCGAGCTTGGGACATTGTCCAGCTGTTGGGATCGATGACGGCCACCTTGGAAGTGGTGCCATGGGCGAGAGCGCACCTGAGACCTCTACAGTATTCTCTACTTCAACGATGGTCTCCAGTATCTCAGGATTATCAGTGCAGACTTTCTTGGCTCCCTGCGGCCCGCCTCAGTATGGAGTGGTGGCTCTCGGACAGCATGTTGCGGCGGGGAATGCCGCTGGCGCTCCCCGATTGGTGCCTGGTGGTGACAGATGCCAGCCTGAAGGGCTGGGGCGCACATTGCCAGGGGAAGCATGCCCAAGGTCTATGGATGCCCGACGAGTCGGAGTGGTCTATCAACCGCCTGGAGTTGAAAGTGGTGTTTCTGGCTCTTCTGGCCTTTCAAGTGACCCTGGAAGGATTGGCTGTCCGAGTGATGTCGGACAACACGACAGCAGTGGCCTACATAAATCGACAAGGCGGAACTCAGTGCAGAGCTCTAGCCGCGCAGGCCGAACAAATTTGCCACTGGGCCAAGCTGCATCTACAGTCCCTGTCAGCAGCTCACATTGCCGGTCAGAGCAACGTGCAAGCCGACTATCTAAGCAGGCATCAGATTGATCCAGCGGAGTGGGAACTAGCAGACGATGTATTCCTGCAGATATGTGCCAAATGGGGCAAGCCAGTGATGGATCTTATGGCGACCAGTTCCAATGCCAAAGTCCCGTGCTTCTTCAGCAGACGGAGGGATCCTCGCTCTGCCGGGTTGGATGCCTTGGCTTAATCCTGGCCCCTGGGCTTGCTGTATGTCTTCCCTCCGTGGCCCTTGATAGGGCAAGTGATCCTGCGGATTCGGCTGCATCCAGGAGAAGTGGTGCTCATCGCCCCGGATTGGCCCAGGAGGCCTTGGTATGCGGACCTCCGACAGATGCTGTTGGAGGCTCCCTTTCCGTTACCTCTGGTTCCGCACCTGTTGTCACAGGGTCCGGTGGCCATGGAGGACGCCTGCCGCTTTGGTCTTATGGCATGGCGATTGAGAGGGCACAATTGAGAGATAAAGGCTACTCAAATAAGGTAATTTCCACTCTCCTGCAGGCCCGTAAGCGCTCCACTTCCTTGGCTTATGCCAGGATTTGGCGCCAGTTTGAAGTCTGGTGTGTTTCAAGAGCGCTTTCTCCGTTGCAGGCTTCTGTCTCGCCGATTCTGGACTTTTTGCAGGATAGTGTACACAAAGGCTTGGCCTATAATTCCCTGCGGGTGCAAGTGGCAGCATTGGCCTCCCTGTGAGGCAAGGTTGAAGGCGTGTCCTTGGCTGCTCATCCAGATGTAGCACGGTTTCTTAGAGGAGTGATTCGGCTTCGTCCTCCCGTGCGGGCACCTTGTCCAGCTTGGAATCTGGGGTTCGTATTGAAGGCCCTTCAGGGGGGGCTCCCTTTGAACCGCTTCGGCGTGCTTCAGAGAAAGATTTGACACTGAAGGCCGTCTTTTTAGTGGCCATTACCTCGGCGAGACGGGTGTCAGAGCTCCAGGCGCTGTCCTGTAGAGACCCTTTTCTGCAATTCTCAGAGTCAGGGGTCACGGTTCGGACCGTGCCTTCCTTCATGCCTAAGGTGGTTTCAGCGTTTCACCTAAACCAGCCTGTTTTTCTTCCCTCCTTTGTTGAGGAGGAGTTTCCAGATTCATTTGGGCAGTTGCACCTTTTGGATGTGCGCAGGACTCTGTTGCAGTATCTTTCAGGACCTCTGATCATCTTTTTGTGCTGTTTGCAGGTCCTCGCAGAGGGTCTTCAGCGTCTAAAGCCACTATTGTCCGTTCAAAGAAGCTATCTTTTCAGCATATCTGCTGTCTGGCCGGGCTCTGCCTGAAAGCCTTTAAGGCACATTCCACAAGAGCGATTTCCTCTTCCTGGGCGGAAACTGGAGCACTATCTCTTCATGAGATTTGCAGTGCTGCAACATGGGCTTCTAAGCTCTCTTTCGCCCGACATTACAGGCTGGATGTGGCTACCGGAGGGATGCGCGTTTTGGAGCACAGGTGCTAGCGTGTGGTGTGGCTTGTTTCTCACCCTATTTAGGGATTGCTTTGTTACATCCCATAAGTAATGGCTTCATCTGCTTGATGACAAGGAAGGGAAAATTAGGTTCTTACCATGATAATTTTCTTTCCTTTAGTTATAGCAGATGAAGCCATGAGCCCTCCCTGTATGATTGTCTGTATTGCAGTGATTCTGATTTTAGGTGCTGTTCTTGTTTCCTGAAGTTATATTCCTTCCTTGGGGAGTCGGAAAACAGTCTTCAGGATTCTTGTTACAGTTATAGGAGGATGAGTTCATTCCCTCCAGTTCATGTTTTGGGAGGATGAGTTTATTCCCTCCAGGAGGATGCAAGTATTCCCTCCGTTTATACAAAGTGGAGGACGAGTTCATTCCCTCCTTTTTTGAGTTTATGCCCTTGTTAAGGGGCCATCGTTCGCTGTGAGGAAAGTTCATGTTATTCCCATTGCGGTTTGCCATACTGCTTTGGAAGCTTCAAATACTGAAGAGGCAGTGGAGCTAGCTGGCCATGAGGCACTGTGAAAAGTTGAGTGCTCTCTATCTCCCCCTGCTGGTTGATGGACACAACCCATACGTAATGGCTTCATCTGCTATGACTAAAGGAAAGAAAATTATAATGGTAAGAACCTAATTTTCCCTTGCAGCTTGGTGGAGGGGGGAGGGAGGGTTGGTTGGGAGGTACTTCCCCTTGCAACCTACTTTAGTGGTTGAATTTGTAGTTTACCATTTCCTAATTACTGTGTTGTCGTTTTATCTCTTTCCCTCCCTGGTGTAGAATGACTGTGTGGCTCTCCACAGCTCCCACTGAGCCGCTGACACACTGGTACCAGGTACGGTGTCTTCTGCAGTCACCATTGTTTGCTAAGGCTGGTGACACACTCTCAGGAACAGTCCTCCTCATCGCTAACAAGAGGTGAATATGGAGATGTCTCTGCCAATCTGTGCATGTGTGCTGACCCGTTTTTCTTCTGACTTCCATCCATGCCCTTGTGTTGCTCTCCCCTCCCTTCCTCACCCCGTGCATGCACAAAGAGGTGCCCTGCTATCTCTCGCCCTGTCAGCGTTGACTTATTATGTGTATGAGAGGATAATTCTAGGTTTACTATTACATACTACTTTTCATTGCTTTCCTTGTAGACAGAGTTACGATATCAGTATTGTTGCCCAGGTGGATCAGACAGGCTCCAAATCCAGCAACCTCCTAGACTTGAAAAATCCCTTTTTTAGGTAAGTGGCAGATGTGTGTTCTGGAAATCTGTTTCATCTGTCAGGACCAGGATGAGGTATTATCCTGTGTGCATACATGTGTGTATTTTGCGTGTATGCGGCGAGTAATGCTGGGAGGGATTGGTGTCTCCGTGCGTGTCTTGCGGCAGTGCTCTATCAACCATGGCTTCTGGTGCTCAACTAGGAGGATCCCAGGCTTATACAGCTACGGGGAGATGTTTGATGTGCTTAGCAGGTTAGCTGTGAAGTGAGCAGGCCTCTGGTGCTCCAGCGTCCATCCGCTCTGCTCTTCTCTGTGCACACATTCTGCTATTGTACTACCAGTGTGCACCCCTGTATGTCTTTTCCATTTCCCTTTGGGTTGTTCTTCCCCTCTCACTTGAGGGCTTTACTGTCTCCTTTCTGTACTCATATAGCGTCTTCGCTTGGGGTCATAGTCCTCCCCTGTCCCCCCAATACTTTTCTCCTTTTCTTCACTCGTACACTGTACCTCCCTCGCTTGGGGTCACAATCCTTCCCTGACTGCCCTGTACCTTTTTTCCCCCTTTCTTCACTTATATACCTCTCTCACTTGGTGTCACGGTCCTCTCCCAGCTGCCCTATACTTTTTTTTTCTTCTTCTTCCCTTTTCTTCATCTCTGGACTGTGCTGCTGCCTTTTCCCTTCTTGGGCCTGTCACTGTTATAGAATCATAAGATACCTTGGTTGACAACCTAGTTGAAAAAAGTTGCATTTTCACATTCAGAGGCCTTGATTTTCTCTTTCAGATACACAGGCAATAGCCCCTCTCCTCCCCCTGGCTCTCACTACACATCTCCATCAGAGAACATGTGGAGTAGCGGCAGCGCGTACAGTATGAACACAGGGATGTCTATGGCAGGTATTGTACCTTCTCCTTTACCACGAGTTTATAGCAGGCATGTTTCCTGCCACCTTTTGAGATTTCTTTCCATCTCTGAGTTCTTTAACCCCCCCCCCCCCCCCCCCCCACCTCTCCCTCCGCACTACTCTCCTCTAAATGTATTCTCCTCCTACTTTTGCCCTCTTGAAGATTGAGGTATTACTTGCTACCAAAGTATGTGGGGTTTTTTTTTTCCTTTTTCTGCTCTTAACCCTGTTGACTTTTTTTTTCTTTCCTATCAATGGTTATAGTTCATTTCCATACTTTCATATTAGAACCTTATTAATTTGTTAACCGCTCAGATAGTTCACTCTTGAGCAGTATATGAAGATATAAATACACTTGAAACTTGAAGCACGTGCCCTTACTGATGGAAAGGACCGGAGAGGTCGTTTCTGTATTGCTCCTTTGCTGTGGCGGGCAATCCCAAGCTAGTGGAAGCGGTCACCTTCCACCCCTTCCTCCCTCCCCAGGACTGAGCCCTGCCCATCCCTGGCACCTGCACTACCCATCACTTCTCAGCTGCACTTTCATCCTGTCTTTCGGATGGGAGATCAACCCCATGAGTACCACTTCAGGATTCTTGCAACGTGATCTCTGCCCTCGTGGGCCAGACATAATTTGTGAGCTGCCCTCTACCTGGAGGGAATAACTGTGGTGTGTGTTTAATTCCTTACCTAATAGCATGATACAGTTCTTCCTACATTGATATAAACTGGATGAGAGATACATGGGTCATTGCTTTATGTGGTGGGGTAGTGACGAGACCAGGGGCTCTGTCAATTGCTTCTCATTGAGGGTTGGAAGCTCCCCAGGACTTTGAAATGACTTGTCAGAGGGACTGTCAGCTTTGTTAGGTCAGGGAGTGGACTTGAAGTTTTGTCTGAAATTAATTCCCCACTATCTCTTCTTCCCCTGTATGCAGGAATGCCCACTGCCTATGACCTTAGCAGTGTTATTGCAGCTGGTGGATCAGCCATTGGACATAGTAACCTCATTCCTTTAGGTGAGTGCGAAGCAGTGGAACAGGGTGGGATGGGGGGTAGACAGCAGGAGACGAGATCTCTAGCAATTCATCTGTGGTTTATTAGGATCAGCTCTCTTCAATATTTCATGCTACCTGATCTGATTTTACCAGGAGGCATCATCAGGACTGCAGCTGCCTCTAGGGAGGAAGGGGTCCCCTGCATATAAGGGAGCCATGTACTTGGTATCTTAACATCATCTCAACTCGTATGGGGGGGGGGGGGGGGGGACGACTCACACAGAGAAGCAGTGACAAAGCCAGGGGGATTTTCCCACAGGAAAAATGGTGTTCAGGGGTAATTTCACCACAGAGCCAATAACGTGACTAGAGCAGCAAGCATTTCTGTACATGTCAAATGGGGGGGGGGGGGGGGGGGGGGCGGAGATGGCTCCAGCCAAGTTCTAGTTCCAGACTACTACAGTAACTGGTAACCAATTTAAAAGACACACATTTTTCAGTTGGCGCACAATTAGGCTGTGGCATTTGGTATTGGAGGATGCAGCAAAAGAAGACTTGGCCAGGTTTGCAGAGGACAGATTAATTCAGCTATTTTTCTGAATTTCACCCGTGCAGGTGACTGAAAATAGGATGGTGGGTCAATGGATAATATCACTTGTTATGTTTTCTGCATTGGTCATTCAAGTTTCTGCCCAAAAGAGGCAAGGGCCTGCTTCTGTCTGTGCAGTGTGGGGTCAGTGAGAGGGGCTTGGCTGCTATTGCATGTCTGATCAGTGTCAGGGGTCTGGCTGCGCTGTAAGCTATGTGGTACTCAATAAGAATAGCCATACTGGGTCAAACCAATAGTCCATCTAGCCTAGTACCTGCTTCCAACAGCGGCCAATCCAGGTCACAAGTACCTGGCAGAAACCCAAATAGTGGCAACATTTCATTCTACTATTCTTGGGGCAAGAAGTGGCTTCCCCATGTCCATCTCAGTAACAGACTTTTCCTCCAGGAACTTGTCCAAACCTTTTTTTAAACCCAGATACACTAACCGCTGTTACCACATCCTCCTACAGCAAGTTACAGAGCTTAACTATTCTTTGAGTGACAAAAATATTTCCTCCTGTTTGTTTTAAATGTAATTCCATTGAGTATCTCCTGGTCTTTGTACTTTTTTGAAAGACTGAAAAAAACAATTCACTTCTACCCATTCTACGCCACTCAGGATTTTATAGACCTTGGTCATATAAACCCCTCAGCTGTCTCATTTCCAAACAGACTGGGTTAAAGGGGGGGGGGGGGTAATTTTTCAGGAGAGTGATAGGGACCTGACTTCTCTGCTGTATATCAAGATTGGTTACCTATAACAGAAGTTCTCCGTGGACAGCAGGATGTTGTATATAGGGCAGTGTCCATGGTGCCATTGGATAATGTTGCCCGGGTGTGGCTTTCTTATCTTGCTTGTCCATGGAGAACGCAGGATATGGTGAGATCTGCAAGGGCCTGGCTTCCTCTGGTGTTAGTAACTAAGGATTTGTTTGGGAGAGTGCCAGAAGTCTGGTACTCTTTTTTTTTTTTTTTTTTTTTTCTTAGCTGTACCATGCTGTAGTATCTAATGCAATCAAATGCGGAATTTATTCACTGCACAAATCCCAGCTGGTGGTTTGAGGCGGCTTACGACATAAGAGGCCCAAAAGACAGTGTATGAGGAATTACATCAACCACAGTACGTTAACTAAAAAACAACATTTTAATAAAATAACTTTACTTTGAAAATGAAGATAATTAGATTCCGTTCTGATATAGTGTGATAGATGATTCCATATAAAGATAGGTTTTATATTTTTCTTCCATGCTAACTGACATTTATATCGTAAACGTTTAACAATAGGGTACCTTAGTAAAACTGCCTTAAATACTTGAGATGAAGAAAGAAACGAATGAGAGAAAAATTGAATTAAAAGATCTGGTGAATTAATATGTAAAATATGAAAAACGGAACATGCAATTTTGAAAACAATTAGAGATTTTAAGGGAAGCCAGTGAAGCCGTCGAAGATGCCCAGAAATGCTATCATTTCTTAATCCAGAAAATCAAACTACCGTATTTTGTATCAGCTGCAGCTTTCTTAGATGCATAGAATTTAATCCTATATACAGCGAGTTACAATAATCCGAATGGGATAAAACAAACATTTTGGACCAATTGGGCAAAATGATGCTCATAAAAGATCTTGTCTTAATCGAAAAATAGTTGTCTTCCATAAGTTAGCAACTTGTGACTCAAAAGTGTGAAAAGAATCCAGAACAACACTAAGTTAGGTGCAGAGGCCTGGCAACCTCTACTGCCTGTGCAATACAGCACTGTTAATAGTCTTGAGAGTATTGGAGGCTGCCTTGGAAGGAAAAATTGGGTCTTACCTGCTAATTTTCTTTCCTTTAGGCCCTCCAAACAGACTCCTAAGTGTCTGGACCGGTTTGGAGGGCTGATAAGGAAGCAGGTGCTTCCTCGCTCCCTGGCAGTGTTGTTGTGTGTGTTTTCTCAGGATTGCCCAAAATCAGAGAAATTAGCGGTATGGTGTCCCTGTCGCCTTTTGATAAGCAGGTAAGAGACACATCTATGATGTTTGTCGCCATGCAGAAAGGTCTTCCTCTGCCGCTCTAGGATGCGTCTGGTCTTTAATACGCTTCTCTTTCCTCCTCCCTTTCCCTCCGCAGCTAACACGGGGATTGTGAATCACACACACTCCAGGATGGGATCTATCATGAGCACGGGCTTTCTTCAAGGTAACGTGCAGGGCTCCATCCAGCTGGCGCGATTTTTGCATGCCACAGGGCCCTTGCTGCCTCAGCGCCTCCTGCTGGCCATTATGGCTTGTAAGAAGGCTGCGGATATTGCTCGTGTTTGTCGTCCTTGGGGCGAGAGGGGAATATTTAGTTATTTCTGGAGAATCCAAGCAGAGTGAGTGATACTTAGGTTGGTCACGGTTTTCGACACTCACATACTACAGCACCAACCTTGCTGAAGAAACTCTCTATAAGGTATCAACTTCAAAGCATATACTGCTGAGGGAGACCCCAGATCAATGTTTCCTCCATGGATGTTTGTTCTGTGGTGTACCGGATAAGTGACATCCTGTGTTCACTGAGCTAACAACTTGTACAGTGCTTTAATCTCCTACAGCTCTTTCCAATTTAAAGGGACATTGGAAGTATTGGTAAAGTGGGAATCTGAACTTAAGAAATTTTAATTTGTCAGAATTTTTGTTTTTGTGACTGTACTGTGTGAGCGTGGGGGAGGAATTGGACACTAGGGTTAAGTAGCTGGAATGTACTTTAAACAGCAAAAATGCAACAGACAAGAAATTTGAGATACCCCAGCCCTATGTCCTCTGCCATTCCCTCTTTTCCCCAGTATCTGTGGTCAGTTGAGTGCTTTTGTGAATGAACTTAGGGAATTCTCACCATCTCACAGCGCCAGAAAGATGAAATTCTATGAGCAGAGCCCCCTGAAACCTCCAAAAATTTACACGGCATCTGGTATCATCCAAGAACCCCAAATTAACATTTCAAATTGACTTTGGGAGGCTCTGTTAATTACATGCAAGACTCATTCCCTCCCCAGAGGTGGCTGCACTTTTTATCCAGTACATGTAAACATTCTTAATGCCCTCCTCTGTGCTCCCTCCCTCCCGTATCCCGTGCTGTCCTCTGTCAGGGACCCGTCTAGCCGTCCCCTGGTACATGAGTTTCTGCCCCTCCTGCAGTTCATTAGGTCTAGACAGTATCAAAGTTCTAGCATGCAGTATATGAAAGAGAGACATTCAATATTAACACCTGATTTCTGCTTCCCCGTCCCCTTTTTATTTCCTTCCAGGTTCTTCTGGCGGTCAGAGTGGAAGCAGCTCTGGTAGCCACTACACTGTGAACAGCCAGTTTACCATGGGAGGTCCAGCCATATCCATGGCCTCCCCTATGTCCATCACCACCAACACAATGCATTACGGAAGCTAAAAGCAACTCCTCCTGCTGAACTGACAGCAATGCTGCTGCTGCTCCCTCCATGAACTCTCGGACATGTGTCCTCCGTCACCCTTCCCCCACTCCGTGCGGGGCAGGATTTTATCCCTGTACAGGAAGCCTGGACAATACACTGCATTCTCTTCCTCTCTCATATTTGGACTTGCATAAGTTTTTATTTTCTTTTTAAGAAACAGAATGTGAGACTGCCTCATTGTCTCAGCCGCTGTTCATGGGTGATGCTAGTTCTTTTACCAGAAATCATGTGATGGTCGTGCCCTTCTTTCTTCCATAGCAGATTTTTGGGAGACCGGGTCGGGGAGGGGGGTCTGCAGAGCAGGCCTGGTAGGCACTGCGCGACTGTGTAGATTTGAGTATTGTGTATGGAGAAATAGGTTAAATTGTAGCCAAAGTAGGCAGACATGGCCAAGACGTACAAGATGGATCCAGTTCTTATGGTGTTTGGTGCCAGCTCCTGGCTTCTTAATTGCTGGAATTAATTTGTATGTGTGGTTAGTTGCCATTAAAATAAATTTCACCCAGAGAAACCAAATTTGTAGCATACGCAGGAGCTGCTGGCACAGGGAGGGGCAGGGGAAGAGCTACTGTGGAGGCAGGATGGTGATGTCACCAGCTAGCACCAGGACAGATAGCTCTTCAGAGCCCAGAAAACCCTAGAGATGGTTTCTGCCCTTCCCAAAGCCAGAGCCTCAGCTGGATGTACAGCTCTATTTCTTTTTACTATGATGAGTCAGAGAATATCCCTGATTCAAACAAACATGTGTGTCCACTAGCTAATCATACTATCTCATCCTGCCTACAGTGTACCCAGGGGGTTAAAAGGTATTGGAAGCTCACCATGCAGGAATACTGCTAATGATCTGGTGTTGCCTTTAACTGGAAGGGAGGCACCACCTGACTCTGATGTGCCTCAAACTACTGAATTAACAGGCCTTGCAAGGGCCAAGGACGAAATATATACAGCACTACCTCACAGGGCCAAGGGTGCACCAGCACATCTGTTCTCTCTGCCGCCGGCTCCCTCCTGCGACTGAGGAAGTGTGGAATCTTCGCATTCACCACAAAGCCCCCAACATGCAACAATGGCCTGAAAGATGGCCTCTGATAGAGACCATTCCCCCAAATCCAACCAGTCATTGCTTAGGAAGTTCACCTCCACATTTGCGACCTCCACCATGTGAGCCATGGAAAGTGCTAAGAGGTTCTGCTCTGTCCATGACAGGACAGAAGCAGTTTTCAAGCCACAGAATAGTTTGTCATGCACCCTGACAATTGACATGTTACTGCAATCAATACTGTCCAGGAGGACCCTAACAGTTCTGTGGATAAGGGAGTGATGGAAGGCCTGGAGAGGTAGATGAATGGTCATTGTATCCAAGCGATTGATGGACCTCGCTGCTTCTGCTACCATCCAATGACTCTCTGCTACTTGACTCTGGCAATAAACCCCCTCACCCCCCGGTTTCTAGATTCATGCTACACTCGACATAACGCCTGACAAAGGCTCACAGACAGGTTCAGAAGCAGCAGAAAATGCAGGTCATTTATCAGCAGGGACCAGGAGGACAACAGAGATCCCTGCTCAAGGGACTATACCTCGACGGTGGCTGCCATACAGCCCAGAACCTACAGGATTTGCCACACTGGTGGCTTGGAGAACAGTCTGTATCTGAACATGCAGCTTCTGAATCTATACCTCTGGAAGAAAAACTTTGCTCACCTGGGTGTCAAAGCGAATGCCCAGGTAACCTAGACCAGGTTGGTGTCAACATATTGTTGGTGAAATTCAGCACCCAACTGAGGTGATGAAGGTTGCACCACCCAGTTGGTGAACTGCCTGCCCTCTTCGTAGGACTTCACTCGAATCAACCACTCGTCCAGGTAGGGATAAACCAATATCCCCTCTTTTCTGAGATGTGCTGGCACCACCATCATGACCTTGGAAAAGGTTCACTGAGCCATGGCCAGGCTGAAGATCAGGGCTTTGAACTGGTAATTCCCTAGAATCGCAAAACACAAACATCTCTGATGGTCTACATGGATAGGAATGTGAAGGTAAACTTTGACATCCAAGGAAGTCAGGAACTCCTCCCAACATACAGCTACTGTGATAGACCTCATCGTTTCCATGCGGAAGGGCAAGACCCTCAGCGCCCTGTTGACATTCTTGAGGTCCAAAATTAGATGAAAGGAGCCCTCTTTTTTTTTTTTGGGAACCACAAAGTAAATGTAATATCTGATGGCACTCTTTCCTGAGGAGACACTGGAACTACAGCTTCCAGGGCTAAAAGGCTGCATAGGTCTTCTGGACTGCCATGAGAATATCAGTGGGAAGTGTATGGCAAAATTCTAGAGTGCAGATGAACTGTAAAACCTCTGGGCCACACTGATCTGATATTATGTTAGCCCCTCTCTCCTGAAACAACACATTTGTTGGGAAGATCCGGACCTGCCTGATTGCCTTCCCTACCACCCCAAGGATCTACCTGGACAGTACCCACTGGCCCTTGAGCCTAAAAGGGACTTATCTTTCAGAAGATGAGGAACCTTGGACTCCCCCAAGGCTCCTCCTTGTCCAAATCTTCTTCCAAAGGAGTAAGGGAGGCTAAGGAGTCCAGGTTATCAACTCCTGTCTAAGAGCTATCTGCTGTGTCTTGGCCCCCTGAGGGTCCTTCTGACTCCTGAGCCCTAAAGATCCTGGCACCAGCAACCCCTTTTCAGGTAAAAGGCCTGATGCAAAACAACAACAAATGCGGGGTGGGGGGGGGGGGGAGGGAAGAAGGTTAGGAGAAACATTGACAGTTCAGTAGTTCAGTTCTTCAGAGACAGCCTAAGCCAACACAAGAGTGCTCAATATGGTGGAGTTTCCTGCCACTAGCTGTTCATCCGAGGCCACCTAAGCAACAAGCCGCTCGGGGGGGGGGGGGGGGGGGGGGGAGTGCATTCTCTGTGACAACCCTTCTGCAGGGCCCAGTACTACAGTGTCCCCAGATGCAACTTCTGCAGCTATGGCACACCCTAAAATCGTGGAAACCAGGCAATGCGGTGGTGCACTTTCTTAGTAGGAGCTGCCATAACTAACACAGTCCCAACACAGTGTTCAGCCAAAAGCTTCCATTTGTTATCAGAGCTCACCAACCCTGGAGTTACTGGGGACAGCTACAACCCCTCCTGCCTTTCTCAGGCAGTTGAAGCTATCCTCCGAGGTACAACTGGCTGTAGGGAGTGTGATCACTACAAGTGGACTTTCCAACACATTCCAAAGCCTACTCTCCACAGGGACAGTGGAACAGCTGTTGGGTTGGGAGGGGGGCAAGCAAGCAAACTAATTTTAGGCCCTGATCTCTTCATGAACTGATACCATGTTGGGTAAAATACAGGAGGGCCTATGGTCAGTAGCCCACCCCATTCCACTCCCTGTGCTTCAACCCTCACCCTCTCCACAAAGTCATTGGGGACAGCTGAAGGCTTTTCTGGGTTCTAGAGAATTAGCCATCCTTGTGCCATTTTCCCGATACCACAACCTGCTATCTACGATGAAACCTTGTTCCAGGTAAGCAACTGTGCTGTACTTCTGGCTGCTTTCGTACCCAATAACTTAAACTGTCTTTTTCCCTTCAGAAATGGAGATACTGTCTATACCTTCCAGCACTCAGCAGAAGAGCCTGCCCCCCTCTCCTGCCAGTGTGTAGGATTGCTGCAAGGGAGTCCTATTGGGATGTGTGTAAAGTATAGGACATGGGTGAGAGCCAGCAAGATGCATCATGCAGCTATCAGCCAGCATCAAGTCTCCAACCGTGGTTTATCTGGCTCATTAGAAAGTTATGTAGCAGGTCCATCCCTTGTAGCTCCCTCTCAGAACTGGTGGCTTTTCCAAGTCTACTTGACTAATAAAAGTTTATAGATTTTTCCTCCAGGAACCAGTACAAACTAGCTGTACCAGATACCTTGAGTACATCCTCTGGCTTCACTGAAAAAAAATACTTTCTACAATTTGTGTCAAGGCACATCCCTCACCCTATTTTCTTACGATCATCTCTCCGCCAAGCCAAAAGAGCATTTTGCTGTTTAAACGCTTGTTATTTTGTCACAGTTTTGAGTACCTTTCAGAGATGCGAGCAACAGAACGCCACAGGATTGCTGCAAGAAGTGCCCTTCTCCCCTCCTTAGCCCTCTGTCAGGCTGTGTGTACAATATCAGGATGCAGGTGAGTTTGGATTCCTCTCCCAGAGGCCAGGGATTTCTGTCATGGAAAGGAAGGGGGTTGCTTTGGATTTATTCATTTCTGTGATCCCTCTATGGGCATCTCTTTCTTTAAAGTGGGGTTACAAGTGCTCCTCCCCATGAAAAATCAGTGGCTTTATAGCCTAATAATCTGTATTTTTGGTGGACTGGCAAGAGGAGGTCCTTGACAGTAATTAATCACAATTGTTTGCTCTCTACAATCGCAACTTCCATTATTTTTTTTTTCTTGTTTGTGCAGCCCATAAGGAACTGTCTTGGGAGGTAGGAATGTACTACTAAGGAGTAGCATGCCAAGTGCCAGCAAATAAAAAAATCTATGTCTTAGCAGTAACAAAAAAAAGCCCATTTATATTCAAAATACAGAACAATTTATTAACTAACTGAATCATCTGTAAGAAATAAACATCCCCCTTCCACAAAAGGAGAAAATTGAATTGAAGATGCAGCCCTCAGGCTGGTTCCCTGCGTAGCAGGAAGTGTCTCATGCTCTCCTTTCACTGTACAGTTGGAAAGCCGTCATCCCAATTTGGAGGTTCCAACTCTGCTCCCTGCACCAGAGAAGTGGATTTTGAAAGTAAACAAATCTGCGTCTGTTTCCCCAGCTGAGACAGAGCAAGGACTCCTGGGGTTAGTCAAACCCTGCAATTGAAAGAACAGATTCAGTAAACAGTTACTAGAAGCCATTTAACTAGGAGCCCCTGCCTGGACATAAATGATCGTAAGGAGGGATACAAAAGGACCGTCGGCGATTCAGAAGAGGAAAGGCATTCAGCGCAAACGATGCTAGGAAGGTTACAGGCTGTGAACAGTCCTACCTCCTCGCGTTAGGGGGAAGATGGCGAGACTAGGTATGCTTTGTCATCACAGCATGTGTTACTAGGGTGGTGTGTGCCATCATCACAGTTTGAGGGACTGCTGCTGTGGTGTGATGCACATCACTGGCAGTGGATCTCCATGACGAAAAGAAGTACAACTACAAAGGCACAGAAGAGAGAGAACAATAATATAAGGGACTGTAAGGCTAGTTCCTTTGTAGAGCAAGCGAGACCCACACCACCACCACCTAGTACAGCAAAGACAGATCGGTGTGCATGCAGATCATGGAGCCTACCTTACAGCCGAGAGTGAGCAGGGCATGGAGAGTTATGATGCAGGTCACTGTAAGGAGAGCTGCCAGTCTGGTGTCTCCGCGGACACTGGGCCAGAAGGTGAGCAAAAGCACAGATCCAGAGACTATCATGGCAAATGACAGGAGAATCCATCCGAGCCACTCGTAGGGAGCCACTGCCAGGAACTGAGTGGCAGAAAGAGGAGTTAGCACTGCAGTGGATTACAGGAAAGAGTGTCTAAAGCTGGGATGGAAATAAGCCATCCCAGGTACAATGCATGCGATGGCTGGGTGCTTTCCCACAGATCCATAGGCAGGAGGGAGGCTGCACTATTTAGCCCTTCCTTTGGCATTCCCCAATCCCCCTGGTGGAGGTTAAGTGACTTGCCCAGGATTGATTGGATTTGAATCCTGGCTTCCCTGGTTCTCAGCTCTAACCATTAGGCTACTCCTCCCTCCAGAGCATCTTGAAAAATTGATGGTGGGAAACCACACAGTGGCTGGAATTACGATGTGCGTGTAGACATACTATGAGCACCCATACTTACCGCTGTAGGAATGTACACAAACAGAGAGTATCCATACACACAGATGGTTTCTAGCAGAGTGTAGGAAGAGACAGCCATGCTGCTGCCCTTTCTCCACTGAAGAAAGCCCCACAGGCCCAGAGGTACCAGCCAGGCATAGCCGAAGATGGCGATTGCAGCTATGGTCACTTTGGAAAAGAAAAGAGGAGCCGTGAGAAAATCAGGCTGACAGCTTCTTTCCTGTTCAACATCGCCCCCCTGTGGCTGATCAGCTGCACATCAGCACCAGTAGTGTGAATCACAGGCGTGGCCTCTCACCTTTATTGAACTCAGGGTGGTAGTGGAAAGTGGAATTGCTCCTTTGGAACAGTCTGTGCAAGTTACTGGAAAAAGCCACTGTGAAGACCAGGGTGGCACAGATCCAGAAGGGACCTAAAGGCATGGGAGAAGAGCAGAGAGAAAAGATGGCAAGGCTGGAGTATTTTAATGTAAGGCCTTAAAGGGACACCGAAGGAAGAACAGCAGTGGCCCACGGCTTGGAATATGGATTTAGCCCATTTTACTGAGAGGTAAATGCATGCACTGTATTGCTGGCACCTGCCTGCTAAGCTTCCAACCCCCTGTCTTCGCACATTGTTAATACTAACCCCCAATTTCAAGCAGCTTTTGCTATTCATGTGTTTGGTGCTATACAGAGCTTACCTCCTCCTCCATCTAGTCAAACAATGTCCTCTTTTTTTTTTTTCGTCCCTCCAAAAAGCGTAGGGTGTTCCTCTGCTCTTCCTTGTGTGTCTAGCCTAAGCCCCGGCAAAGATTTGAGAGTTGCGTATCTGAACTCACCGTACAGATCAGGTGTGTTCCGTAAATGGTGTCTCACAAAGTTTTTCCCTGGTAGCGGCAGCAGTGATCCCATGATCCGATTCAGCACCTGTAAGCCGTGAACGGAAGAGAACGCCGTCAACCTGTCACAGCAAACAGCCAGGCTCACAAGAAGAGTTCTAAGAGGAGGGACGTGAAACAGGACCTGCCATTCCCTGAACGGAAAAATTGGTGGTCCAGATAGCACTAAAGCCCTTTCCCATATATACAGCTGTTAAGAAAATCATGTCTATTTCTCTCCTCTTTAACAGTACTGTACTTCTCCCTTCATACGGGACAAGATGAAAAAACAAAAGGAGTCGGTCAAATTGTGCCTACAATCTAAGCTCAGGATTACTTTATAACTCCTTGAAAATACCAGCAATAAAAAAAAAGGTGAAATTAGATCTTACCTGCTAATTTTCTTTCCTCTAGACCCTCCAGACCGGTCAAGACGCGTGGGTTATGTCCTCCTACCAGCAGAGGGAGACTGAGAAACACTGAGCTTTTGAATACTGTATATATAACCTGTGCAGTACATCCACTAGCCAGTATAACACTAACAAAGCAGAGAAACCATAACACTAACTATAATGAGCAACCCTGTACGTGGTCACTGCCAACTGGACACTTTCTTTATTTCACTTACTGTGTCCCTTTTTTCGTGTGTGCTTCCATAGGTGGACTACCAAACACTGTCACACCTGTCCAGACTCCAACCAACAAAAAACTGGTAAACCAGAGTCTGAATCCATAGACACAACAATCAACAGCTGCCAAGAAATAACAACAGACCAACCATACCTCCTGGCCTAAAATACAGACAGACAGATAGACAGGGCGGGCCTTGACCGGTCTGGAGGGTCTAGAGGAAAGAAAATTAGCAGGTAAGATCTAATTTCACCTTCCTCCACGACCCTCCAGACCGGTCAAGACGCGTGGGACGTACCAAAGCAGTAAATATCCTACGGGCGGGATCCACGAAGGCCAGAGGTCAACACTGCAGCCCCAAAGCCAGCCTCTTCCTTTGCATGCACATCAATCCTATAATGCTTAACAAAGGAATGCAAAGAAGACCAAACCGCCGCTCGACAAATATCTAACGGAGGAATCATGCTACATTCCGCCCAAGAGGCCGCCATTCCCCTGGTAGAATGGGCCGAAAACTCTTTAGGAGCCAAGCGACCTTTTAGCAAATAAGCCGAAACAATCGCCTCCTTTAACCACCTTGCTATCGTTGCCTTGGAAGCTGCCGCGCCCTTCTTTGCACCACCATGCAGGACGAACAAACGATCAGAAACTCTATACTCCCGAGTTCTGGAAATATAACAGCGCAAGACTCTCCGCACATCTAGCTTTGCCAGACGACGCTGCTCCGTATCCCCCGCCAAATTACCCAAAACTGGCAAGGAAATGACTTGATTAACATGAAACTCTGAGACCACCTTGGGCAAAAAGGACGGTACTGGCCGCAACGAAATCTTTTCCTTGGAAAAAATCAAGAAGGGTTCCCTACAAGACAAAGCATGAAGCTCCGACACCCTCCGAGCTGAAGTAATGGCCACCAAGAAAACCGTCTTTAATGAAAGATCCTTGTCCGAAACAGCCACCAAGGGCTCAAACGGCGGCCTAACCAAAGCATCCAGAACGAGATTCAAATCCCACGGAGGCACCATCCGCCGCCGAGGCGGTCGCAGCAACTTAACGCCCTTCAAAAAACGAACCACATCAGGACTAGAAGCTAAAGACTTCCCCTGAACCTTCCCCCGAAAACAGGACAAAGCTGCCACCTGTACTTTTAAAGAGGACAAGGCCAGACCCCTGTCCATACCATCCTGTAGGAACTCCAATACATCAGTCACAGGCGCACGAAAAGGAAGAACCTGTCTACCTGCGCAGCAATGCTCAAAAACTCTCCAAACCCGGACGTAAGCCAACGAAGTAGATTGCCTACGAGAGCTCAACATTGTGGCGATAACTCTGGCCGAAAAACCCTTCTTTAACCTGTGCCTCTCAAGAGCCAGGCCGTAAGCGAGAACCGAACCGGATCTGGCATAACTATTGGGCCCTGACACAACACCACTGAATCTGACAACGGAAGAGGGTCTGCTACCGCCAGCCGTAAAACTCTCCAAACCCGGACGTAAGCCAACGAAGTAGATTGCCTACGAGAGCTCAACATTGTGGCGATAACTCTGGCCGAAAAACCCTTCTTTAACCTGTGCCTCTCAAGAGCCAGGCCGTAAGCGAGAACCGAACCGGATCTGGCATAACTATTGGGCCCTGACACAACACCACTGAATCTGACAACGGAAGAGGGTCTGCTACCGCCAGCCGTACCAGATCTCCGAACCACGGCCGACGCGGCCAATTCGGGGCTATCAAAATCACCCGTCCGGGGTGCCGAGCTATGCGTTGAACTACGCGTCCGACTAACGGCCATGGAGGAAAAACATACAGCAACTCCTGAGGCCAGGGCACCAGCACAGCGTCGATCCCTTCCGCTCGAGGGTCCCTCCAACGACTGAAAAACCTCGGCACTTGAGCATTGTGGGCCGTTGCCATCAGGTCCACCTTGGGAAGACCCCAGACCGACACAATGCGCTCGAACACCGACCGATGCAGAGACCACTCTCCTGGGTCTAGAGTATGCCTGCTCAGGTAATCTGCGTCCACATTGTCCACTCCGGCCACATGTGCCGCGGAGAGCGCTAGCAGGTGACTCTCCGCCTATTGGCACAACAACGCCGCCTCCTCCGCGACCGCCTGACTCTTTGTGCCCCCCTGACGGTTGACATAAGCCACGGCGGTGGCGTTGTCGCAGAAGACCCTGACTGCTTTCCGGCACAGGAGACTCTGAAAAGCCTGAAGCGCGAGCCGAATGGCCCGAGTTTCCAAACGATTGATGGACCACTGAGCCTCTAACTGAGTCCACCGACCTTGAGCCACTTGCCCGAGACAATGAGCTCCCCAGCCTTGTAGACTGGCATCTGTGACGAGGACCACCCACTGCGGGGCCTCCAACGGCATTCCCTTTCCAGATTGTCTGTGTCTAGCCACCACCGGAGACTGAGGCGTGGGATTACCGCCAGCTGAAGACGACTGTCCAACTCCTGACTCAGTGGTGACCAACGACTGAGAAGAGCTGACTGCAACTGCCGCATGTGCGCCCGGGCCCACGGAACTACCTCTATGGTGGCCGCCATCAACCCCAGCACTTGCAGATACTCCCGGGCCGTCGGTGCTGAGTCCGCCAGAAACCGACGAATCTGACCCTGCAACTTGCGAATCCGGGGACCCGGCAAGAATACTCGACCCTTCTTGGTATCGAAAAGCACCCCCAGATATTCCAGCGACTGCGACGGCACCAGATGACTCTTGCCGAAGTTCACTACCCAGCCCAGAGACTGAAGAAACTGAACCACTCGAGCAGTAGCCATCTCGCTCTCCGACCTGGACTTGGCTCGAATCAGCCAATCGTCCAGGTACGGGTACACCAGAACACCCTGCCTCCGCAAAGCCGCTGCCACTACTACCATAACTTTGGAAAACGTTCGGGGAGCCGTTGCTAGTCCGAAAGGTAGAGCACAGAACTGAAAGTGCTTCCCTAACACCGAAAAGCGAAGAAATCGCTGATGAGCAGCACGAATAGGAATGTGGAGATAAGCTTCCGTCAAATCCAAAGACGTTAGAAACTCTCCGTCCTGAACCGCGACAATGACCGACCGCAACGTTTCCATGCGAAACGAGGGAACCTTGAGAGCTGCATTGACCCTCTTTAGATCTAAGATAGGCCGAAAGGCATCCTCCTTCTTTGGGACCACAAAATAGATCGAATAGCAGCCCGAGCCGCGCTGAGCGAGGGGAACCGGTACCACCGCCCCCAACCTGATCAGCCGAGCCGTGTCCCGCACAGCTGCCCGCTTGAGCCTCGAATGACAAGGGGACTCCAAGAACCTTTCGTGAGGTGAACTGTCGAACTCCAGGGCATAGCCGTCTCGCACCACCTCGAGAACCCACTGATCTGAAGTGATTTGGGCCCAGTTCTGGTAAAAAAGACTCAGACGAGCCCCTACCCGAACCAGAGCCTGGGCCCGCACACCTTCATTGTGCATTACACCCCAAGACCTGCCCTCCCGTGGAAAAGTCACGCCCTCCGCGACGACTCCCACGAAAGGACTGGGTGCGCTGGAAGAAACGACCCCTAGGAGCCCCACTAGACCTCCCTGGCCTATACCGACGAGCCTCCTTAAACCGACCTCGGGAGGAAGTGCCCCTGGAAGCCGCCTTGGAACGAAAATCCGGAAGCCTAGGGGCCTTGGCATCACTGAGACCTTTCACCAACTTATCCAATTCCTCACCAAAAAGCATGGACCCCTTGAAGGGAAGAGAACACAGCTTAGCCTTAGAGGCCGCGTCCGCGACCCAACCGCGTAACCAAAGGGCCCTACGCGCTCCCACTACCATAGCCATATTCTTCGCCGAAGCCCGCAATAAATCATAAAGAGCATCCGACAAAAAGGACGATCCCATCTCCAGCTTGGCTAACTCCTGAACCCCCGAGGAACCAACATCCACCGAATCATCCAGAAGCTTCTCGGCCCAGCGAAAACACGCCCCAGCTACCAGGCCCCCACACACCGAAGCCTGCAAGGCGAGAGCTGACAGATCAAAACTACGTTTGAGAAATGATTCCAGCCTCCTATCCTGGGGGTCACGGAGAGCGGTACCTCCGTCTACCGGGATCGCCGTGGCTTTAGTAACTGCTGTCACCACGGCATCCACAGTGGGAGCCTTAAAGGAATCCCTATCTTCCTGTGGAAGAGGATAAAGCCTCGCCATGGCTTTCGCTACTTTACATGGCGCATCCAGAACATTCCACTCCTGAAAGACCATATCCCGGAGGTCCTTGTTCATGGGGAAGGACCGGGCTTTCCTCTGGATACCTTTAACTAAGGGATCCACCTGTCTAGCCTCCCCCATGGCTACCTCTGGCTGATCAAACTTAAGGGTGGCCGACACCTGATCTATAAGCTCAGACAGCTCATCCCTGTGAAAAATACGAACCACCGAGGGATCCTCACCAGGAATTAGGCACTCCGCATCCTGCAAACCTTCAAACCCCTCTGGGTCCCCCAATTCACTAACAGCTCCGTCAGAACCACCCTGAGAAAAAAACTCCCCGTCCTCTGACCAATCCACCCTTGGTCTTTTAGCCAAAGAGGTACTAGCCCCCTCCTCCAATTGGGGGGGTCCCGTCCTCCATGCCTGATAGAGGGTCCACACGAACTCCGGGGGGAAACCAACCCCTCCAGGAGCCTCAGACGGGCTTTTTGTGACCAAAACGGGGGAAGCGGGCCCAAAAACTGCTGATTCCGCAGTGCGCGCCGCTGACAAAATGGCGGCCGTTCCCGCCAAAACCGGAACCGCCGACGATGTCCCGAGCGGCGTCCCCACTGCCCCAGCAACTCCCGAAACTGCCGGGACCTCCGCAGTCAACTCGGGGGGAGCCGCTGCCACCGGCACTTGCTTCGGTTCGCCGCAAAGACGGCATTGAGCTCCCGGGGATTCTACACCGCGGCGCGCGCGACACCGGAGCAGTTTACCCGCCATCCAAACACGAGGGCAAACCAAAAAAACAATGCCGCGTGAGCCGGATCCAAAAAACTTTCACTCACTCAACACACTCGCGCTGCTCTCACGCTCTAACAACGAACTGAAACCCCGTTCGTTCCGAGCAGGAGAAAATTCACTGTTGCCCTTAAAGAGACAGTAACATTAAATTGGCAGCTGAGAATTGTGAGGCACTCAAGGCTACAGTACCAGGAAAGCAGCCGAGGCACAAAGCTGCCAAGTTCTCAAACGGAGAGCAGCACAGGGGGAGGGACCCAAAATAGGTGTGACACCCCAGGGGGAAAACACTGGGCCCCACCGGACCCAGGGCCCCGAAGCACTTATTATTCTGCTTTTTTTTTTTTTTTTTAATTAACACACGTACAGGGATGCCAAGCAACAGAAAATGGTCAGGAACCCCACCAGTCCCCGTGACCTAGTATCCAAACTACCTCACCAGACTATTGAAGACTGCACAGGCTGTCCTTCTACCTCTGCTGAGACTGAGAAAATACAGGCTAGTGGATGTACTGCACAGGTTATATATACAGTATTCAAAAGCTCAGTGTTTCTCAGTCTCCCTCTGCTGGTAGGAGGACATAACCCACGCGTCTTGACCGGTCTGGAGGGTCGTGGAGGAAAACCCTGATCTTTTAATATGAGGCTAGATGTTAAGGAGGTGGGTCAGGATATTCAATGTCCATATTCTACACTGTACCACATTCAAAGGGGAGGCAAAATTCCTGGGCCTCCAGGGGGGGCCGGTGCTGGGGGTCTCTCTCTCCTGACGGGACCCGGGTGATTGCGTCCCGACAGGAGCAGGAGAGAACTCCGGGGCCGGGCCCCCCTTGCATTACCTGCCTAGCAGCTGCTGAGCCCTCAGGCTGCGCATGCTCAGTTTTGAGACTAAGCATGTGCAACCTGAGGAAAGCAGCCGCAGGGCCAGGCAATGCTGGGCAGAGGGAGGAGCAGCGCTGCCTGCAGCTGGCAGGGCCAACCAAGGTACTTCAGTGGGGGGGGGGGGGGGGGGCGCGATAACGAGTCTGGCCCAGGCTCTCGGCAGCCCTGCACTTCCCTGCCACACAAGTTACCTGTTTGGTGTCAATGTCGAACAATGTCTGATAGTACTCAAAGGTCCAGAATCCTGGCTGTTGCTGTTTCTTACCCAGGAGCTGCAAGAGAGCAGAACATGTCTCATATGGTGGAGGTAACAAGAAAATATGATAAACTGCAGATAAATATATTTTAAAATAAAGCAGAACCCAACAATGGACAGGGAAATATAAGTGCACCAATGAAATAAGTTCAGTGCAGATCATATTAATATACAAATTAATCTCAAACACCACAAATCATGTAGAGATACGCCAGCTTTTTATGAACTGTAAACGCAACTAAATTAGGTTATTCAGATACTGCATATATGAATTCTATTTTTCCACATGATTAATGCCACATCATGTAGATGACACCTCTGAATAAACCTTTGTCATATCTTTAGATTGTGTATCAAAGTCATCCTTTCTGGCTTGCAGTCTCGTCAACGTGAACTAGGTATCTCAGTTTTCAGAGTTATGTAATGCTAGTCTTACGAGTTGATGTAGCCAGATCGAATTTATGGGGCAGCATTAATTCAAGAATGAACACTTCCTATTCCAAGCAGTCAAACTGGCAGATTACACTTGCAGAATTAATGCTGCCAAGAAAAAACTTTAAAAGAATGGTGAAGAGTCCATGTGGCTATCGCTGACAAAACAGCAGGACAGTTTCAAAATGGTGGTGGTGGCGGCATTTTATTTCTTCGATCTTTCAACTTTTCATGATACACATTGAGAAAGTTGGAGAGCTGTGCTTTTACTGTTTTTAAAGTTAATGATTGACTGATAAGCGAGAGAATGCTGCTGGTGAAGCGTTTGGTTTCGGGTCCTATGGAAAAGAGCTGTTGTTGGCTTTGAATGGCTAGGTGTTCAGGCTTTTTGTAGTTTAAGTAATGGTTTTTAATTTGTATGAATTTGGCCCTTCTTAGTAACGACTGGGGGGTCCACATTTTAGTTTTAAAGACAGCACATTGTGATCAGTTTTGATTGTCACTCTAAAATATAAATGTGGCAATAATTGTGGTTTAAAGTTGAGCTAATTATAAGACAAGGTAAACCTGCAGAAATGTGAATTGGTTTTGATGTGCATTAAATTAAGATCTTTTTTTAGATGCTTTGGAATATTCTTTTAGTGCTTGGCTAGTATAGATTTGCTCAGCAGGAGGAATTCATTATTAATGTATTCTTTAAGTGGAAAATGGGTTATGACTTGGATATTGCCATATTATTTACAGTGATCTATAAAGACATGGTGTATTTCTGTGATCTGTGGAGTTTCAGATTTGCATGTATATTATCATGACAGCACTATCGATGCTGAATTTATTTGAATAGTATGGCATTTGGTGTACTTTGTTCAGTTTGTGTACCCCTGAAGCAGCAAAAGCGTGAATCATGCTCATGTAGGTTTTACTTTGTTTTAAGACGTTTGATGATATCAATAAAATTATCCACAGTTTATCTTACCCTGACAAAGAGCAAGAGTGTCACCAGCTCCTCTTACAGTGAGGATACAGCAAAAGGGATGGGTTAAATCAACTGCAGCTGCAAAGGTGGAGAGCTGAGGGGGAAACGAGTCCACCACCCAGAAGTGCCAGAGGAGAGCCAAGGCGCAATCGAGCTTATCACCCAGAAAGTGCTGGAGGACTAGAGACTACTGGAGCGGTGAAGGTATGGTTAACTAGCGCTGTAGGAAGTAATGACCCTACTACACAGGAAGTACTAGGACGCTCAAGAGGATGGGAGAAGTGAGCTGCAAAGGAAGATGTGGAAAGCTGCACCATAAGAGGCAGGGAAGTCGGGAGAAAATGATATACCAACTACACAGTTAATAGTGGAGGAAGTGGTAATCTAGCCAACGAACATAAGAAAGCTGAGGCGGAAGCTGCTAAAACTCCACTGGGGAGGAAATGAACTTGCTCCCTAGGAAGTGCCAGAGAGCTAAAGCGGAAGTGATAAACCTGAGTCATGACCTAAAGTGCTAAAGGAAAAGCAGTGCATCTTCTACACTTTAATTACTGGAGTGTGGAGGAGGAACTGATGAGGTCTGCTTGCACACAGGGAGCTTAGAAGGAAGTGATAACTCGGGCACACAAGAAAGGCATGAGACTTCAGGCACAAGTTACAAGCCTAGCAAACAAGGAGTTGCAGCTCCAGCGAAAGTGATGAAATGGAGTTCAGGAAGATGAGTGCAGCAGGAGAGCTGAAGCAGGAAAGATGAGCTCACCAAGGAATCTATGACCCCAATTTGCTTTTACACAGACAATGGTTGTACCTTACCTCAGTCTGGTCTGTCTCTTCCCCACTGCCCTCCTCTTCCTCTCTGTTGAAGCTCATGTTCACATGAACATGGCTCTGACCGTCACTGATGCTTCTGGTTGTTGCTTCAGGGTTTGAAGCCAGTAACTCTGAAGCTTCCTCGAATTCTTAAAAGAACAAGCAGAAGAAAATGATCAGACTTCGCTCTCAGGCATGGTTCTGATGCTGAATTTGGGGGGGGGGGGGGGGAGGAGAGAGGGTGTGGTAGCTTCCTATAGCCCACCAAAAAAAGAAAACTTAGGAAGTGTGTGCATGAAAGATAACTGTACAATTCTTACCCTGGAACTTGAGGTCTTCGGCTGAAGCCATGGCTTTGGATTGCTGCGTCTGTTATAGAGGGGGGGAAAAAAAAGGTCTTTCAGGGCTGCTGCTCGCATACTATGGCAGAAGAATAGGGGTAGCTGACTATAGCGGTCTACACATAGACTATAACAGCAGATCAAGACAGGAAGCCCCAGCCAGTGGCAACACAT
Source organism: Microcaecilia unicolor (assembly GCF_901765095.1). Classification (NCBI taxonomy): domain Eukaryota; kingdom Metazoa; phylum Chordata; class Amphibia; order Gymnophiona; family Siphonopidae; genus Microcaecilia; species Microcaecilia unicolor. The sequence goes on along the minus strand of NC_044033.1, from coordinate 197,670,354 downwards.
TTTCAGTTGTGGCCAATGCCACAGCTAATCTCCATGTGAACTAAAGGCAGATAAAGAGGGAAAAGGGCAATTTTTCAACGCGTACTGGTCAACCCTCAACAAACGTATGTATTTTCAGCCACAGTAGAAAAGGATGGAGTGGGGAGATGGGACTGTTTGGAACACGCAATGGAGTTGATATTCAAAGCAATTTAACTAGCCACCAACACATGCTGACCAATTAAATTGCTTGTCCAGGGCTATCTGGAATTCGTTGCCGGAGAATGTAGTAAAAGCAGTTAGTGTAGTGGGGTTTTAAAAAGGTTTGGATAGCTTCCTAAACGAAAAGTCCATAAGCCATTCTTAAGGTGAACTTGGGGAAAAAAATTGCTTATTTCTAGGATGTATTGTACTTTTTTGGGATCTTGCCAGGTACCTGTAACCTGGATTGGCCACTTTTGGGGAAACAGGATGCTGGGCTTGATGGACTTTCAGTCCCACTATGGCAATTCTTATGTTTTTATCTGTCTAATTTTCATCAGCACTTAACTAGTGTTACTAAAGTTAGCAGTTGGCGTCTAAGTGAAGAACAGCAATTTTGGGAGTGTTCCATGGGCTGAGTTAGAACTTGGCAGATTAAATGCCAATATCCAGTACTTAAGCAGCCAGGGTAACTGCATAATACACAGTCATCTTTCTGTAATAAACCATGGTTAAGTACTGAACATCGATTTAACTGGCTCTACAAGCAACAGATATTCAGTGCTGAAGCCTGGACGTGGCACCAGCGTTATTCCCTGATAGTCAATGGCGGGTCAAGTCAGCAAAATGCTTACTGCTGCTGGCTGAATATTGACTGTTCCCCCTCTCCCCCCCCCCCCCCCCAACATAGCCTTTGCAACATATGTAAGTCGCATTGAACCTGCTTTAAGTGGGAAAGCGCGGGATACAAATGTAATAAATATGTAGGTATTTTTACCAGTATATTTGCTTACTTTGTTTGCAAAATGCAGTTATCTAAAATGTATTCTTTTAGATAAAAGCTCCTGAAGCACTAGTAGGGTTTTGTGAGCTCTTCACTGACAGAAAATCTACGTTTGTACCCAAGGCAATGGAGCTTTAAGTCACCAAGATCAGGAGCAGTGTCAGTGTGATTTGAACTGGGTTCTCTGGGTTTTTTTTTTTAGCCATTAGGCTGTTCTGCTATTACATCTTGCCTTTGATAAGGCAATACAGTTAGAGAAGCGACCGCGAGGGTCAAAAATTTACATCAGGTGTGGATGCTGTTCAAAAACACCACCCTGGAAGCCCAGGCCAAATATATTCCGCGTATTAAAAAAGGACGGAAGACCAAACAACAGCCGGCGTGGTTAAATAGTGAGGTGAAGGAAGTTATTAGAGCTAAAAGAAAATGCTTCGGAAAATGGAAGAAGGAACCAACTGAAAATAATAAGAAACGGCATAAGGAATGTCAAGTAAAATGCAAAGTGCTGATAAGGAAAGCTAAGAGGGACTTCGAAAAAAAGATTGCGTTAGAGGCAAAAACACACAGTAAATTTTTTTTTAGGTATATTAAAAGCAGGAAGCCGGCAAAAGAATCGGTTGGACCGCTAGATGACCGAGGAGTATAAGGGGCGATTAGGGAAGACAAAACCGTAGTGGAGAGATTAAATTAATTCTTTGCTTTGGTCTTCACCGAGGAAGATTTGGGTGGGATACCGGTGCTGGAAATGGTATTTGAACCTGACGAGTCGAAGAAACTTAATAAATTCTCTGTAAACCTGGAGGATGTAATGGGGCAAATCTCCTGGACCGGATGGTATTTATCCCAGAGTACTGATAGAACTGAAAAATGAGCTTGCGGAGCTATTGTTAGAAATATGTAATTTATCCTTAAAATCGAGCATGGTACCGGAAGATTGGAGGGTGGCCAATGTAGTGCTGATGTTTTAAAAAGGTTCCAGAGGAGATCTGGGAAATTATAGACCGGTGAGTCTGACGTCGGTGCCAGGCAAAATGGCAGAGACTATTATCAAGAACAAAATTACAGGGCATATTCAAAAGCATGGATTAATGAGACAGACAACATGGATTTAGTGAAGGGAAATCTTGCCTCACCAATCTACTACATTTCTTTGAAGGGGTGAACAAACGTAGATAAAGGTTAGCCGGGTGATATTGTGTATCTGGATTTTCAGAAGGCGTTTGACAAAGTACCTCATGAAAGACTCCAGAGGAAATTGGAGAGTCATGGGATAGGAGGTAGTGTTCTATTGTGGATTAAAAACTGGTTAAAGGATGAAAACAGAGAGTAGGGTTAAATGGTCAGTATTCTCAATGGAGAAGGACTCTGTGCTGGGACTGCTGCTTTTTAACATATTTATAAATGACCTAGAGATGGGAGTAACTAGTGAGGTAATTAAATTTGCTGATGACACAAAGTTATTCAAAGTCGTTAAATCGCGGGAGGATTGTGAAAAATTACAAGAGGACCTTACGAGACTGGGCGTCTAAATGACAGATGACGTTTAATGTGAGCAAGTGCAAAGTGATGCATGTGGGAAAGAGGAACCCAAATTATAGCTATGTCATGCAAGGTTCCACGTTAGGAGTCACGGACCAAGAAAGGGATCTCGATGTCGTCGTTAACGATATGTTGAAACCTGCTTAGTGTGCTGCTGCAGCTAAGAAAGCAAATAGAATGTTAGGTATTATTAGAAAAGGAATGGAAAACAAAAATGAGGATGTTATAATGGCTTTGTATCGCTCCATGGTGCGACTGCACCTCGAATATTGTGTTCAATTCTGGTCGCCCCATCTCAAAAAAGATATAGTGGAATTAGAAAAGGTGCAGAGAAGGGCAACGAAAATGATAAAGGGGATGGGACGACTTCCCTATGAGGAAAGGCTAAAGCGGCTAGGGCTCTTCAGCTTGGAGAAAAGGCGGCTGAAGGGAGATATGATAGAGGTCTATAAAATAATGAGTGGAGTTGAACGGGTAGATGTGAAGTGTCTGTTCACGCGTTCCAAAAATACTAGGACTAGGGGGCATGCGATGAAGCTACATGCTGGTAAATTTAAAACGAATCAGAGAAAAAAAATTTTCATTCTATGTGTAATTAAACTCTGGAATTCTTTGCCAGAGAATGTGGTAAAGGCGGTTAGCTTAGCGGAGTTTAAAAAAAGGTTTGGATGGCTTCCTAAAGGAAAAGTCCATAGACAGTTATTAAATGGACTTGGGGAAAATCCACTATTGCTGGGTTAAGCAGTATAAAATGTTTTGTACATTTTTGGGATCTGGCTGGGTACTTGTGACTTGGCTTGGCCACTGTTGGAAACAGGATGTTGGGCTCGCTGGACCTGTATGGCAATACTTATGTACTTAAGAAAGGATCTTCTATTGCTAGCCCTTACTTTATGGGGGAGAAGTCCTTTGGTGATACTTATGCTTACAGTTGCCAAGAGCAAGGTGAGGTCCGGTCCAGTCCGGCAGCTATTCCCCTGCCCACAAAGGATTGAGTATCGTGTCTTGCTCAAGATCACAAGCAATAGTAGTGGGATTTCAATCCTAGCTCTAATCCTAAAGGGGAAGCCACTACTTGCTCTGGGATTGCTACTCGTTGGGCTATTTGTGACCTGGATTGGCCACGCTCTTTTATTGTCCAGCAAGGTGTTTAAATCTTGCCTGGGGCTTTTGCTGCAAACGTTGCACTATTTTGAGATGCGGAAGGGCCCACCTAACACAAACAAAGTTGCTGGACAGTGCGCAGTCGCCGAGGGAGGCTCGAGAGGAAAGTTCCCCCGGTCTCAGCCCTAACGCGTCCCCGACAGCCCGCCTCACCTCCTGTCCACGCTCTGGAAGAGCCGGGCGGGTCTCCTTTCCCTACAACAACAACAACAGCCTTCGCATACCTCACTCTCTGGACCCCAAGCGCCACTTCCGGGTCACGTGGGCTGCCACGTGTCTGTGTAAACTGGAGCTCCGAGCGGAAGTTGTAGGGCGGAAGTGGACGAGCATGATGGCGCTGCTCCTGGGCGCCCGGTGGCGGCAGCGGCTCCCCAGCCCCGCGAGCTCAACCGAAGCGGGTAGTGGAGGTCTGTGGGCCAGGCTCCGGACCAGCCGCCTGGGTGAGTGTTACGGCGGGGAGGTGGCTGCCTGCTTGCGTTGACACATGCTTGAGCACCGGGTTGATCCTCTCCCTCTCTCTCCCCCGCAGGATCCTGGTGCAAGAACCTGTTGAGCGACTACGCCGAGGCCTGCAAGGACGTGGTTGTGGGTGCGAAGGAGCGTCCGGCCCGGGCCGCGCTGTATGTGTCGCTGCTGGCCGGGGTCGGCCTCTGCGCCCACGGCGCCCCTGGCCCCGGCTCCTTCGAGACGTGTCTGCTGGAGGCCTCAGGGACCCTGTTGCTGCTCTCCCCCTGGACCCGCAACGGCGTCTCGGACGGCCACGTACAGCGGCTGCTGCGGCTCCGCAACCAGGGCCGCCTTCGCCACTGCGGCCTGGGCTGCTGCTCGTTGGTCTACGAGGCGCCCTACCACCCCGACTGCGACCTGTACCAGGCCCAGTGCCGCCACCTAAAAGTCCGCTGGACCCAGTTTCCCGGCCGCGTCCTGGACGTGGGCTTTCTGGGCCGCTGGTGGCTGCTGCGCGCCAAGATGCGTGATTTCGACGTCAACGAGGAGGAATTCCAGCACTTGCCCGCGCACCTACGGAGCCTGTCTGCCCGGGACCTGCGCTCCGATCGCAACGAGAGGCTCTTCCTGGAGAAGTACGAGGCGGTGCCGCCGCTGACCGAAGAGCACCTCCGGCAGGCACAGGCTTAATGCCTGTCCTCCACCCCCCCCCCCCCCTCCTCCAGCACCGGACATCAGCAACGCCACCCACTCGCAGTGAGCCTCCTACAAGAAGGGACACAGAGAGCAAGGCTTCCCACTGCCGCTCATGTTTATAGAACGTCTGTGGGACTGATTCCCACCATATAAAGTCTGGTTACTCCTTATCCAGTCCTTTCTACTCCCTCTCCAGGGTTGACACTTTCTAGCCTAGCTTGCTTTCTGTGCCCTTACTTCCACACACCCTAGTAGCCTTTTTCCCTCTGCCTACTCTCTGACCCCTTCTAGGTCTTTCTAGATGTGCACCTGCGGGTTGGTGGTGTACATTTCTCCTCTGGGCCCCAGCAGATTGTATTGCTTTCAATTTTAGGCTGGCTTGGTGACCCAGGCAAAGCACTTTGTTTGTGCTGCCCTGAAGCCATCCCTCCATCATGTGGGAAGAGGAAGCAGCAAGCTGTGCTATTCTCTGTTGAACTGTGCAGTCGGTCTCAGAACAGCATAGGAAGAGGATGCAGCCCAGCATGCAGTCACACCTTTTCTTCTTGCATCATGATCACCTAGAAGGTGGCAGAGGTCTGTGACTTGGGGGCATCATTTTTCTAGGCATTGTGAGCTGCAATGCTGCTTCCTGTTCCTGTGCAAATTCTGCATTTTAAAGTTATACAGAATTCCTCCAGAAGTAGATTTGCTGGGGAAAGGAGGGGGCAGCCTTTAACAAGCAAGGTATCATTGAGGCAGTAGATTTAACAGGAAATGAGGTGCTCGGGTCTCACTGCCTACCTACAGCAATAATGAGTCTCCAAGCCCCAGAGTTCTCTGCCTATCTGTTCTGAGAATCTGCTGAAATCTTCTAGGGATCTGGAGCACTATGGTACACCAAGAGAAGCAACTTAAGAGTTTGGGCGCACATGTCTACTTTAGCTAAGGTAGATGGATGCCTGAATATCATCTCCAAGTGTTTCTTTCCCCTTGTCTGGAGACAGCAGAGAGGAAAAATGAAGACTGAACCCCTCTACACAGTGTTCAGTTCTTTGGGTTCCCCTGGATGACTTGTGTTTGACAGTGTATGGTACAGGCATGTCACATGCAGGAGATTTTTGCTGTATCTCGTATAAGACTCAGGGTCACACCTGCTGGGCGCTTGGGGTGGAACTTCCTTTCTGTGACTGCTAACAATGAGTTCTTATGTTTCAGTTGACAACTGCATCTCCCAGGGCACCCTAATGTCTCTCCTTGCAATCAGCTGCTCTCTTCCAAGGACTCTTTGTTCCTGGTATGCACGTTGGCACTTGGCAGTTTATTTTATTACGAGTTAAGGCGAGGTTTGCTAATTTCTCTGTTGTAAGGAAGGGCTGGTGGTTGCCCAGAACAGAACATTCTGACAGTGACAACATTGCCCTACCAGCAGTTCATTCTCTCCTTTCCTGACTGCGGTAAGAATTTGCTTTAAGCTCCTCACGTTTATTGGCAGTAGTTATCGGATTTTCTGAAGGGTTTTGCCCCTGTGCTCTTTGGAAAATGTATTTCATCATATGGAGACTTTTCCCACAGTGCTTTGGGGAGTGAGAAAGGAGATCAGGAAAGGGAAAACTATCCTTTCTAGTGGGATTTTAAATTTTCCAGAGAATTTGAATAAAGGGAGGTGGCTGGACACAGTATTTTCTGAGTGTTTCAGGGAGTCTCTTTTTGAGGGGGGGGGGGGGGTGCATGATGAGGGGATCACTTTACCTCTGCTGCTGTTGCTTCCTGGTATAGAGAGCTTTAGGAATTGGGGTCAGATGTAATCTGTTTCCATTTCACTCGAGTATTTAACTGTTTGTGACAAAAATGGCTTAAACTTAGCATTGCCTCCAAGCAATGCTTTAATTTAAATGGATTTTGCATTGCTAATGCTGGGAGGTAGGCAAAGGCCCTGAAGGTTTAGCTAAGGGTACAGTGGGGGAAATAAGTATTTGATCCCTTGCTGATTTTGTAAGTTTGCCCACTGACAAAGACATGAGCAGCCCATAATTGAAGGGTAGGTTATTGGTAACAGTGAGAGATAGCACATCACAAATTAAATCCGGAAAATCACATTGTGGAAAGTATATGAATTTATTTGCATTCTGCAGAGGGAAATAAGTATTTAATCCCTCTGGCAAACAAGACCTAATACTTGGTGGCAAAACCCTTGTTGGCAAGCACAGCGGTCAGACGTCTTCTGTAGTTGATGATGAGGTTTGCACACATGTCAGGAGGAATTTTGGTCCACTCCTCTTTGCAGATCATCTCTAAATCATTAAGAGTTCTGGGCTGTCGCTTGGCAACTCGCATCTTCAGCTCCCTCCATAAGTTTTCAATGGGATTAAGGTCTGGTGACTGGCTAGGCCACTCCATGACCCTAATGTGCTTCTTCCTGAGCCACTCCTTTGTTGCCTTGGCTGTATGTTTTGGGTCATTGTCGTGCTGGAAGACCCAGCCAAGACCCATTTTTAAGGCCCTGGCGGAGGGAAGGAGGTTGTCACTCAGAATTGTACGGTACATGGCCCCATCCATTCTCCCATTGATGCGGTGAAGTAGTCCTGTGCCCTTAGCAGAGAAACACCCCCAAAACATAACATTTCCACCTCCATGCTTGACAGTGGGGACGGTGTTCTTTGGGTCATAGGCAGCATTTCTCTTCCTCCAAACACGGCGAGTTGAGTTCATGCCAAAGAGCTCAATTTTTGTCTCATCTGACCACAGCACCTTCTCCCAATCACTCTCGGCATCATCCAGGTGTTCACTGGCAAACTTCAGATGGGCCGTCACATGTGCCTTCCGGAGCAGGGGGACCTTGCGGGCACTGCAGGATTGCAATCCGTTATGTCGTAATGTGTTACCAATGGTTTTCGTGGTGACAGTGGTCCCAGCTGCCTTGAGATCATTGACAAGTTCCCCCCTTGTAGTTGTAGGCTGATTTCTAACCTTCCTCATGATCAAGGATACCCCACGAGGTGAGATTTTGCGTGGAGCCCCAGATCTTTGTCGATTGACAGTCATTTTGTACTTCCATTTTCTTACTATGGCACCAACAGTTGTCTCCTTCTCGCCCAGCGTCTTACTGATGGTTTTGTAGCCCATTCCAGCCTTGTGCAGGTGTATGATCTTGTCCCTGACATCCTTAGACAGCTCCTTGCTCTTGGCCATTTTGTAGAGGTTAGAGTCTGACTGATTCACTGAGTCTGTGGACAGGTGTCTTTCATACAGGTGACCATTGCCGACAGCTGTCTGTCATGCAGGTAACGAGTTGATTTGGAGCATCTACCTGGTCTGTAGGGGCCAGATCTCTTACTGGTTGGTGGGGGATCAAATACTTATTTCCCTCTGCAGAATGCAAATAAATTCATATACTTTCCACAATGTGATTTTCCGGATTTAATTTGTGATGTGCTATCTCTCACTGTTACCAATAACCTACCCTTCAATTATGGGCTGCTCATGTCTTTGTCAGTGGGCAAACTTACAAAATCAGCAAGGGATCAAATACTTATTTCCCCCACTGTATATTTAATGCCTGTAATTTGACTCCTGGGTCAAGAAGTGAAATACAATAAACTCACATTTCCGGGATTAGTGGTAGTCTGTGCCTATTCTTGGGTGTTGGGTTCCCAGGTTCAGGGACCACGTTGGCACAGCACCATAATTGAGCCCAGAAATGTGAGTTAAATTTGCACCCTCTTTTTTTTTTTTTTTTTCTCTCCCAGGAGTGAAAGCAGAGGCTAAGCACTGGTGTACCTAAGTCAGGAGGACTTAGGATCCCCCGACCCACTGTGGATCGGTGGGATAACAAGCTGGACCACAGCTCATGAAAAGAGTTAGAGGCATATGTTAATATTACTTCCATTTCTATCCACTAATAGATAGGGACTTGACCTACATATTTGGCTTTTTTCCATCAGTACACGAGTGCACCAAACTTCACACGCCCCTTTACTCAGAAATGCCTTTCCTCAGCGACCCTCCAGACCGGTCAAGACGCGTGGGTTATGCACTCCTACCAGCAGAGGGAGACTGAGAAAACACTGAGCTTTTGATACTGTATATATAACCTGTGCAGTACACCCACTAGCCAGTATTTTCTCAGTCTCAGCAGAGGTAGAAGGACAGCCTGTGCAGTCTTCACTGGTCTGGTGAGGTAGTTTTCCTCATAGGAAGTAGAAAATTGGGTGGTTTGTTCCATTTTGGTTCATTCTGTGTCTCCCTGTACGTGGATAAAAAAAAAAAAAAGTGTGCTTCGGGGCCCTGGGTCCGGTGGGGCCCAGTGTTTTCCCTGGGGTGTTACACCTGTGTTGTGGGTCCCTCCCCCTAAGCTGCTCTCCATCTCTGTATAAGTGGCAGCTCTGTGCCTCGGCTGCTTTCTCTGGACTGGAGCCTTGAGTGCCTCACAATTGTCAGCTGCCAGCAGTGTTCTGGCCCTTTAAGAGCCTTTTATTATTTATTTAGTGCGGAACTGAAGAGGAATTCAGTTTCCCTGCACTAGACGGGAGAGCAGTGCGAAGTTGCTTGACAGGGTCAGGAATTAATTAGCGCAAAGGCGGACTGTGTGTGTGTTTGATTATGACCGGCAAGCTACTTCGTTGTCGCGCCTGTTCGCGGCGGGGGTTAGAGACGGCGGGCGGTCAGTGTCGCCTCTGTGGCGAGCCTAAACAGTCAATTTCGGCTCCCCCCGTGTTGGCCGCGGAACTTCCGACGGGATCGCCGGTTTTGGTGTCAGCGGGATCGCAGGCAGGCGCGATGTCGGCGGTTGCAGTTTCGGCGGGAACGGCCGCCATTTTGAATCCGCTGCGATCAGCAGATGCGCTGATTGTGGGGCCAGCTTCCTCCGGTTTAGGCCAGAAAGTTCCCTCGGAGGGCTCAGGATGTGTCGGTTTTCCTCCAGATTTTGTATGGTCTCTGTTCCAGGCCTGGAAGGCCGGGCCTCCTCAGGTGGAGGAGGGGCATGGCTCTATATTAACGAAAAGACCAAGATTGGAATGGTCAGAAGAAGGGGACTGTTTGTCTCAGCTGGGTTCGGAAGAACCAATAGGGATTGAGGAGAAGGGAGAGGGGTTTGAAGACTCTCTTAACCTGATTGAGGCCTTACCTGGGGAGGACCCCTCGGTTGTCAGAATCTTCCATAGGGATGAGCTTGCGGAGCTCATAGACTAAGTCACGGTGACACTTAAGTTTGAGCCTGAGGTGCCCGTGGGTGAATCGGGGCAGGACCCTTTGGTAAAGGGTATTCACAGTAAGGCGCGGTCCTTTCCTATGAACAAGGACCTCCGGGAGATGATTTCCCAGGAGTGGAAGTCACCGGATGCTCCATGCAAGGTCTATAAGGCAATGGCGCGGCTCTATCCTCTTCCTCAGCAGGACAAAGATTCCTTGAAGGCCCCTACGGTGGATGCAGTGGTTACAGCTGTGACTAGAGCGACGGCTATCCCGGTAGACGGCGGAGCCGCTCTCCGCGACCCCCAGGATAGGAGGATTGACGCCTTCCTTAAGCGTACTTTTGATTTGTCGGCGCTCGCGCTCCAGGCCTCGGTATGTGGGGGCCTGGTGGCCCGAGCATGTTTTCGCTGGGCCGAGAAACTCCTTGATGAGTCAGTAGAGGTTGGGGCCTCCGGAGTTCAGGAATTAGCCAAGCTCGAGATGGGTTCGTCTTTCTTGTCGGATGCCCTTTATGATTTATTGAGGGCGCCCGCCAAGAACATGGCTATGATAGTTGGAGCGCGTAGGGCCCTATGGCTAAGAGGTTGGGTCGCGGATGCAGCTTCTAAAGCGAAGTTGTGTTCTCTGCCATTTAAGGGAACCATGCTCTTTGGAGAGGATTTGGACAATTTGGTGAAAGGCCTTAGTGATGCTAAGATTCCTCGCCTGCCGGATTTACGTCCCAGGTCGGGCACCAGAGGGGTGTCTTCTCGTGGTCGTTTTGCTGAGGCCCGCCGGTATAGGCCGGGACGGACTAGTGGGGCTTTTAGAGGACGTTTTTTTCAGCGCACCCAGTCCTTTCGAGGGAATCGTCGCGGAGGGCGTGACTTTGCCGCGAGAGGACAGGTGTCCGGACGGAATGTGCAATGAAGGTGTGCGGACCCAGGCTCTGGTGCGAGTAGGAGCTCGGCTGAGTCAGTTTTATCAGAGCTGGGTCCAAATCACGTCCGATCGGTGGGTTCTCGAGGTGATTCGAGATGGTTATGCGCTGGAATTCGAAGAGTCGCCTTCCGAGAGGTTTCTGGAGTCCCCATGTCATTCAAGAATCAAGAAAGCAGCAGTTCGAGACACGTTGCGTCGCCTTCTGGCCCTGGGAGCAGTGGTTCCTGTTCCTCCAACGCAGAGATGCTTAGGGTGCTATTCGATCTATTTTGTAGTACCAAAGAAGGAGGATGCCTGGCGTCCGGTGTTGGATCTCAAGGGAGTCTATTCAGCGCTCAAGGTTCCCTCTTTTCGCATGGAGACGTTGCGGTCCGTTATTGTCGCGGTGCGGCAGGGAGAGTTTCTGACGTCGCTGGATTTGACGGAAGCTTATCTTCACATTCCCATTCGGACGGCGCATCAGCGTTTTCTACGCTTTGCGGTCTTAGGAAAGCATTTTCAATTTTGTGCTCTTCCCTTCGGGCTAGCAACAGCTCCCCGCACCTTTTCCAAGGTGATGGTAGTAGTGGCGGCGGCTTTGCAGAGACAGGGCGTTTTGGTGCACCCGTATGGACGATTGGTTGATTCGGGCCAAGTCTCAGGCGGAGAGCGAAGTGGCTACAGCGCGGGTGGTAGCCTTGCTGGAATCGCTTGGTTGGGTAGTGAACCACAGCAAGAGCCATCTCGTCCCGACCCAATCCCTCGAGTATCTAGGAGTGCGCTTCGAGACGCTCAACGGTCGGGTGGTGTTGCCGACTCTTCGGATCCGCAGGTTACAGGATCAGATTCGTCACTTCCTGGCGGGAGACAGACCGACAGCGCGTGCTTACTTTCAGGTTTTGGGCATGATGGCAGCGACTATAGAGGTGGTGCCCTGGGCCAGAGCGCACATGCGGCAGTTACAGTCGGCACTTCTCAGTCGGTGGTCTCCTCAATCGCAGGGGTTGGAGATGCGTTTGCCTCTGACTGCTCATCCGCGTCTCAGCCTCCATTGGTGGCTAGACGCTCGAAACCTAGTGAAGGGAATGCCATTGGAAGCTCCAGAATGGGTAATTCTCACCACGGATGCCAGCCTGTCCGGTTGGGGGGCTCATTGTCTCGGTCAGGTGGCGCAGGGACGGTGGTCTCAGGAGGAAGCCCAGTGGTCCATCAACCGGTTGGAGACACGGGCCATTCGTTTGGCTCTTCAGTATTTACAGACGCTACTTCAAGGCAGGGCTGTCAGAGTTCTCTGCGACAATGCCACGGCTGTAGCTTACGTCAATCGGCAAGGGGGCACAAAGAGTCGAGCGGTCGCAGAGGAAGCAGAGCTGTTGTGCCAGTGGGCAGAACTTCATCTTCAGGCCTTGTCGGCAGCTCATGTGGCCGGGGTGGACAACGTAGACGCCGATTATCTCAGCAGGCATACTCTAGACCCCGGGGAATGGGCGCTTCATCGCTCGGTTTTCAATCGCATTGTGTCAGTGTGGGGGATGCCTGTGATGGATCTCATGGCAACGGCGGGCAATGCGCAAGTGCGGCGGTTCTTCAGTCGCAGAAGAGACCCGCGGTCGGAAGGGATCGACGCCCTGCTGCTACCGTGGCCTCAGGAGTTGCTGTACGTGTTCCCTCCGTGGCCGTTAGTGGGGAGAGTAGTTCAACGCATCGAACGTCACCCGGGGCGGGTGATTATGATAGCTCCAAATTGGCCGCGTCGCCCATGGTACGGAGACCTAGTCCGTCTGGCGGTGGCGGATCCCCTGCCATTGACAGAGACAGTGTTGTTGTGTCAAGGTCCCATCAGTCTCCCAGATCCGGCTCAGTTCTCGCTTATGGCTTGGCTCTTGAAAGGAGCAAGTTGAGGAAGAAGGGTTTTTCTTCCAGAGTTGTTGCTACGATGTTGAGTTCCCGGAGGCAGTCCACTTCACTGGCGTACGTTCGAGTCTGGAGGCTTTTTGAGCACTGTGGCCTGGCTCGGAATTTGAGGGCTATACATGCTTCGGTCGCGGATGTGTTAGAATTTTTGCAGGATGGTCTGGACAAGGGGCTGGCCTTGTCTACTTTGAAGGTTCAGGTGGCAGCATTGTCCTGTTTTCGTGGCAAGGTTCAAGGTAAGTCGTTGGCTTCGTCTTCGGATGTGATTCGATTTTTGAAGGGAGTGAAATTGCTTCGGCCTCCGCAACGCCGGCTCGTTCCTCCGTGGGATTTGAATCTGGTTTTGGAAGCGTTAATTCGACCTCCGTTTGAGCCTTTGGCTTCGGCTACGGACAAGGATCTAGCCTTAAAGACAGTGTTTTTGGTAGCCATTTCATCAGCGCGCAGAGTTTCGGAGCTCCAGGCGTTGTCTTGTAGAACGCCCTTCTTGTCTTTTTCCAAGGAAAGGGTTTCCCTGCGTCCGGTGCCCTCCTTTTTGCCCAAGGTAGTCTCCGACTTTCATGTGAATCAGGTCATTTCTCTGCCAGTATTAGGGAATCTAGCTGGAGACTCGGAGCAGCGTCGTCTGGCGAAGTTGGACGTGAAGCGAGTGTTGCGGTGTTATCTATCTAGAACTCGAGGGTTCAGAACTTCTGATCGGCTGTTCGTTCTTTTTGGCGGTTCTAAAAAGGGAGCAGCTGCGTCCAAGGCAACGATAGCTCGGTGGTTGAAGGAGGCGATTGCGTCTGCTTACGTTTTGAAGGGTCGTGCGGTACCTAAGGGTTTTTCGGCTCATTCCACCAGGGGAGTAGCAGCCTCTTGGGCGGAAAGTAGTATGCTTCCTCCTCTAGAGATTTGTCGGGCGGCAGTCTGGTCCTCTCTGCATTCGTTCGTTAAACATTATCGGATTGATGTTCATGCTAAAGAGGAGGCAGGTTTTGGGGCTGCTGTGTTGACCTCTGGCCTAAGGGGGTCCCACCCGTAGAGATTTACTGCTTTGGTACGTCCCACGCGTCTTGACCGGTCTGGAGGGTCGCTGAGGAAGGTGAAATTAGATCTTACCTGCTAATTTTCTTTCCTCTAGACCCTCCAAGACCGGTCAAGAGCCCGCCCGGTGGTTTTCTGTAGGCCAGGAGGTAGACTTTAGTAATTGGATATCTCTTGGCAGCTGATGATTGTAGTTTACATAATTCAGACTCTTAGGTTTTTCAGATGATTGTTACTATGAGTCTGAGTCAGGTGTGGTTGGATGGCCCACCTATGGAAGCACTAACAGAATTCAGTGAGTAAAACAGTTAAAAAGAACATACAGTGGTTCTTCCATTTGGCATTGTCCACGTACAGGGTTGATAGTTTTGTTTAGTGTTTTAGTTTCTCTGCTTTGTTAAGGTTATACTGGCTAGTGGGTGTACTGCACAGGTTATATATACAGTATCAAAAGCTCAGTGTTTTCTCAGTCTCCCTCTGCTGGTAGGTGTGCATAACCCACGCGTCTTGACCGGTCTGGAGGGTCTAGAGGAAAGAAAATTAGCAGGTAAGATCTAATTTCACCTTTCTCACTGCATCATGAGTTAACTTTTGTTTAATGCATGATTTAAATAAAATACCTTAAGCATGCATCTTGATAGTCTTTATGGGGAATTTTATTGGGGGGGGATGTGTTTTTATTGGTGACAACCTTATAAAAACTTAGTTCACATTAACAATAACAACTGTACATGATTAATCAACATTAAATCAGATGAAATAGTAAGTATATACTAAATTAGTCCCCCACCTCATTTTATGTTAAGTTTCTTTTGTGGGGTAATTTGTGCTACTTAATATCCCAGCATCTTTTGCTTGTGTCTTCAGGACTCTGAAGTGATTGCTGCCAGAATGGCCTCAAGGGCACCAGCAAAGGGATTATCTTTGGTAGGGTCTTATCCGTTCAGCACGACTGCCAGCGAGGGGAGCATTACAGAGAAAGGGGTGAGTTGGCAAGATCCTGGGCAAAGTGCCACCTTCAGGTGTTTCATTCCTGTACTGGCACTGCCCATGTTTTCTAGTAGGCTTCAGTGAGAGGTTCACTACCACCTGAAAGGTTTCAGAGTCTCATCCCTGAAAATGCCCTGCAGGGCTCTCCTATGATAGAAGCAGCTCTTTGAAGCTACCTTTGATACCCTGATCTCCACCTTAGGGCTATTCCCATCCAAGGGCAGGAGTTGAAGCTGAGTGCTAGCTTAGAGCAGGAAAGATTAGGTGAATGTTTTGATAAGGGCTGCTGGGTTTATCTGAAGCCACCAGGTAACTGTTCTGTCTTTTCAGAGTAGTAGAAAACTACAGAATTTTTCACTTCAAGGCAGTCCTGGAGTGCATTTGTTCTCTGTTCTGCTGAGTGAATTGTAAAATGCCCTTACTATCCTGTTTTGCTGATTGCACACCCTTATTCTGTACTGGGGAAAGAGGTGTTTGTTCCATCAATCTTTCTATATTTTTACCTAGTCTTTTCTCCTGTGATTGTTTTGGGGAGAGTTCTGTAACCATAATTTTCTGCAGCACAAGACTATGAGGCTGCTTTTTGGGTGGATGAGGGTTATAGTGATGGGGTGCTTTTGGTGGTGGTGGTGGGGGGGTGATTTTCTCTTTATCTTACTATGTGTGTTTATTTATTTATTTATTTTTTGGGGGGTATAGAAAAATGTAAATGCTGAAAAGAGAAGTAAGGCCATGGCAAGTGGGAGCCCAGCTGTCTGGAGCTTCAAGGGACTGTTGGCAGCACAGAGACTCACCAAGAACTTAAAGGTACAGGAACTCATGGGGGAGGGGATATTGTTGGGACATCTTTGAAAAACCAGTACATTTTGGCGGTGGCAGTTCCCCTGTGCAGGGAGCTAATCTTCACATGCAGCTGGCTGATGACAGCACTTAGAGAGCACCATCAATTGCAAGCAGATACTGCCTTTAGGAGGGAAATTATAACCAGAATGAATTCTTTGCTTTCAGGAGAGGAGGATGCTGAAGCTGGGCTCTGAGAGACAATGCGTGAGCATTGTAGCACCTCAGGTAATGGCTGTTATCTGGCTTAACAATCTATATAAGATGATAATAGGAGGACATGCTGGGGCAACTTCTACTGCAGGCCTTGCAGTGAACACCATTTGCTAGCTAGGGAAGAGAGAGATCCTGAGGGTGGGAGAGTCGCAGTCCTCAGCACCTTCCAGTGATGCTGACTGGTGTCTTCCTTGGAGAGGAAGTATCTGCCTTTCTCCTGGTACCCCATCACTGCATGTCCAGAGGTAACAGATACTGCAAGAAAGGGGGGGGGGGGGTCATACCGCTGTCTCAATGCAGAGGAACAAGTAAATTTGCCATCGATAAATGTTAGTTGACACCTATGAAGAGTCTGTACAAACGAGTGTGTGTACTCGCCAGAAAGTGCCTTTCATCAAAACATTTAACAAGTTTAAACATGAAACTCTCCATTCAGTTTGCCTTGCCTTGGCATCCATGGCAGACTGAAAATGTTTGCACCACTATTAATCATCGTAGAACAGTTCAGTGGCTTAACCTCCCTGCTACGTTATGGAAAGTGTCCACTAGTAGGCAGCAAATGCAAGTAGTAGGAACATAAAAAGCAAGTTTTAAAATGTCCTTCCTGCGCGCTCCCCCCCCCCCCCCCCCCCCACCACACACACACACTTTCCAGGCAGATGGATAACATTTAGAGGTGAGTGCCCCTGTGAAAGGAGATGTGCATTTCCAGTTTGTACTCAGGTTTTCTGTAATTTTGAACTTCTTGGGTGATGGATGAGGAGAGAATCATGGGCAGTGTGCTGTAAGGATCAGCCCTCCACATGGCTAGGATTGTGTTAAGGCACGTGAACTGCAGGAGAATCTGATGTTTAGCTGGGATACAGATGGTGCCCCTGTGCCCTTCTGCACGCTTCTGTTCTTTTCTCCCTAACCCAAAGGTTTTTATGTTCTGGTGATGGCTGCTCTTGACCCCATTCTTTGAACTTGCTCCAGTTCTTGTGGTAAATTACTGCTCCGAGATCTGATTTCTCAGTGACTCCCACTGGTGCCCTGCTCCGGAGCCCTGGAGTGGCATCTGCCCATTGAAAGCTGTGACTTTTTTTTCCCCCCTATATTACAGTATATCAACCAATGCAAGTTTGACAGTGTTGCTCCTCCGGATCTTCATTGGTTATCTGTTAATATGCGTATTAAGTTTACGTTGGCTTGCTTAGTTTTTAATTATGTACCATGGTTTTAAAATTTTGGGAGGAATGAATTTAATAACACTATTGCATGGTGCTAATCAGTTTTACTACATTTTCCAGTAGTAACTAAATTGCAATTGGTCAAACATCATTATCCTATACAATACCAGATGGTAGAAATCTAGAACTTATCACTTAGATTCTGTAGAAATTTCCGTTTCAGGAAAAAATCTAAAAAAAAATTTTTGACCTCTTGAACTCACTAATTGTTTATATTGCCCCTGATGTAATTTTTTTTTCCAGAGCATACTAGTTTGGCTGTGTTTTATTATTATTGATTGTCTTCGGTTGTAATTCCTGGCTATATTGGTCTGGTCTTTTATTAATGGAATCTGCCCTGAAGTTAGTGGCAGAATAGAAGACCCGGTATAACAAATCTTTAAATTTGGCCAAAATTTGGGGGGGGGGGGGGGGGGGGGGGTTACTAAATTACTTGCTATTCCTGCTTATAGACATAATTCTTGTTTTCTGCAAAATTTACAAATAGGATACCCTTCACTTAGATATGTCCATTTATGAGAACTTGTTCATATTTCAAGGTGCAATAATCTGGAATTCTTTGCTTCACGAACTAAGACCAATTCCATACTACACATGTTTTAGAAAGGCTTTGAAAACATATTTGTTTGAAAACTATTGTGATTATGAATTTGCTGTTGATTATACATCCCTCGGATGTTGAGGTCATTTTCTGAGTGTTAACTGCTACAAATCCTGCGTGGAAATGTGGACAGTGTATGAAACAGAATATGCAGGGATGAGTGAGCATCAGTGCTCACCTCTTTCTTGTGAATAATTATGTTTCTGTTTCCTACCTTACCCCTTTTTGACCCCTTGGTAGTTTGGCTGGCTGTCTGCACCAACCCACCACCTCCTCACTGAAAACACCAACATAAATATCCCAAAATGGTTCTGGACATAGGGGTATCCTGATCAGTGCTATAAAGTTTGCAAAATCCCCAAATGTACCATCCTTGCCTGCAAGAGAGAGAGGGTCTAGTCTGTTCAGCATTGCTCTTGTACATAGCCTCATGTGCATTGAGGGGTCTTTTTTCCTCTTCATCCATGGTAAAAGCTGGAAACAGCTCAGGCTGCTGGTTTGACTAGAATCTGGGTCTGGGCTTTGTTCAGTAGCTGCTCACAATCAGCTCTTTCACGGAGGCTTCTACAAATACTTTTGAGGCACTTACTCGGTGCTTCTCAAAACCTCTCTAGGTGTCGCACCCGGCCAGTTCTGTTTTCAGGATGGCCACAGCGAATGTGCATCAGGTAATTTTGCACTGACTGGCGATTCACTGTATGCAAATAACTCATGCATATTTTTTTGTGGTAATGTAGAGAACCCAGCTGGATAAGTGTGCCTCCAGGAGAGGATTGAGCAGCCTGAATTACTTGGGTGGCAAAATGAGTTTCACAGGCATTAAGCCTGGTCCTCGAAGGCTGTATATGAGTCAGGCTTTCAGGATATCCCTGCTGCAGCCCTTGCACACCCGGTGCTAAGCGCTAGAAAAGATGGCCAGATTAAACTCCTTTAAGATTTCCTCCTGACTATTGAATCCTTTCATTCCAGGTGCCTGCTTTTGCCTCTAAACCGAACCACAAGATCCGGCTCTCCGCCCTGCAGAAGCTGTTAGAAGAATATTTGCCCCAGAAGCTGGCCGACGTAACCTATGGACCCAAGCTTGGTTCAGAGTTGACTAAGCAAGTGGCGGAGGAACTCAAGCAAATGGTGAAGTCGCTGGTGCCACTGCGGTACAAAGTTCTGATCTTTGTGGCCTTGGCAGAGAAGGGTCAGGAGGATCTGCTGGTGGTGAGCCGCTGCTTGTGGGACCCTCATGCGGACAGCTGTGTATCGCACAACTACACTAACGGCAGCCTCTGCTGTGTCGCCTGTGTCTTTATATTGTATTGTGAATGAGGTCTGTCCTGTCTTCAACATCAGACTTCAAAAAAGCACAATTCTCAGCACACCTCTTGTCACTGATTCAAAATACACACACTGCTATATCGTCTTCTGAAATAAGATTTTAAAAGGTACATTGGGTGACTGTTCATGGAGTTTTAGAGTATTAAGCCCAGATTTTAGTGTCGTGGATGAATAGTGAATGCTTTTTAGTATGAAGTAATGGAATGATGTCTCTCCGATAGTTCATGCATGCAAGAATGCAGAAGCGATTTCAGCCAGCTTGCTGATCTGGAATATTTCTGGATTTGCTTCCGTCCCTCGTTTCAGCTGGGACAGTAAATTGTGAAGGAAGGCTTGGTAAACCCCATTGAAGCCTGCTTTTGACTAAGCTGTAAGACTTGTCTAACAGTTTGCTTCTGCTATACTAAACAAAAAAAGTTTTACAGGAGCAGCAGTGTGCATTCTGCATATTCTGTATTTTTTTCTTTAGTTTCTGATTTTTCTGTGCCATCTTATTTTTAAATAAATATTTAGCTTTATCTTGTGTTCAGGATTATTTCCTGTTCTGCCTCTCTCTTTACGTTCCAGTCAACAATCATTATTGTGTGTACTGCCCTCTGCATTCTGGAAGGTAACATTGTGGAACCTACACTTGAATAATTTACCAACTCTGCTAGATACAGAATTGTCTCTTTCCTCATTTAAATCTTAAGATGCATCTGTTTGTCTGCTTTTCACTGATAGTTATTTTTCATGTATTTATTTATTTTGATTGCTCTGCTAAGAGTAATGGAATGTTAGGTATTATTAGAAAAGGAATGGAAAACAAAATGAGGACATTATAATGCCTTTGTATTGCTCCATGAAGTTACTGCGCCTCGAATAGAATGTGTAGTTCTTGTCACCACATCTCAAAAATTATATGGTGGAATTAGAAAAGGCACAGCAGCGGTCAACGAAAACAATAAAGGGCATGAGATGACTTCGCTATGACAAAAGGCTAAAGTGGTTAGGGCTTTTCAGCTTGGAGAAAAGACAGCTGAGGGGGGAGATATGATAGAGGTCTAAAATAATGAGTGGAATGGAACAGGTAGACGTAAATCTATTGTTTACTCTTTCCAAAACTAGGACTAGGGATCATGCAATGAAATCACAAAGTAGTATGTCTTCACTAAAAATGTAATTAAACTCTGGAATTTTTTGCCTGAGAATGTAGTTAAAAGTTAGCTTAGTGGGGTTTAAAAAAAAGGTTTGGATAACTTCCTAAAAGAAAAGTCCATAAACCATTATTAAAATAGACTTGGGCAAAATCCACTGCTTGTTTCTAGAGTACTGGTTTGGGATCTTGCTAGCTACTTGTGAACTGCATTGTTCACTGGGAAACAGGATCCTGGGCTTGATGCACCTTTGGTCTGTACCACTTTTAGCCTAAGATCCTAAGAGATGCAGTAGGTTAGTCAGTCTACTAGTATCTATATTTATCATATCTCTGTTTTGCTTTTATACTTATCAAATGTACTATGTGTTGAATACTTTTGATGGCATCACCCTAAGTGTTTAATCAAGTATAAACAAGCTTGAACTTATTTACCAGTATGCAAATGAGCTTGTTATTGGGGGCTTACCGTTACCCTTCCAGGTTAGTTTCTAAACCCCTTCCTCCTGAAACCGGCCATGGAGGGGGGTGGGGGTTGTTGTGGTCAGATGGTCTGTCTGGTTTGGAACAAGACCTCTTGGGCTTGGAGAAGTGGCAGCTGAGAGAGGACAGAAGTTTATAAAATCCTGCATGGATGAAAGAAAGAGGTAAATAGGGAAGAGTTGGTTAGTCTTTCAAGTAGTACTAACATGTAAACAAACCAGTAGTAAAAGCAAAGTTACCTGTAAACAGTGTTCTCTGAGGACAATAGGATATGTATTTGTATCTCAGAACCACCTGTTCAGGAAAAACTGGTGGAACAGCCACAGAGGGATGTTATGGTTTCAGTTCTTTTCTTGATGAAGTCCTTGTCTTCCTCTATTTTTTCACCTTAGCAAGAACCAGCGGCCAGTTTTTCCTGAACTGGTTCTAGGTGTGACACAAATGGAGAAGGTAGTATCCTACTTATTCTTGAAGAAAGCATTTCTCACTTAATGTGTTATGTAATTTTGTTAGAAATAGTCATAGCTTGTTTCAAAAAATGTTTAGACAAGAAAAAGTACCAAACCTAATATTTGCCATGCGCTCATGGGCAATACAGTTTATCCCCTAATCAGCATGACAAAAGTCTGTGACCAAGCAGGGTGCCCTGGACTGACCACGGTTGGAAATAAGAGCTTGAATCTGATCCAGTGTGGCACATTTTTTTGTTATCGAGTCATGTCCCCACCCCCCATTGTTGGTGCAAGGGTTGCATTTCTAAAGCAGTGATGAGCACCGGTGCCTTTCAAGCTGAGCTGGAACTGGATCTCTCAGAATGCACGGAGGAAACACATGGCCAAGTGCACGGTCCTAGCGCGGAGATCTGCTGCTACCTCCCTTCCCCTGCTCCTTTGGTGCAGTCATCTTCTCTCCCATTTTCATTCTCCCTTCGCCGCAGTGGAGCCGCCAGTGCGCAATCGCACGCTGACCCGGGCCGGCCTCTCTGAGCGCGCGCCCGCCCTCCCACTCCCACCCCTCTTCTCGTGCATCTCGTTCGAGCAGCTGCAGCCTAGGGAGCCGGCGGAGAACTGCGCGAGGCTGGTAGGAAGAGGGCGGGGTCTGTTCGATTCACAGCGGAGGCGTGGCCTGCCAAGCCGGCTCCTTGGACGGCTAGCGGGACAGGAGGGGGAGGAACCGGGGCGGAGCCTAGGGGGCTGAATCCTCTGGTCGGACAGCAGGGGGCGGGGCCCGGCGGGCGCAAGAGAGGAGCCGGCCGGGGGCGGGGCCTGCGAGCGGCAGACGGACGGTAGTGGCTCTTTGTTCGCGCAGGGCTTGTAGTGGCGGCGACCGGCAGAGGGACGGGGAGGAGTGAGGCAGAGGAAGGGGGCGGGGGCACCTCCGCGGCTCGGACGGTAAGTGTGCGAGCGGCCGTCCCGTCTCCTGGCTTTGAATGAAAAGGGGCTGAGGACAGAGCGGGGGCTCGGGCGAGAGCACCGGAGCGCGCGGAGCTACGGAGGCGCAGGACGATCAATAAGGCTCTGCCGCTGCGCGCGCGCGCTTGTTGCCTGAGCCTCGATCCCTGATATTTAAAGGGAGAGGGGGAGGAGCAGCAGCGTGGGTTCCCGTGGGAAGGAAGGAGGGAGGTGATGTGCGATGCACCATCTGCTTGTACGGTCTGTCTTGATACAGACAAAGGCAGCGCAACTCCCTCCCCATTTCCTGGGCTGGGGTCTCTCTTCCCTCCTTAGCACTAGGATGCATCACTCTTAGATATTGTATTGCACAGTCGAGTTTGTTCCTTTTGCCCCTCCTTTCTTTGTGTTGCATGGGTAGGTAGGGAAGGGGGCTTCAACATTTATTCTTACCAAACCCCACAAGAATGAGTTGTAAAGTTTTGGGAGCGTCCACGCTGTCTATTCACATTGTTCATTGATTGGCGGGTCTGCGATTTCCTCCCCCACCACCACGCTGAGACATTTAAACCCAGCAGGACTGGTGGTACTGCCAAGTAGCACTGAAAGTGGTTCAGGGACAAAATCCTACTTGCTTGGAGGGAGGGATGTTCTCTCTGTTGTGTTGCTTTTTAGGAATGTAGGTTTCTCTGGATGAAAGTGGAAAGGCAGGTACATGAGCTTTTGAGGCTCTTCCCTGGTTGTGTATGCCTGGAGATGGGTATGGGTTGGCACTGGACTATCTTATTACTGCAATGGTCAGAAGATGGGGGTGGGGATGGAATTTGATATGCTGCCTTTCTGTGTTTACACTCAAAGCAGTTTACATTTTCTTTATAAGCATTTTCTTTTTGTACCTGGGGCAATGGAGGGTCAAGTGACTTGCCCAGAGTCACACGGAGCTGCAGTGGAAATCAAACCTGGTTCTCAGGCCACTGCACTAAGATATGGAGGGCCACACTGATTCGTTTTCTCCAGGACTGATATAGCTACCAGAAAACACTGCTCATTTAAAAGGAAAACCACTCCGGAAGTTACAGGGAGAGGATAAGAGCATTTCTCTTTGTGGAGATCATTCCTTTCATGTGTGAATCATTCTGGAACTGTGTGATAGTTACAACTAGGGAGCCGGTGGGTGAGGCACATCTAAATATATATTGCCCTTCTAAAGTGTCCTGGGCGCAATCCAGTAAAAAGAAAAAAAAAGACAATTGTGTTTTGTAGTCTTTCTTCCTCCCACCCCAACCACAGCACAGCAACTGTAGGGAGAAACAAAATGGGGCTGGATACCATCAGATTACCCACAAAACTTTGCATTTGCTCTTTCAAAAAATATGTGAAATAAGTAAATCTCCTTTTAGTTTAAGAAATCCACCACATAATCTAATTAAAGTTTTGGGGTCATACTTCTAGGGTGTGCAAGACATGCTTGAAAAAATGCACTGAGATGAATGAGAGAAAAATTCTGAGAAACGAGAAAGATCCTGCTGTGGGGGGACAGAATACTGATCTCTCTAAATCCAGAGATGGGCTTGATGTGTCAGTTTTATGGTTTTGTACTTTTTAACAAGTCCTTATACATCAAAGTTGGCTGCTGATTGAAAACTCAGCTCCCCCTATCTTTTACATGACACTATGAAAATGGAATTAAGTTGTGATGCAAGGATGTGATAGAGGGTAGTCTGTTGTATGGAAGATGCCAGTGCTGAGTGGCAATTTCTGCCTTTCTTAATCCTGTTGGGGCGGAGGTGTGGTCCTTTGCTTTTTGTGGCTTCCAGGCAGTTTGATTGCTGCCCCTGCTACAAATAGTGATGCTCTCCTGGGGGGACGTGGGGAGGACTGGAAAAGGCAGAAAAATATTAAATAGGGGTGATTTCTCTCAACACTGGGAGAAGTGATAAGGAGGTTGGGTTCTAGAAGATGTGCAGTTGCTTGTTGGGGGATCAGACAAAGGTACTAGCAGAGTTGAATGAGGGCTTGTTTGCTATTGCAGGAGTTGGTTTTGAATGTTAAAAAAACAAAAACATGGAGAGATCATTTGTGATTGAATAGGACTCAGATAGCTTTCCAGTGGGAGACATTTTTGTTAGTAGAAGAATTGTGGTATTTACAATATTGTTTGGGCAACAGATTAAACAGACTATACACTTAGGGGTAAATATTCAGCTGGTGGGTTTTTTTTTTTTAACTGCTGTTGGCTTTATGCCCAGATATTCAGTGCCAGGCCATGTCCAGTCACCGTGTGGGCAGGTGGCAGGCATTTAACTGGTCAAAGATAGGACCACTCTTTATGCAGTCCTATTGGCTAACTTAACCAGTTAGTGCTGACTCTGCCCCTGGACTGCCCACTGAATACTGGTTTTGGCTGAGGCCAAGGGTGGGCAACATTTATACATAGAGGGCCACATGAATGTCAGCACTATCCCTAGTGGGCTGCAACATTGTGTAATATCGGAACTGGAAATGCACAGAGCTCCATAGATCTTCTGTGATAAATAAATAAGCAAATCCTATATAATAAAAAGCACCGCCAGCGTTCTGAAGCTGACTCCGTGAAAGTGAAGCCTTGAAGCATTCGTGCTCCTGCTGTATCCATCTTCTGAATTGATGTCACGTACTTCCGGGTTCGTCACAAGCAGCAGTTACCAATTACTGGAAGGGAACACTGCAGAGTTGCCAGGCCATGGAATGCGATGTCCCTCCCTTCCTTCCAGTTCCAGGCCCCCTCCCTCCAAATTTTAAAAGTCATCTTCACTTACCAAGTCGAGTTTACAGCGGCCGGCAGCAGCGGTAAAAGGCATGCAGGCTCGGCCCTTCTCTCTCAGCTCTGGTTCCACCCTTGCGGAAACAGGAAATGAAGGCAGGACCAGAGCTGAGAGAGAAGGGCTGAGCTTGCACGCCTTTTACCGCTGCTGATGGCCGCCATAACCTCGACTTCGTAAGTCAAGATGACTTCTAAAATTCATAGGGAAGGGTGCTGGAACTGGAATGGAGGAAGGGAGGGATGACCCTGAAACTCAGAGGGAGGGGGGAACCTGAAACTCTGTCCCCTGGAACTCGGAGGGAGGGGACGACCCTGGATCTTGGAGGGGATGACCCAGGAACTCGGAGGGAGGGAGGGAGGGAATGACCCTGGAACTCGGAGGGAGGGAGGGAGGGAGGGGATGACCCTGGAGCTCGGAGGGAGGGGAGGATGACCCTGGAACTCGGAGGGAGGGGATGACCCTGGAACATGGAGGGACGGAGTGGACGGATGACCCTGGAACTTGGAGGGAGGGAGGGGGGCCCATGGCACACACTCTCATTCTCACACACACAGTCTCTCTCTCACAGATACACTCACACCCAGTCTCTCTCTCTCACACACACACACTCGCACATTCACTCTCTCTTACACAGTCACTCTCACACACACTCTCTCAAACATACCCACTCTGAGGAAAACCTTGCTAGCGCCCGTTTCATTTGTGACAGAAACGGGCCTTTTTTTTTACTAGTATTTAACTAAAAAGGTGAAAACAAACTGCTGAAAATCTTTGCAAAATACAGTATTTAAAATGGCCAAAATGCTGGTTTCTGTGTATTCTTCTCATGGTCTCATGGGCTGCAGTTGGGTGCTGAAATTAGAGCTCTAGCTGGAGGGTGAAGCTGAAGGAGGGGCTGCGGTACTAAAGGCTGCAAGGCCCATTCTCCTTGACTGCTATATCTACCATCATCTTCTCCCTAACTGTCATGCCAGGGTGTTAGGATTTGCAGATTGTGTGTTTTTCAAGAACGTCCTTCCTTAAAGGCTGCTGGCAAATCTCTTTTAAATCCAGTCTCCTCTCCCCCCTCTGTGTTCCTTGAAGTACCTGTGATCGGCAAGTCACATCAGCTGCAGCTGTTAGAAGAAAAATTGTGGAAGAACGTGTTGGGAATTCCAAGTGTCTAACTGGCAGATTTTCTCCTTGTGCTGCAAGAGAGATGAGAGAGTTTCTCATCTTTTTTCCCCCCAAGAATAAATCTGTCCCTTTTGCACTGGAAAGGTAATTGTGCAAGCTTGGACCAGGTGAACAAGCACCGGGATGCTTCATCTTCACATACTTGGGCTTTTGGTGTGGTTTTGTCACAAGTTCCTTAGTATTTAGGAAGGAGATTTCAGTGGCAGAGGCAGAGTTTTTCCTCTTTGTAACTTCTCTTCAGAGAGATAGGATTAAACCCTGTGGACTATGGGTTGCTTTCCTTAAGACTCATTAACTTAAGCAACCCTAGGCTTGGAAGTTATCTGCAATATGGCTGCATTTGCCTGTCGGTCTACAGAGAAAGCGAGATTGCATACCTGTAATGGGGGTTCTCCCTGCAGACTCATTATCCCTCCTAGCTTCCCT
The DNA here is from genome assembly GCF_901765095.1 of Microcaecilia unicolor. Classification (NCBI taxonomy): domain Eukaryota; kingdom Metazoa; phylum Chordata; class Amphibia; order Gymnophiona; family Siphonopidae; genus Microcaecilia; species Microcaecilia unicolor. The sequence continues at coordinate 197,643,912 of NC_044033.1, read as the reverse complement.
TCTTAAGAGTACTACAACTTGGATGGCTATCTTGATGACAGAGGGCGGAAGAGCAGCGCAGGAACAGTGGAACATGCTCAGTCAAGTCTTTTGGACTTTTGCTGGGCATCGGAGAGCAGTGCTGCAAGCTGGCAGCCACCTACGATGTGTCTGCATTAGTCTGTGGAGAAACCCCCTATTACATGTAAACAATCTCATTTTGTAGCTTGTTAATAAAGGCTCATAGGTGCCTGCATTGCCTTCTAAAATAGAGACCGCCTTGAACTTTCAACATAGGCGTTGTTATAAAATTATCCCTATTACATATGCATAGTGCAAAACAAAGTTTTATATTTAAAAGCATGCGGGTCAGTGTACAAGAGGATTTGCACGTTTTGTGGTCTTCTATCTATGAATTTTGAACAGCACTTTCCAGGTAGTGCCACTGAAATTCCATCTAACTACCGTGGCAGTATTTAGCCTTTAACCTTGTGTGGTTTAAATTAGCTCAAAAAAGTTGGAGGGGGAGGGCAAAGAGGATGTTCAGAACTATAAGGGGGGGGGGAACAGTTCATGTTACTGTTATAAGAAGGTGTTTGAACATTCTAGCACAGAGGATCCATGAATTCTTGAGTTTATGGTATTTTTGTATCGCCTTCTTTGTTGTGATCATTCAATAAATTAAATAAAAGAAAGAAAACAAAGCTCAAAACCTGTTCTAAATTAAATGGCATAACTACGCCTTATGTATAAGGGATAATTTTATGAAGTGTTTTTCATGTGTATATGATAGAATAAGCGTGCATGTACTTTTATGTGATGTGAGTATAGGCAGGCGTCACGATTTATGTGTGTTTATAATATATACCTGTACGGGCATACTGTACATTCACGATTTATTTGTAGCTTTTATAAAATAGGGGCTTACTTAGCCTCCCCACCTAGGCCACCTCATCACCTATCTGTTTAGCAGTACAAGCTCGGCTGTTTAAATCACTTGTCCTGGGCCAGAAATGAATATTCAGCTGATATTCATAACTAGTGGGCATTCCAGGGGCAGAGTTAGCACTTATGCAGTTAAATGTCAATATTTAGCCAGTGGCGTAGCGAAGGCGGTGCACCCCCCCTCGGCGCGTGCACCCCCCCTCGGAGCGCATTCTTCCCACTTGCGCTCCGCCCCGAGTGCACGTCGTCGCTGGGAGCTGCGTCGGCTCCGCTGGTTCCCTGCTCTGTCTCTGCCCCGGAACAGACCGCCCCCACCGCCCCCACCGCCCCCCCTTCCTGCGCCACTGTATTTAGCTCTTGCTGCACCATATGCCTGGAATAGAATTCCTGAGCCGGTACGTCAAGCTCCATCTCTGGCCATCTTCAAATCTAAGCTAAAAGCCCACCTTTTTGATGCTGCTTTTAACTCCTAACCCTTATTCACTTGTTCAGAACCCTTATTTTATCATCCTCACTTTAATATTCCCTTATCTCTTGTTTGTCCTGTTTGTCTGTCCTAATTAGATTGTAAGCTCTGTCGAGCAGGGACTGTCTCTTCATGTTCAAGTGTACAGCGCTGCGTATGTCTAGTAGTGCTATAGAAATGATAAGTAGTAGTAACCACGTAAAATAACTGCAAAAATTGGGCTGCGAAAAAACTGTCCTATCTTTATGCCATTCATCTTATGCGATTAAGGGCTGAATATTGCACTTAATCGCATAAGTGTTAGCCAACATAATGCTGGTGCCTGGACATAGCAGGGCATTGAATGTCGTCTGATCACTGCTAGCTGAATATCAGCCAGATCATTTTGAAATGCCATAGCTGGCATCTAAAAGAATGCAGTCATGACTGCTATTGAATACTGACCCAATGATGCCTGGTTATTCCTTATAATTGGATCATTCTGGAAGACGTAATGGTCATGATTGTTCAGATTAATTATGAGAATTTTAGGGAGGGCGGATGCAAGGCCGAAGGTTCACCTTGGGCATCCAGTACCCTTGCACCGGCCATGCTCGTAAGGGTATGTAGAATTTAGTTACACATCAGGCTGCTTTCAAAAGGAGTGTCAAGCCTTTATTGACTTACCAGTCTTAAAGTAGTCAGGCCATCCTGAATCTAGGACTGGAGGTTACTGGACTAGTATCTGTCTTCCCAAGAACCAAGCAAAGTCCTTACAGTTAGAAATAGGAACTTCTGTAAATGCCCCCACCATCCTCACGGGACAGGCCGTCCCATTCTGAGCTTTTGGGTTTAGCCCTCTCACATAGATCTAGCCTCATTCTGTGTTTGTGGAAAAGATTGCTTGTCCTCTCACGCTTTCTTTTTTTTCTCTCTAGGATAATAAACACTCGGGGCAAATCTACAGAGGATGTCCACACCAGACCCTCCCCTGGGTGGGACGCCCCGCCCAGGAACTTCTCCTGGGCCAGGCCCGTCACCTGGTGCTATGCTGGGTCCTAGTCCTGGTCCCTCACCTGGTTCTACACATAGTATGATGGGACCCAGCCCTGGACCTCCTTCAGCTGGTCACCCCATACCCCCCCAGGGGCCTGGGGGCTACCCTCAGGACAATATGCATCAGATGCACAAGGTAAGGAAGAATAAAATCTGCCCAGGCCGAATGGAAATCTTCTCTTGTGTTTGTCTGTATAGAGAAGCAACCTAATAGAGCTGAGAAACATGGAAACCCGGTTCAAATCCCACTGCTTCTCTTTGTGGTCTTGGGCAAATCATTTATCTCTCAATTTCCTCAGGTACAAACTTAGATTGCAAGCCCTCCGGGGACAGGAAAGTGCACAATCTATCTGAATAGTAACATAGTAGATGACGGCAGAAAAAGACCTGCACGGTCCATCCAGTCTGCCCAACAAGATAACTCATATGTGCTACTTTTTGTGTATACCCTACTTTGATTTGTACCTGTGCTCTTCAGGGCACAGACCGTATAAGTCTGCCCAGCACTTTCCCCGCCTCCCAACCACAGGCTCTGGCACAGACCGTATAAGTCTGCCCAGCTCTATCCTCGCCTCCCAACCACCAGCCCCGCCTCCCAACCACTGGCTCTGGCACAGACCGTACAAGTCTGCCCAGCACTATCACCGCCTCCCAACCACCAGTCCCGCTTCCCACCACCGGCTCTGGCACAGACCGTATAAGTCTTCCCAGCACTATCCTCGCCTCCCTACCACCAGACCCGCCTCCCGATCTTGACTAAGCTCCTGAGGATCCATTCCTTCGGCACAGGATTCCTTTATGCTTATCCCACGCATGTTTGAATTCCGTTACCGTTTTCATTTCCACCACCTCCCGCGGGAGGGCATTCCAAGCATCCACTACTCTCTTCATGAAAAAATACTTCCTGACATTTTTCTTGAGTCTGCCCCCCTTCAATCTCATTTCATGTCCTCTCGCTCTACCATCTTCCCATCTCCTGAAAAGGTTCGTTTGCGGATTAATACCTTTCAAATATTTGAACGTCTGTATCATATCACCCCTGTTTCTCCTTTCCTCCAGAGTATACATGTTTAGTTCAGCAAGTCTCTCCTCATACGTCTTGTAACGCAAATCCCATACCATTCTCATAGCTTTTCTTTGCACCGCTTCAATTCTTTTTACATCCTTAACAAAATACGGCCTCCAAAACTGAACACAATACTCCAGGTGGGGCCTCACCAACGACTTATACAGGGGCATCAACACCCCCTTTCTTCTGCTGGTCACACCTCTCTCTATACAGCCTAACAATCTTCTAGCTACGGCCTCCGCCTTGTCACACTGTTTCGTCGCCTTCAAATCCTCAGATACTATCACCCCAAGATCCCTCTCTCCGCCCGTACCTATCAGACTCTCCCCGCCTAACACATACGTCTCCCGTGGATTTCTATTCCCTAAGTGCATCACTTTGCATTTCTTCGCATTGAATTTTAATTGCCAAACCTTAGACCATTCTTCTAGCTTCCTCAAATCCTTTTTCATGTTTTCCACTCCCTCCCGGGTGTCCACTCTGTTACAGATCTTAGTATCATCCGCAAATAGGCAAACTTTACCTTCTAACCCTTCGGCAATGTCACTCACAAATATATTGAACAGAATCGGCCCCAGCACCGATCCCTGAGGCACTCCACTACTCACCTTTCCCTCCTCCGAGCGAATTCCATTCACCACCACCCTTTGGCGTCTGTCCGTCAACCAGTTCCTAATCCAGTTCACCAGGTCCTATCTTCAGCCCATCCAGTTTATTTAAGAGCCTCCTGTGGGGAACCGTGTCAAAAGCTTTTCTGAAATCTTAAGTAGATTACGTCCATAGCTCGTCCCTGATTCAATTCTCCTGTCACCCAATCAAAGAACTCAATGAGATTCGTTTGGCACGATTTCCCTTTGGTAAAACCATGTTGTCTCGGATCTTGCAACTTATTTGCTTCCAGGAAATTCACTATCCTTTCCTTCAGCATCGCTTCCATTACTTTTCCAATAACCGAAGTGAGGCTTACCAGCCTGTAGTTTCCAGCTTCTTCCCTATCACCACTTTTGTGAAGAGGGACCACCTCTGCCATTCTCCAGTCCCTCGGAACCTTTCCCGTCTGCAAGGATATATTAAACAAATCTTTAAGAGGACCCGCCAAAACCTCTCTGAGCTCCCTTGAACTACTGAGAAAGGTGTGAGCTAAATCCAGATCCTTTGATGTGTTTTTTTTTTGTTGTTGTATTGAACATACCAATCACCTTTTCTAATATGTGAAAGTCACCTTTACAGAATATCCCGTAGAAACATGCATTTCTGCAGATAGAAAGCTGTTTGACAATGATGGATGTTTATTAATCGTCTCAAACTTAATAGTAAGAAGACTAAGTTTCTCCTAGTTGGTCGTAAAGACATCCCATTGAAATCATCTTCTTTACTATTAAATGGCTTAAATTACAAATTGGACTCCTCCTTGAAGATTTTAGGAGTTATTTGTCATGGAAGTCTCAGATAAATGGCCTTGTAAAGAAATGTTTTTGGTTGATGAATAATCTATAATGTATTCAGAAATAGTTTACCCAAGAAAATTTAAACTGTTAGTTCAAGCTTTAATCTTGATGATACTAGATTACTGTAACATTGGCTGTGCAAAACATCTATTGAGAAAAGTTAGAACTACTCAAAACACAGCAATTCGCCTTATTTTTAGTTTGACTAAATTTGACAGAGTTTCTCCTTGCTATAAGACGTCCCACTGGTGCCGGTGGAGGCGTGAATTATTTTAAAACTATGTTGCTTTGTTTACAAGATCTTGAGGGGTCTAATTCCATTTTATGTATTTGATGATTAATATATTGGCCTCAAAATATGATACCTATAAAAGCTTAAGTTTGTTTTTTCCTTCTTATAAAGGATTGCGTTCTAAGAGAAATTTCACAGCTTTACTCTCTTACCAGGCCACAAAAATCTGGAATTCTTTGCCAACCCCAGTAATTTCCTTATCTCATTATGTGCCTTTCCACAAATCTCTTAAGGCACTTTTATTTAGGAAATACATGCTCTCAGGTTAGACTAATCATTATTTTTTTATTATCCATCTTACCAAGGTTCTGTGGGTAAGCTATTTAGAAACCTGAGCTTAGTCTAACTGAATTTTCTCAAAAATTATAGCTTAGATTAATTGGACTCAATTATATGTGATTGTATTTCTTTTATGACTGTATTTCATTTATGATTTTAAGCTCCCAGTTCTTTGAACTGGTCATATTCTTAAATGTAATCCACTCCAAATCTATTGTAAGGTGTTGAGGGGCATATGGTAATGTAATATTATCTCTTCCAAATTGTTCTGTGCCACACCAGCAATCGGAGGATCTGGAAGAAATCTTCACTATGCTTTACTTTGAAACTTGGAAATCCGGATGCATTTAAAAGATTTGTGTGACTTGTGGCATGGAGTAGATAATCAACTATGCATGTCCTACTTAAAATGACCTTGGAACCCAGCTTATTGCAGTGATCTGAGTCCCCCAGGTCAGGTGGAGGAAAGGAAAGAGGAGGGCAGCATGAACAAAAACAGCAAGATAGAGGAAAGGGGCTAAAGGAAGAGACAAGGATGGAGGGAATGGTGAAGCTGGGTGGGGTACAGGGGAGGGACAGAGAAGGGAGAGAAATGCATGAAGAGGGACGAAGAGGAGAGAGATGAGATGAGTGCAAGGAGATGGGAAAGGAAGGAAGGAGTTTTTCTTAGCTTTGCTGTGTAGTTTCTCATCCCACACAAAGAAAAAAGTGGCTGCTATCACCCAGATTTGGGTGGGGAGGTATATGTGTGCAAAGCCAGCAGGAGACTCCTTCATGGTTAATAGAACACAGCAAAACAGATCACGCCAACCCTGAATATTGCTCTAAATGATGGGCTGGCAGTGTGGCTCTTTTCAGACAGCTGTCTTTCCTTTTTCTTCCCAGCCCATGGACTCCTTGCATGAGAAGGGAATATCTGAGGATCCTCGTTACAGTCAGATGAAAGGCATGGCTCTGCGTCCAGGTGGGCATAGTGGCATGGGGCCACCTCCAAGCCCTATGGATCAGCATTCACAAGGTCTGTATCCCTCAGCTCTGTAAATATATGAACAAGCTAATAGGAGTTACTTCTAGCTTCCAGTACTTCAGCTCCTCAGCTTGGGGCTTTGTTTTCCTGAAATACTGGGGGTATTTGAAGAGCTTGTTCTGGTTTGTTGCCTATCAAACTATAATTAATGGACCTCGTTAAGGAGGAGTTGGGGTAGGGTAGGAGACAGCAAATTGTATGTTTTCCTGTGTCCTCGAGTTACCTTGTCTTCACCAATTCCAGTCCGGAGTTTTGAAATAAACTGTTTCATGACGGCCTTTATGTGTTCTGTGATAGAGCAGCATTCCTCAAGCAAAACCTAGCCAGTTTGAATAGTCATAAGAGGTTTGCATGCAGTGGAAGTAGTGCTTCAGATCTGTCTCATGCAGAGTCGATGTGGGTTGCCTGAAAACCAAAGTGGCTGGGGTACAGCTTGAGGAACAGTGCTCAAAGGGTATATCTGATCTTAGAATGGATTTTGCAGTTCTGTTCTGTCAGCAGCCTATTAGTTATTTATTTATCTGTCATATTTATATCTCACTTTGAATCCAAAGCGGGTTACAATAAGAACATACATTAAAATCAACAAAAACAGTATTTAAAAGTATGTATTTAAAAGTTTCTTAAATTGCATATTGTCGGGACGCAGTCTCAAATAACCTAATTGTCTATTCTCTGATATATTTCCATTACTCATGATGTATTGTAGGCAATATTGAGCCTGCAAAGAGGTGGGAAAATGTGGGATACAAATGCAATAAATAAATGGTTCCATAAAATCGCTCCTGCCACCTGTATTGCAACCCAGCTAGGTCCTCTGTTTTAATGGTGACTGTCTTTGCAGGTTACCCTTCTCCTCTTGGTGGCTCAGAGCACGCATCAAGTCCCATTCCAGCCAATGGTCCACCATCTGGTCCTCCCATGTCTTCTGGCCCTGACAGTACTGACCCCCTAGCCCTGGGGCAGCAGAGCCGCAGTCCCACCCCATTCAACCAGAACCAGCTGCACCAGTTGCGGGCACAAATCATGGCCTACAAGATGCTTGCCAGAGGACAGCCACTACCAGACCACCTGCAGTTGGCAGTGCAGGGAAAGCGTCCAATGCCTGGAATGCAGCAGCAATCACCAGCACTACCTCCACCCACGGTGTCTGGAACCGGGCAAGCGCAAGGATCCGTATCTGGACAAGCACCGGGACCAGCACCTCCAAACTACAATAGACCTCATGATAAGTATCACAATGACACACTCCTACATTTTACATAAGTATTGCCATACTGGGACAGACCAAAGATCCATCAGGTCTTAGCCTATGTTCCTCACTCCTCACCTGCAGCATCTCCCACAAACTCTAATAGTGCATCCCGTTCCTGCCCTGCAACACTTGGATTGAGGCCATTATGTGCACACACAGTTCTGCCAGTTCAGCTCACTCCTGTTATTCCACCACCGATTCCTTCACATACACCTCACTGACTGAGCCTTGGCTCTCCATTAAAAAGTTGAACTGTTCTGGAAAGGGATGCGCCTTTTTCATTGATATTTTCTCTCCATTTCCTTTCCTTTTGCAGGTATGGGAGGGCCTACCATGCCCCCTCCAGGACCCTCTGGAGTCCCTCCAGGAATGCCTGGGCAGGCTTCTGGTGCTCCTCCAAAACCTTGGCCCGAAGGTAATGCTCACGCTTTTTATTCACCTAATGCAGTAATCACATTGCAACTCATTCACATGCCATAAGAGAGCAAAGAGCCAGCAGACCCTGTTTTACCTAATCCTCTGCTGATTTTTGTTTGGCTGCCTTACAAATATAATCTGAATCGACATGGTATATGTCATGGGTGTTTTCAGAGCACCTAGTAAAGTATGAGTCCTGGAATCAAAGCAGAAACTAGCTGTGGTAAATGTAAGCCCCTCTGATGTCCTAAACAGGCTGAAATCCATCTCCACCAAGCCACAGATAAAACTGAGGAAGTTATGCTGGGCTTGTGGTCCTTGTGGGCTTATCTCTTTTTCCAAGTGCGATCTGCCAAGCCATAGCTTGTTTCTTCTTTAGGCTATGGTGATAATATAAGCAGATCCCCAGAGGAATGTGTTCCTGGCCTATCCTGTCCTGTCCCAGGCTTTCTGAGTGTCTTCCATGGCAGAGCTACTGCCGGATTGTGTAGGACTTGAAAAAAGAGATATTTGTTTTTTTACCTTTCCTTGAATCCTGTTGGACCAGTCTAGATGTGTAGGCTTATGTCATCCTACCAGCAGATGGAGATAGAGCCACAATTTTCTCAGTGATTACATTGCTGCTATAAATTGAAGTGCAGAAGAGGTCAGGTTTGGGCCAAAAAGAGTTGTCTTCCAGCTCCACAAAATAGAAAGGAGTACTGACTTTGAGCACTGGCGTAATTATCTGTTGTTGGCGAAGTTTTTCCCAGGTGGACTCGGCATCAATCTCTTGAGAATTGGTCTCCTAGGGGACTCCATGTAGGCATTAGAAATATCTAGGGAATAACTGTTCAGGATTTGAAGTTGTGTGGGTCCATTACTAGTTAAAGTGCTAGAGATTGGCTCAAAGAGGACATATCTCATTTCTTTTTTGTTTTTAAATTGTTTTTATTAACATTTTCCATACAAAAACAAAAAGGCAGACATAATACAAAAGTCAAGTCACATCTCAGCGATACAGCATCAACAATACCCCCCCCTCGGAGAAACTGAAAGATGCATGACCATCACTAGACACTGAAATCCCCCCCCCTTTATCCACCTGTCACACTGAACGATCACGCCACTCCAAATATGGAGTCCATGTTTTAAGAAACTTCACCACTCCTCCCCGCCTTAAGTACATAAGTACATAAGTAGTGCCATACTGGGAAAGACCAAAGGTCCATCTAGCCCAGCATCCTGTCACCGACAGTGGCCAATCCAGGTCAAGGGCACCTGGCACGCTCCCCAAACGTAAAAACATTCCAGACAAGTTATACCTAAAAATGCGGAATTTTTCCAAGTCCATTTAATAGCGGTCTATGGACTTGTCCTTTAGGAATCTATCTAACCCCTCCGTCAAGCTAACCGCCCGTACCACGTTCTCCGGCAACGAATTCCAGAGTCTAATTACACGTTGGGTGAAGAAAAATTTTCTCCGATTCGTTTTAAATTTACCACACTGTAGCTTCAACTCATGCCCTCTAGTCCTAGTATTTTTGGATAGCGTGAACAGTCGCTTCACATCCACCCGATCCATTCCACTCATTATTTTATACACTTCTATCATATCTCCCCTCAGCCGTCTCTTCTCCAAGCTGAAAAGTAGTGAGTTTATCCATTAAACAGCAATAATCCACCTTATTGAGTACTTGATCCACGGTAGGCACCGCAGCTTGCTTCCACATCCTCGCAATTAATATCCTGGCTGCTGTAAAAATATGAGAGAGAAGGCTATGGCAAGAGCCGCGGCCACCCCTCACTGGTATATTCAAAAGTCATAAACCAGGATTCAGTATGACCGAGGCTCCCAGACCTCCCTGTAGTCAAGACTGCAAGCTCATCCAGAAATGCTGTATTACCGGACAATCCCCCCACACATGCCAAAACGTTCCCACCGCCCCACATTTACGCAAGCAAGTCGCCTCGCCAGTGCTAAAGATGCGTGACAACCGGTATGGGGTCAGATACAATTTATTTATTTATTGCACTTGTATCCCACATTTTCCCACCTATTTGCAGGCTCAATGTGGCTTACAAAGATCTGTTATGGCATCGCCATTACAGGGTAGAAAGATACAATTGGTGTTACAGAGAGATCAAGGATGATAGAGAAGAACTAAGCAGACAGTTATAGAAAGACGTCATTCAGAGTCATGATGGAGCAGTGAAGTGTTGTGGTTAAGGGGTCTCGTGGTACGCCTTGTTGAAGAGAGGTTTTCATAGATTTGCGAAAGTTAGCTTTCTCATTGATTGTTTTCAATTTTGTTGGCAGTGCATTCCACAGCCGTGTGCTCATGTAGGAAAAGCTGGTCACGTGTTAGTTTGTATTTTAATCCTTTACAGCTGGGGAAGTGTAGATTAAGAAATGTGTGGGCAGATCTTTTAGCATTTCTAGGAGGTAGGTTGATGAGGTCTAGCATGTAGGTTGGGGCATCTCCGTAAATGATTTTATGAACTATCGTGCATATCTTGAACGCGATTCGTTCTTTGAGTGGGAGCCAGTGCAGATTCTTTCTTAGGGGTTTTGCACTTTCATATTTTGTTTTTCCAAATATGAGTCTGGCTGCGGTATTCTGGGCTGTTTGAAGTTGCTTGATAGTCTGTTCTTTGCAGCCTACGTCTTATACCCATTTTCCATCAAGGGAGTCGCCACCGAAAAATTCAGTAATCATTTGAATATCTTTGTCCATGTGGCCTGTTCATACATAGCTGATAACATGGTCTCCCATTTGCGAACACATTTATCTAGGAGTTGGGACTTGTGGAGCAGGTCCCTGTAGATCCTGGAAATCCCTCCTTTCCCTTCTCCAGCTCTCATCGCCAGTTCTAACTCTCTGGCAGCCAATGAGAGCTCCTTTTTAGATTTGCGATGTATGAAATCTCTAATCTGCATGTAATAGAATCTATCCCTATCCGTTAACCCAAACTCGTCTTGTAAGACTTCAAATGGGTGACACCTCCCTTCTTCCCATATTTGCCCCAACACCCGCAATGAGGCCGCTGACCATTGCCCATATACTCCTTCCACTCTACTAGGGGTAAAATCCATGGCATACGCAATGGGAGTGGTTAAATGGTATTTACGACCCGGGAACCAAGCAGCTCTGCACCTTGCCCACTCTCCCAGGGCTACCCCCATCTGGCCTTTCAACCCAGACAGAAGACCTTTCAGCAGCAGCAGGGGAAGCCATGGTGCAGCCCAAATAGGCACCCCCATTGCGCTGCATGGGTCCAAGGTTTAGAAAGCCTTCTCTGACCTATAGCCAGCATTTGAAACAGGGCAGCTCTATAGTGTAACCCAAAATTAGGTACCCCCATACCTCCATCTTTCTGAAGTTGATATAGGATCATTCTATTCACTTGCGGTGGTCTCTTACGCCAGATAAAGGCGAACATTTTCCTATTAAGTGAATGGAAAAAGGTGGGCGGTATATAAATTGGCACAGCCAGAAACAAATAGAGTAATTTAGGAAGCAGAGACATCTTTACCGCTGCTATTCTACCCATCCATGACATTCGTAGACCCCCCATCTCTCTAATTCTTGAAACAGTTCCTGTAGTTTAGGAGTGAAATTTTTCCAAAACAGGTCCCCAGATTTCGGTGTCAAATTAACCCCAGATAGCGAATGAATCGGGTGGACCATTTAAACGGGAAGAGAGGTTGTAACTCCTCTTGCAGCCCCAATGGGAATTGTAATGGCATAAGCTCTGATTTTTGAATATTAATATTAAGGCCAGCTGTCACTCTATATAGCTTAAGGATATCCATCACTGCCTGTAAAGAGGCCTTAGGATTTGATAGTGTGAGCAAAACATCATCAGCATACAGCATAAGCTTAGTTTCCTGTCTCCCTATTCTTATGCCTTGCACTGCTGGGTCATTCCTAACTAAAAGTGTGAGGGGCTCCATAAACAAAGCAAATAGCAATGGGGACAATGCACACCCCTGTCGAGTACCTCTAAAAAGCTCAAAAGGTTCCGTATTGGTACCATTAATCCTCAATTGAGACATGGGGTGTCGATAAAGCGCTAAAACCCAGTACAGGAACTGCCCTCTAAAACCCAGTCTCTCCAACAGTGCAAAAAGAAAGGGCCTTAGCACTCTATCGAATGCTTTCTCTGCATCTAATGAGAGAAAAACAGCTGGCTGACCAACCACCTCTATCCGGTCCAGTATATATTGCGTTCATCTGGTATTATCAAAAGTCTGTCTATTCGCAATAAAACCGGCTTGGTCTTCATGTATCAAACAGGGTAACACTTTTTGCAAACGGGTAGCCAGAATTGTAGTTAGGATTTTATAATCTGTCCCCAACAGAGATTGGACGATATGAACTGCAACATTGCGGGTTCTTATGTGGCTTAAGCAACAGCACCACATTTGCCAACCTCCATGATAGAGGAAGTGTAGTGTCAGATTCAATATCATTAAACACTGTGACCAATATTGGTGCTAAGATTGAATTAAAGCATTTATAGAACCGGTTGCTATAGCCATCTAACCCCGGAGCTTTCCCCCCGGGCAGGCCCTTAATGGCCGAGACAACTTCCTCCAGCTCAATAGGAGCCGACAACATCTCCTGCTCAGCCCCCCTTAAGCTCGGCATATTCACCTTATCCAGAAGAGATTGTATAGCCTCGGGCGTCATAGGGTCCTGCAATTGATACAGCTTCTGATAATATTGTGCAAAAACTCTCTGAATATCGTCTAACTGGTCCTAGTTCTGCCCTTCCTCATCTCTCACACTACCGATAGCATTACGGCTCGATAGTTGTCGTAATTTGTATGCTAAGAGTTTGCTGGCCTTATTATTAAATTCATAATGCTCTTGCTGTAGGCATTGCATTTGATCCTGAATAACTGTAAGTTCCAAAGCCAATAGCTGTACTCTAGCCCTATGCAATTCCTCTTGCTGGCAGGCCGTAGCCTGCTGGTGTTTCACAAGCATATCTAATTGTTGTACAGTTTGTCTAAGTTCTTCTTCTTTTTCTCTAGTATCTTTATGTAAATATGATTGCAAAGAGATCATTTTCCCTCGAATCACCGCTTTCAAACTCTCCCATAAGATCTCTGGTGCAACATCTGGGGTGTCGTTAAATTTCATAAACTCTCTAAGTTCCCCTTCTATGCGTTTAACGTTTTTGGGATCATCTAGCAATCCATCAGGAAACTGCCACCCTCTCAAACCCCTGGCTGTCTGAGGTCCCCGTAAGGATATTGTGACTGGAGCATGATCCAACCAGGAATGCACATGAATGTCTGTGGACACTGCTTGTAAAGCAGTTCCTGCACTACCCATCCACATATCTATTCTCGAGTGTGTATCATGTGGGGCCGAATAGCAAGTGTAGTCCCTCTCTTCCCCGTGCATCACCCTCCAGAGATCCACCAACCCCCAATGATTAAGAAATTGAATTAACTTGTCCCTCTCAATCTGTGTATAACCAGCTATCCCGGTCGAATTATCCATAGTCGGATCCAAGGTCAGATTAAAGTCCCCACCCATCAGGACCTCCCCTTGTATATATTTTGAGAGTTGAATGCTGAGAGACTCAAAAAATTCACCCTGTGAATGATTAGGGGCATAGACATTAACTATGCAACGACCTGTTCCTTGCCAAATCCAAAGGTCATTACTCCATCCTTATCCTCCTCGACCTATCCGTCGCTTTTGACACTGTCAATCATAACTTACTTCTCGCCACACTGTCCTCACTTGGGTTCCAGGGCTCTGTCCTCTCCTGGTTCTCCTCTTATCTCTCCCACCGTACCTTCAGAGTACATTCTCAGGGTTCTTCCTCCACCCTCATCCCGCTGTCTGTTGGAGTTTCTCAAGGATGTGTCCTTGGACCCCTTTTCTCAATCTACACCTCCTCCCTGGGTTCCCTAATCTCCTCCCATGGGTTCCAATATCATCTTTATGCCGATGACACCCAGCTTTATCTCTCCACACCAGACATCACTGCAGAAACCCAGGCTAAAGTATTGGCCTGCTTAGCCGACATTGCGACCTGGATGTCCATCCGCCACTTGAAACTGAACATGGCCAAGACCGAGCTTATTGTCTTCCCTCCCAAACCCACTTCTCCTCTCCCTCCACTCTCTATCTCTGTTGATAACACCCTCATCGTCCCCGTCTCATCTGCCCGCAACCTCGGGGTCATCTTTGAGTCCTCCCTCTCCTTCTCTGCGCATATCCAGCAGATAGCCAAGACCTGTCACTTCTTCCTCTATAACATCAGCAAAATTCGCCCCTTCCTGTCTGAGCACACCACCCGAAATCTCATCCATTCTCTCATTACCTCTCGCCTTGACTACTGCAACCTACTCCTCACTGGCCTCCCAATTTGCCACCTATCCCCCCTTCAGTCCATTCAAAACTCTGCTACACGTCTTATCTTCCGCCTGAACCGGTACACTCATATCACCCCTCTCCTCAAGTCACTTCACTGGCTTCCGATCAGGTACTGCATACAGTTTAAGCTTCTCCTTTTAACCTACAAATGCACTCGATCTACAGCCCCTCCCTCCCCTTACATTCCTACCCGTAACCTCCGTTCTCAAGACAAATCCCTCCTGTCAGTACCCTTCTCCACCATCGTCAACTCCAGGCTCCGCCCTTTCTGCCTCGCCTCACCCCATGCCTGGAATAATCTCCCTGAGCCCATACGCCAGGCCCCCTCCCTGCCCATCTTCAAAGCCTTGCTCAAAACCCACCTCTTCAATGTCGCCTTCGACACCTAACCATCATACCTCTATTCAGGAAACCTGGACTGCCCCTACTTGACATTTCGCCCTTTAGATTGTAAGCTCCTTGGAGCAGGGACTGTCGTTTATGTCAATTTATATTAATCTGTACAGCGCTGCGTAACCCTAGTAGCGCTCTAGAAATGTTAAGTAGTAGTAGTAGTAGTACTATAGTATAAACTTGTCCCCCAAGGTTTACCACCACAATTACAAACCGCCCCCCCTGGGTCCAGTTTAACCGCCTGAATCTCCCATGCATGGTCCTGTTTGAAAAGTATCCCCATTCCTGCTGTTTTAATCTGCTTCCTATTAGACGCTAAATATTGATGGGCGTATTTAGAGTTATGTAATAGATGTTCATGCCTAGGCAACATATGCGTCTCCTGGACCAGAATTACATCTGCTCCTACCCGATTAGCTTCCTTAAACAGCCTCCTACGCTTTATGGGAGAATTAAAGCCCCGCACATTCAGTGACATACAAACTATATGGGTTATGGAGGTTCAAAACAAGTAATACTATTATCCTTCCATTGTCTATTATAGGATCTCCAGCGCATGCATGTACAACTAGCATCCTCCTGAGTTACCCCCCCCCCCCCCCATATTCAACCAGTGGGTCAAACTTATCCCACCACTAAAGATAGAGAAAGGCGGCAGAAGAAGGATCACGTGGTGTGATGCAGGAGTGAAGTCGCGTTGGTACTGAGCTCCTTCGATTCCCCCCTCATCTAACGTTATTATCAGCCTCAAAGGGGAAAAACGAACCTTTGCATCGCCAGCCTAACAACTTGGAGACCGGGTGGGAACCTGCCCGACAGACTCGAGCAAGAAGAATGGCGGCGAAAATGCTTAGAAAAGATAAAGAGAAAGGCAAGATCGCAGAACCCAAGATGGCGCCTAGGCAGCAATCGCCGAATTCGAGCGTTTGCTCGGTATGGACGGCTGAAATCACTGCGGAGGTAACAGCGGCGGTAGAGGCGGCTCTCGATAAAAAATTGCAAGCGTTTGACCGGGCAGAATCCGTCCACGAAGGCTTGACGGGTTTCACCTCGACCTGGACCACATGCAACAGCGGGTCAGTGATCTGGAAGACCGAGCAGTAGCATCAGAACAACCTGTGGAGGCCCTACAGAAGAAAATCATGGAGCTAGAAAATAAACTAGATGACCTAGAGAACAGGTCTCGTCGTAATAATTTACGACTAATTGGGCTCCTGGAACAGATCAAGGACTCGGAGCTGGGGAGTTTTTTAGAGACCTGGCTTCCGAGCACATTGACACTGAATAACTTACCGGGCCCGTTGCGCATCGAGAGAGCACACCGGCTGGGGCCAAGACGTCAAGGCGCGGTGAGACCGCGGGCGGTAATAATGAAGATTCTTCACTATGGCCACAAACAGGCGATATTGCAGGCTGTGCGGGCCGGAGGAGAGCTCCGTCATGAAGGCCAAAGAATCCTCTGCTTCCAGGACTATTCTGCACATGTAGCCATGGCGCGAAAGGAGTTTGCGCCTGTGTGCGCGGCCTTACATGAGAAAAGAATCAGGTTTGCACTGATTTATCCCGTGAAACTGAAGGTTCAGCACGAGGGAGGAGAGAAATTCTTTGAAGCGGTGTCTGCAGCTAAAGACTTCCTCAAGTGCATTGCACAGGAATCTGCAACCTGATGTCGAAAGGACAGCGTTTAATAGAAGAAAGTCTTCGTCTGGATAAGTGAGTTGAACAGAGATTCTGAGACTTGTGCTGGACTGATAAACTTGAGACTGGAAGATTGTTAAGTATGCTTTGAGACTAAATTTCCATATCTAAACCCATGTCTCAAATGAGTAATTGGACGGGGGGGTACAGGGAGAAGAACCGGTCTCAATAAATGGAGACAGGCATAAATTCCATATGTTTGGGTATTCCCTAATGAGCAGATGGATAAATGATAAAGAGGGGGAAAGGGCACTAATACGTGATGAGTTCCCTTTTGGAGCTCAAGGGCTTAGGGATTGGAGGGGACGGGGTAAGTTCTTGGGGGGAGGGGAGTGGGAGAATAGAGGAGGGGGAGGGTCTGCTCGAATATGGTTTGCAAAAGGGGTAAGAGAAGACAACTAGGAGTTGCTGAGAGAAAAAAAAAAGAAGCAGAGAGAGGTGTAGGCTGGGGCGCCTCTCTCTTTACTACATGTCTAACAACATATGTAGGTCAACTCCGACAGGATATGGTTAAACTCATATCTTGGAACGTGGGGGGTATTTCCTCCCCAATCAAAAGGAGTAAGATTTTACAGACTTTAAATAGACAAAAGGTACATAAAGCAATGCTACAGGAGACACACTTAACAGCAATAGAACATAGGAAGTTATGTAAATGGTGAGTGGGGGACTATGTGGAAAGCCCGTCACCAAATAGGAAGGCGGGAGTTATCATCTTATTCCGCAAAGGGCTTCATATCACTAAGAAGCGGATAATTGCGGATCCGTTGGGAAGATATGTTTTCTCCATGTGAACAACCACCCTTTTTTACTAATTAATGTATATGCACCGAACCAATATAACAAGAGGTTTTATCAGACCCTGGTGAGACATGTGCACTCCTTTGACCAGTTGCCTATAATTATGGGGGGGGACTTCAACTCAGTCTATGACCCGTTATTGGATAGTACTGGAGCCTCCAGAGTGGGACCTGTGAATTTGACAAAGGGAGTCCCACGGCTGTGTTCTATGTTGGATCTAGTAGACGCCTGGCGCTTATACCACCCGGGAGAGAGGGACTATACCCACTTATCTAGAGCACATGACACACTATCTCGAATTGACTATATCTTGGTTTCGGCAAATAGGATACCTTGGTTACGACAGGCGGAGATAGGGCCGACACAGGTATCAGACCACGCTTTCGTGTGGATTACAATTGGGTGTGGAGGGGATGGAACCCAGAGGGCTCGGTGGCGGTTTCCCAGAGAACTTTACTATGACCCACAATTCGCCTCCTATATACAATCTCAATGGAGAGAATACTCAGAGTTTAATGAGAATAGCTATCATGTAGATCCGATACTATTTTGAGACGCGGCCAAGGCCGTGCTGAGAGGAGCCATAATCTCATATCATTCCTATAAGAAAAGATCCAGAGAGACAGAGATAGTCAGGATGGGGAAGATAGTGGGGCAGGCGCGCCAGATATTTGGAATCAACCCAACGCGCTTAAATAAGTTTAGGCTATTGGAGGCGCAGTCATCTTTGAACCAGTTAATCCATGCCAAAGCAAAAAAATCAAATTTTTATTATCAATATCAGTTATACCAATATGCAAATAAGCAAGGGAAATTGTTGGCACGACTGGTGAAGCAAGCGGGTGGCTCAAGATATGTGTCACAAATCAGGGATACACGGGGAGGTATTCAACATACTCTGGAGGGTGTGAATGAAGTATTCCGGCAGTTCTATGAGACTTTTTACTCCCCTCCAGAGGATCAGGGGCTCCAGGCAGAGTGGTATTTAGCAGGACAATCACTTCCCCAGATCACAGAGACGCAACAAAGCAGCCTTAATAGGTTAATTTCAGAAGACGAGGTGAGCTGGGGTATATGTGCCAGCCCATTGCACAAATCACCGGGAGTGGATGGGCTCTCCTCCGAGTTCTATAAGCTTCTTAGCTCGGACATTGTACCTTGCCTGACAGAGGTTTTCAATAGGTGTATAGAGCTGGGGGGATTGCTAGAGTCTTTGAGGAAAGCACAAATAATGGTCTTGCTAAAGCTAGGCCGTGATCCCCTTCTAGCTAGTTCATATAGACCTATTTCTTTGCTTTCTTTTGAAACAAAATTACTGGCAAAGATTCTGGCAAACAGACTGGCACGGATCCTGCCGGGGATAGTGGAGGAGTCTCAGGTGGGTTTCGTATGAGAAAGATCAGTAGCCTGCAATATGAGACAGATTTTGGGAGCACTGGAAAGCTTACATGATTCATCAACCCCTGCTTTAATAATTAGCTTTGATGCCGAAAAGGCATTTGACCGGGTTAGTTGGGACTTTATGTTTGCCTCCTTGAGGGCATTTGGGATGGAGGGGTTTTTCTTACATGCCGTAGAGACTCTGTACCAAGGACCTACTGCGGAGGTATGGGTTAACGGGCAGACCTCGGGAACATTCAGGATTGCCAGGGGTACCCGACAGGGTTGTCCCCTCTCGCCCCTTCTTTTTGTGTTGGTGCTTGACTCCCTTATTAGAGACATCCAGAGTATGGAGGAGGTGAGAGGGGTACAGATACAGCGAACTTCTTTTAAGATCTCGGCCTTTGCTGACGATCTCTTAACTATAATACAGGACCCCCAGGTGTCCTTGCCGTCCCTGCTGGATATTTTTGCTGAATTTGGGGATTATTCTGGATTTCGTCTTAATCTAGACAAATCTGAGGTTATGACACTTCACATGAGAGAGGAACAATGGGAAAGTTTATGTTGTCCATTTAAAAGAGTGGGGAAGTGCGTTTACATACCTAGGGATCCAGCTTACTAAAGGCCCCAAGCAGCTCTATAGAGCTAATATAGAATATTTGCTAGAAGACACCAGGAGAACATTGGGAAGATGGGAAGGACTACCGATATCATTGGTGGGCCGCATCTCCTTGTTCAATATGGTGCTTTTCCCTAAATGGCTATACTTCTTACAAACAATACCGTTATACCTCAAACACCAGGAAGTGAGATCCTTGCAAAAACTGCTTTCCAAATTTTTGTGGGCAGGGAAAAGACCTCAGATACGGTTTTCACAATTAGTGGGGCCTTGGAGAAGTGGGGGATGGGAGTGCTGGACATTAAACGTTATAATATAGCATGTTTGTTGCGCCATTTAAGGGACTGGTACCTGCAGAGGGAGGACTATACCCCGCTAGAGATAGAAAAAGCGAGGTGTAGCCCCTTAAACCTGTTGTATGTTTTACGTGGGGCACTGAAAGACCTGCCTGTAAGGTTGCGGACTAGTGTTTTAGTGTGGCCCTTAAAGGCCATATGGAAAGACCTGGCTAGGCTGTGGTCCTTCGATCCTAGGTGCAGTAGGCTACTACCCCTTCAAGTGAATAAGGCATTCTGCCCGGGAGATGAAAATCCTATACTGAGGTCCTGGGAGAGGGGGAACATATACTTTTACACCATTGGTTGGAGCCCAATGGCAGCCTCAAAACGATGGTCGAGTTGCAATTAGATGCGGCAGATTGGGGGGTATGTTTCGCATATGAACAGCTTAGACACTATATAGCCTCACTACCCCGAGCAGCACTTGGTGTTGATTTGACCACTAAACTGGGGGATTTATTCGAGATGGTATCAGGGGATCCTATTTCGATATCCTTACTATATAAAAGACTACTACTGGCTCGGCCACAGGGAGATCTCACACAAGTGGCAGCAAAGTGGACAGCAGATCTACAAAGAGAGTGATATATAGGGCATACACCTCTCAGTCTCGGATGCGTCAAATGGGGTATATAGAATCGGCCCAATGTAGACGCTGTGGAGCGCTATATAATAACTTCTACCATGCTTTCTGGAAATGCTCAGCTATAACAGCTTTTTGGACTAGGATAGTCAAGTTCTTAGAAAGGATAGGAGGGAAGACGGTTAAACAGCTGCCTATGTGCATTCTATTGGGCTGTCAGCCTCCAGTGGAGGGGGGTACGAGATATCAGAATGTAATGGCCCATAAGGCTTTTCTGGTTGGCATGAAGTGCATACTTGTTAATTGGACACAAGAATTGAACCCCTCTTTTTGGCAATGGAGGAATCGTTTACATGACTTACTTATGATGGAGCTCCAGGACTCTCTGCTTAACCTTAAGACACAAAGCAATTTTTATCTTACCTGGGAAGGATATATTAATACATTGTCTCATAGGGCAAGGAGTCATATTATCAATAAACTTGGAGCATTGTCTAAGCTTCCTTCGGCGACTAATGGAAATTGAATGGGATTAGGGATTTTCCTTATTACCTCTTTGGAATTGGGAAAGAAACAGTAGAGCAGACCTGGGAGGGGGGAGGGAGGGTTTAGGAGGGGGGGTAGTAGGGGTGGGAAGCTCATTTGGGGGTATATTAGCATTTTTTCAAGTCTGTTAAAGATATCTTCCGGAGAGGGGTAGGAGGGCCATCAGAACACAGGCCCCCTGGGTCTCTTACGGAGGGGAGTAAGACCCCATATCCTTGCTTGTCTCTAGTTCAATGCTTCTGTTTGTGTAATGTAAAGCTGACATCTGAAAGTGGTTATATTTCGGGGGGTTAATGCATTTGAATATATGATGTCAATTGGTAGAGTGAAAGAGTATGGGGGAAAGGAGTTGTTAAATTGTTGTTAATAAACCCTGTTGAATAAAGTGTCAAATATCAGTAACAAGAAGGGGGGGGGGGGGATAAAGTTAAAAGATTAATGAAGATGTGTAATATTTGACAGTTATCGAACCTAGTGTTTGTTGGTTGATTGTACTTGTACTTTCAATATGTAAACACTATTTTTGTGCTTCATTAATAAAAACTGTTGAAAACTAAAAAAAAAAAAGATAGAGAACGGCAACCAAACGCATGCCTTTATATGCTCAAACATAACCCCAATTGTACAAATATAACCCGTCCCTGTCCATATCCGAACCACACACATACCCACCCCCTCGTAGACATATTCAAAGCCATGAATTCTACTTAGTGTCTCAAAAAAAAAAATGTTCATGTCATATTATTTGAAGATTTCAACATCTGTGCCGACTGCTGCCTGGTGAGGTGTCCCTTGCCTCTCGCCACTCGGGTCCACCGCTGACGCACTGAGCGAGGGCCCGACTCCGACTCCCTATGATCCTCCAATCTTTCCAAGGGCGCCTCCACCTCTGGCCATGTCGCACGTGCTTCCTCCCAAGTTGTGAATCCGGCACCATTTTCCATCCTTACTATAAGCCAAAGCAAACGGATGTTGCCATCGGTACACAATTCCTTTATCACGAAGATATCTAGTAAAGCTCCTCATCTCTGCTTGCCGTTTTAGTGTAGTGGGAGCTAAATCCTGATACAGCTCGATGGGGAAAGAGTCCCATTTCAAAGTTTCCATTTTACGAGCCTTGCGGAGGAGAGCTTCCTTAATTTTGTAGTCTGAGAAGCAAGCGATAATATCTGTCGGCACGTTGGCCCTTAAGCAAGCCATCACTCTGTGAGCCCGATCCACTTTAATGGCTTCTGGGACCACCTCCTGGTCCTCTTCTGACAATCAAACTGGCAATTTGCCGCGTGACCCTTTCGCAGTCTAGATAGTCCGCCTGTTCTGGGATGCCCCGAATGCGGATATTGACCGCCGTCCCCGGTTTTCGAGATCCTCAACTTTATCCATAAGGGACTTACATAGAGCTTATTGTTCTTTCAGTGATGTTTCCACAGCACTCAGGGCTTCCTGCTGTTCCTCCACTTGTTCATCCACCTCCTCCACCCGACGGCCCATCTCTACCAGTTCTCCACGGAGATCCGTTGCCAACGTCGAGAAATTCTCTCGAACACCTTTAATATCTGACTAAATCTCCTCCAATAATGATCGAAAATCCCTCGCTGAGAACTCGCCTTCCTCTGACATCTCACGCAAAGGCGTGTTTCGCCCTGTACTAGCGGCCTGGCCAGGCTCCTCGGCAGATGCCATCTTATCAGCATGAGGATGCGGTGTATATGTAAAGTCTTTTAAGGATTTACGGGGCACTGTTGAGTCTCTCCCAGTCATCGCTGCACCCAGTACTTCTTACGTGAGGTGGGTTCAGGGTCCGCAAGCTTATACACTCCAGCAAACGGTTATATTTTATGAATCTTCCCGTGTGGCATGCGGAGCTGTTCACTCACACCGCCATTACTCAGCGTGACGTCACAGCTCTCCGACATATCTCATTTCATTAGGAAAAGCAGGATCCACTGAGGGTAGTGCCGGAGCTTTCTTAAACTTTCTTGTCCCCCCCCCCCCCCCCCCCGAAAAGGGGCTGCATTTTCCCACAAAACCTGTTGGACTAGAATGATGACTGCTTCCTGAAACTGCATCTTTTGGAATCCTTAAGGTGGGAGTAGCTCAGTTGCCTTTGGCTTATCCTCTGGGAGTTGCAGGAGTTTCAACTCATCCAAGTACTTAACCAACTACTTGACCAAACAGCAGCCTATCCTTGAATGACAGCTTATTGAGAAGGACTTTAAACACAGCATCTGCCAACCAGGAAGCCTCAACCAGTTTGGAGGATAGCATAAGACCAGTTCAACCAAGACAGCTTCAGCTATGCCTTGGTAGATGACTCAAGTAGGCAACCTACAGGTTGTCACCCTGGCAGCCTGAAAGAGGATCCAGCTCTACTGGGAAGGACAGCTGTGACATTGTACCCTGGTACCCTCAAGATTATTCTGCTGCACAAGTCTATTATATATCGCCATCTGCTGGAGACAGATAATACTGGCAAATTCCTAATTTGCACATCCTTTATAGCAGTGCTGATTGTATGTTTGTTTATTAAACTTCATGTATCACTTATGAAGTACAAAGTGGTTTACATAAAATTAAACATGAATAAAGGGAAAACAAACAAAATATATGGAACGCCATAATTTAATAGGAAAGCCTGCCCCAAGCAAAAAGACAACACTCATACCCACACACAAACTATAAAACCAAATAGTAATTTGCAGAATCCCTATTGTACCATACCACTAAAACTCCCCATAAAAAAAGACTTGCTTAAAAAGTAAGGTTTTTAATAAAATGTTAAATTTCTTAACTTTAGGCAACTTATTCCAATAGAGTGTTGCCTGCCAAAAGAAATGCTCTTTTACGGGCCCTTGCTTTTAACTTGCTTTTTCTCCAATCTCTCACAGGACCAATTGTGAATGCAGCAGCTCCCACGAGTACCCCCCAGAAACTCATCCCCACTCAGCCTACTGGTCGCCCTTCACCTGCACCACCTGCAGTACCTCCTGCAGCTTCTCCCGTCATGCCACCCCAGACACAGTCCCCAGGGCAGCCAGCCCAGCCCCCACCCATGGTACAGTTGCACCAGAAGCAGAACCGGATTACGCCTATCCAGAAGCCACGGGGCCTGGACCCAGTAGAGATCCTGCAGGAGAGAGAATACAGGTAAGGGTACCTTGGGGTTAAGCTGTTCCAATTATGTTCATATTGAACACAGCCTCTAATGCCAGCCTGCAGCCTTTCTGGTGGAGAAAACACCTTGCCTAAAGCTGTAAAATGCACACCAGATATCATGGACCTGGAAAATTTCAGAGTCTGCTGTTCAGGTGAGCACTTCAGGTGGGAAGAAAGCTCACATGCTTCACTTTCCTTCAGCAAGGTATGAATTTTTATTGCAGGTTCTTTTGTTGTAAATTCCTGAGGATTGCTATCTTTTTCTTGTTGTTCAGACTGCAGGCTCGTATTGCCCATCGCATCCAGGAGCTGGAGAACTTGCCTGGGTCACTTGCTGGTGACCTAAGAACCAAAGCTACCATTGAATTGAAGGCTCTGAGACTTCTGAACTTTCAGAGACAGGTGGGCAGGACTGGACTAGATCAACAGAGGAGGGGTGCTGACCCTGTGGTTATTAGTCCAGGGAGAAGTAGTTCTGATTTTCTTATTGATTTGTTAAGAAAAGCATGACCACGTCTTCCTGCTTGCAGTGGGATAACTTGAGGACTGGTTTAGCCTGGTCCCCCCCCCCCCCCCCCCCCCCCACCACACACACACACAATATTCCTACTCTTTCCTTGATGTAAGAGATTGCCATCTTGTCTCAGAAGAGTTGGAAATCCATAAACATTTTAAAACAGAAGTGGAGCTCTACAGTCATGAGTCTAGTGGTCTCTCAGTTGATCAAATGTCACTCACCGGTGACATCTTCTGATAGTGCTATGAATGGAAGAGGTCTCCTAAGGTTCAGCAAGGCCTGAAAAGATACATTTTGAATAGACTTGTCCCTCCAAAATTAGATATGATCAGCATAGTTTAATTGATTTAATTAATTTATCTCATTTATATCCCAATAGATCAGGTTCAATGTGGATAACGACATATTGTAATTTGATATCAATACTTATATTCTGCTCTTTCACTTATAAAACAGTACAGAGTGGAGTACTGTGACCATGCATAAGTGCTTTTGAGGATTGACCTGGATTTTTTTTTTTTGGGAGGGGAGAGGTGGACAAGTGATGTGCACCCCTTTATTCTGGCCACTATCCTCTGTCTAATATGTTTGCCATTAATTTGTTTATTTTCTATTGATGCTGAGTGTGTAGCCACACTTTAAAATACTATGTCTCTCTAGACCATTCTTGTACCAGCAAATGGGTCCTGTGCAACCCTGAGACAACCAGTATTTCTCAGTCTCCCAACAGGATGGTAGGTGAGAACCTGTGCAGCCCTGCTCTGTTTAGGTCTTGCTTGAGTGTGCTGGTTTTGGCTCCGGCCTGGAGATAGAAAAAAGAACTTAGGCTCCAGGAAAAATCCAAATAGAAAAGCATACTGGTCCACTTTAGTGGCTGCCCATCAGGGATCCTGAGCCCTGCCAAAAGCCAGTGTTGCTGCTAATGTGTTAAATTTTTTTAAAGCTGCGTCAGGAAGTAGTGGTGTGCATGAGGAGGGACACGGCGCTGGAGACGGCACTGAATGCCAAAGCTTACAAGCGCAGCAAGAGGCAGTCCCTGCGGGAGGCCCGCATCACTGAGAAACTGGAGAAACAGCAGAAGATTGAGCAGGAGCGCAAACGCCGTCAAAAACACCAAGTGAGCCCGTTATCCTGAGTTCACTAATACACTCAAAAGAGGGGTGGAGGTGGATGCCATCCAGGGAATATTGTCTTTGTCTGGTTAGCATGGCCTTCCAAGGTAGAGTGGTGACCCTTAACTGCAAGCCACAAATTTTACCATCAAACAAAGATTTGGCAAATACCTATGGGGTGATTATAGCTTCTGATAACTATGACAGCTGTGCTAAAGTTGTATAACAAATAGGTCAATTTTCTACATTTCAGGAATACCTCAACAGCATCCTTCAGCATGCCAAGGATTTCAAGGAATACCACAGATCAGTGACAGGCAAAATCCAGAAGCTCACCAAAGCAGTGGCCACGTACCATGCCAACACAGAGCGGGAACAAAAGAAGGAAAATGAGAGGATAGAAAAGGAGAGGATGCGTAGATTGATGGTGAGAGGCCAATGTTTCTGTGGAGGAGGGGTAACAGTCAGATCCCGTCCTCAAAAAAATGAAAGAGTAACTGAGTAACAGCCTTTCCCAAACCCCCACCGAAAGCAGGAGATGTAACTATGTCTCATCTCTCTCTGTTCTGGGGAGGAGAAGTAATCAAATTGAATCTTCATCTACCCCTAAGGGTGTTGGGGTAACCGAGTCGGAGCCCTGCCTTCAAGGAGAAGTAGCCAACGATAGTAACAAGGGTTGGCTTTTGCTAGATGGTGTGTGTTGTAGGGGGGGGGGGTAATTTTCGGGGCCCTCTTTGGGCTTCCATGTGCCTCTTTTGGCTGACAGCTTGCCTTGTCTATCCAGGCTGAAGATGAAGAAGGTTATCGGAAATTGATCGATCAGAAGAAGGACAAGCGTCTGGCCTATCTCCTCCAGCAGACGGATGAGTATGTGGCCAATCTGACTGAACTGGTACGACAGCACAAGGCAGCGCAAGTGCTGAAGGAGAAGAAGAAGAAAAAGAAAAAGAAGGTATGTTCATCTGGAAGGGCTGTCGTACCAGAATAAGCAGCTCATCCACATAGTCATTTTATCTGGTTTTGATTGTTACTACAGTTGTAATCCACTCTGTTTTTGAATGCTTGGACTATACATTTTAAATTAAATTTCTCTATAGAATTGTCCCTATACAAGAGGTCTCCGTGCCAGTGTAACTAGTTATCCACACAGCCATCCTCACCCAGAAACCTCTACACTGGGTTACCAGGGTCATGTATGGAACCTATCCAACCTAGGGGATCGCCCCGCCCCACCCCCCACCAGTGAAAACAGGTCTTTCACAGAGCAGTTTACCCTATCATCACGCCATACCAGTGTAAGCAGGGCTCTTGCCCAGAGATTTCCCTGTCCAAAGGAACCTCATACTGGTTTAAGTGGATCTCTGGCCCGGAGATCTTCCCAACTTAGGAATCCCTTGGTAGTGTAAGCAGGCTTTTATTTGGCAATTTTTCTCTCCCTAACCCTGCCCCCAGCATTTTCTTCTTTTTTTTTTTTTCACTTTGAAATATTTTTATTTTGCATAACTTCATAACAAGAGCACATGTCGCTCACATTTGCCCATGCAGGGGCTCATAAGAACTCCACTACTATGTACCCACTGCAACAAGTAACAAGATCCTTTCCAAAACACCACAACGACTACCCAACTAAACCTTATACTCCTATAACATCCCCTCCCCTTCCCTCTAGCCCTCTCCATCCCCCACTCAATTTGAGCACCCCATGGTTCTTTGGGACACTCTCTCTCTCCCTCCCTCCCTCCCTCCCCCCCAACCCATCCCCCTCTTATACGATTCCATTAATCTAAATGCTTGTCAGTCCTTGTTGTAAGCTAGCCCATCTTCCCTTGTGTCCCCATGTCCCATCTCTGTGGTGAGCCATTAATCTCTCCATTTGCATTAATTGACCTAGTTTGCATTTCTATTCTACTCAGTGTTGGGGGATCCACCCTCTTCAAATACTGTGCTATAAGGCACTTAGCTGCTGCCAGCCCCCAACGCATCCATTTCCGCTCCTCCCAAGATTTCCTCTCATTGTATAATTTCAAGAGACACCCCACAGGGCTACATACCAATGATGATCCAATTAACTTCACTAATGCTTTCATAATATCTTGCCAAAAAGGTACTACCCTAGGATACGCCCACCATATATGCAAAAAAGACCCCTTTTGTAAGCCACACCTCCAACACAGATCCGAAGCACCAGTGTACATCTTCTTCAATCTCTCCGGTGTGTAATACCATCTAGATAGAACTTTATATGCATTTTCCTGCACCAAGACACATACTGAGGCCTTACGCACCTCCCCGTAAATAATTTCCCACTCCTGATCAGAAAAGCGGTAGCCCCCTGAAAACCAAACGGTCTAGGATCATGTCCCCTCAAAAATTTATATATCACTGATATTGGTCTAGGCACCTTCTTGAGCAAAAGCCATAAATTTTCCAAACTCTCCCTCTCCTGTGGGTTTCCTCCCTTCCAACCCAATTTCCCCACAAAATGTTGGATCTGCATATATATAAATTTATCTTTCCCTGATAAACTATACATAGAACATAACGTATCAAAACTCTTCATCCTCTCCCCCTGCAATTCCGCCTGAAAATTCACAATCCCCGCCTGTTCCCACCGTACAAAACTAATATTTCCTCTCCCTACCCCAAATCTTGGCTCCCATCTCAAGAGTGCCAATGTCGACACCCCCCCTGACTGCCCCCATTGCCTCCTCACACCTCCCCACACCTCCATCAAGTGCCTCACATAGGGATTCAGTATCCCTGCCAGTACCACTCCCATTCCTTCAGTAGTCCATAAGTAAGAGCTCATCGGCCTATGTGGGCTATATGATTGTTCCAACTGACTAGCAGGCTTAGTTATCCCCCTCTCCCAATCCATGATCATCCGTAATGGAGTAGCAATATAGTACCATCAAGATTAGGTACTGCTCTACCCCCCCATCTCAGGAGCTCCCCATAACACCCGTCTAGCCAATCGACAATGCCTACCCCCCCCCCCCCCCCCCCCCCCATATAAACTGTCCCACCAACCCCTGCAATTGCTTTAATACCCGTTTCGGAACCTCAACTGGAAGCACCTGAATCAAAAATAACAATCTAGGCAGCACATTCATTTTCACCACTGCCATTCGTCCCCACCATGAGAGCCGCAATTCCCTCCATCGGGACAACTCCCCCCGAATTTGATCTATTATCTTCCCGTAGTTGAGGCTATATACCCTATCTAAGTCCCTAGGAATCCGAATCCCCACGTACCTAATGTGGTGCATGGCCCACTTAAACGCAAACATTTCTCTCCATTTACTTAGTTCCCCCTGTTGCAACGAGATCCCCAATGTTTCACTGTTATCCATATTAACTTTCAGGCCAGCATATTGTTCAAATTGCTCAAAAATCCCCAAAACCACAGGTATTGTCCGCTCAGGATCCACCACATAAAGTAACACATCATCCGCAAATAACGCAATTCGATGTTCCATCCCCCCAATCTCAATCCCCGAAAATCTGGATTGCTGCCGTATCAACACGCCAAGGGCTCCATGTACAGGGCAAAAAGAGAGTGGTGACAAAGGCATTCCTGCATGGTCCCTCTACCTATTGGGAAGAAGGGAGTATATCCCCCATTAACTTTAACATACGCTTTCGGCGCTGCATACATAGCTCCCAACCACATCCCAAAATTATCCCCTAAACCCATATGATTCATCACTGCACATAAAACCCCCAACTCATCCGATCAAAAGCCTTTCTGCATCTGTAGCCAACAAAGCTGTGCTAACCCGGGACCTTTGCGCCTCCATATCAAGTGAAGTGTACGCCTGAGTTATCCCCTACCTGTCTTCTCGGGATAAATCCCGATTGATCAATATGTACCAACTTCGGTAACACCCTAGCCAGCCTATTAGCCAAACTTTAGGCAATATCTTCGCATCCACTTCAAAAGTGAAATAGGTCTATAGGCCCCACAGACCACCGGATCTTTCCCGGATTTGGGCAAAACCGTTATCCCTGCCTCAGACATAGACCCCAGGAGCCCACTACCCTCTAATGCACCATTTCCCACTCACCCAAGAGGTCACCCACCTCCCCACAAAGCATTTATAAAACTGCACCGAATTTCCTCTAGACCAGGAGCTTTACCATTAGGGAATCTTTTATCACTCCTTATACTTCCCTAGCCTAATGGGCTCCCCGAGCTGAACTCTTTCAGATTCATCCAAACATGGCAAAGGGATCCGATCCAAAAACCAAACCATATCTATCCCTGCTGCTCTCCAGACGCACTATAAAGTTTTTGATAATATTCAACTCTTTCCTATATCTGAATCAGTATAATGCCATCTTCCACTCTCATCCTCAAATTCTGCATAATAAAACGGCCTCTCCACGCCCGCAAATAACGAGCCAACATTGCACTTGATTTATTACCAAATTCAAAATATTGTTAAGTTAGTTCTCATAAACACCACCTCTGCCATCTGGAATTGTGCAAGTTCCCCTCTGACTTGTTTTAGGTCTCCCCATACCTGCGGTGAAGGGTTCCTGTTGTGCATCTGTTCTAAATACAATAGTCTGTTTTGTAGGGTCAATGACAGCTGGCCTTTTCCCTTTTCCTACGTGTCCCCCTCACCACTGCTTTCAATTCATCCCATTACACCCCGTTTACTTCCCCATTATCATTAAATCCTCGAAATTCTTGATAGTGCATTGTATATCTCCCGTCCTTTCTCATCCCCAAGCAAAGATTCATTGAGTCTCCAAAACTCCTTTCTCCTGCAGCTGCCCACTCCAAGTAATTTAATCCAACATTGGTGCATGATCAGAAATGCAAATGGTCTCTATCTCAGCTGCCCCCACCATGTGCTATCCATTACGATGCACCCATATCCCATCTATCTGAGAATACGTCTGAGCAGCATGTGAGTAAAAAGTATAATCCCGCTGCACTCCATGCAATACCCTCCAACAATCCATCACTTCCAACCCCTTCAAAAATTGTAGCAATGCTTTCCTCCCAGGACCACTCTGCTGCCCTCCTCCCGAGCTGAACTCTTTCAGATTCATCCAAACATGGCAAAGGGATCCGATCCAAAAACCAAACCATATCTACCCCCTGCTGCTCTCCAGACGCACTATAAAGTTTTGATAATATTCAACTCTTTCCTATATCTGAATCAGTATAATGCCATCTTCCACTCTCATCCTCAAATTCTGGACCACTCTGCTGCCCTCCTCCCTTTGAATAATCTAACCTGCATCAGGGGCAATATTAACCCCCCCCCCCCCCCCCAACCACAACTTGCCCTCTCACAAATCCCGAGCTTTCTTTTTCCACTTTTTGAAAAAACTCCCTTTGCCCTACATTTGGAGCATATATATTAATCAATGTCAACTCTTTCCCTGTAATCACCCTCTAAAACCCACACATCTTCCACTAGTGTCCCAAAACACTTATTTAGTCACAAATGCACAAGTTTGCCTGACCAAAATAGCCCCCCCCCCCTCTTTTGTGGACCCGGTCCCTGATGCACCACCACTTCCGGAAAGGCCTACGGTTCAACAGGTGAATGTTCCTCGGTCGTAAATGCGTTTCCTTCAAAAATGTTACCTCCCATTTCAACCTTCCCAACTCTTTAAATACTCTACTACGCTTCCCCTGGTTGTTTAATCCATTTACATTCCATGTGCCCACCAACAACGTATCACCCTTTTCCCCTATCACCCCTCTTCCCTTCCCTTCCCCCTCCCCACCCACTCCAGGCCCACCCTCCTCTGCTTCCACTTATCCCCATCCCCTCCCCATCCTCCCCTTCCCTGTAGCTGATTCTGTATCAGTAAATCAGCCATCCCATAAGGAATCCGCACACACTCCTAACTTTAACCTTTCGAACGTTAATCCTATCCCTCCCAGAATCCTATGTACCCACAGCCCTTACATTCATACAGTCACATTCCTCCACCCAACCTCCCACTGATTCAAGCTTTTCACCACCAGTCCACACAATTCTGTGCTCCCTCAGGTACCTTGCTTGTTAGAAGTCTTTCCCCGCTCCACCACCTTCTGCCACGCTGAATCCACTCTGGGTTCCCTGGTGATCTCCGCAACTCCGTCTGAACTGGCACATCTCGCATCCAACGAGCGCAATGTTACCCATGCCTCTTCTGGGTCTTAACTTTACACGATTTACCCTCCACTGTCAGCCACATCCCAAATGGAAAAAGCCACTTATACCGGATCCCTTTGACCTCATCTATATCGTGGCTCTCTGAAGGATAAACGCTTTTGCAACGTAGTCCAGGCCAAGTCTTGAAACACTCCAATCTTACAATTTCTCCAAATAATTTCTTTTGCTGCCTTGCTTTAGTCAAGATCTTCTCCTTCATGAGGAAATCAGCAAAACATACCACTATGTCTTTCTGACAAGCATCCCGTTGCGGGCCAGCCACTCTATGCGCTCTCTGGATTCCAAGTTCTGGTAGTTGGCCCTCATCCTCCCCATTCAAAATGAACCCACACAATTCCTGAATCACTGCTTCACAATTATTAAATACTAGTAAAAAAGGCCCGTTTCTGACACAAATGAACGGGCGCTAGCAAGGTTTTCTCATTTTGCTGTTGCCAGTGAGGTGCAATGCCCCCCCCGGCGCCATCCCACCCATAGCGATGCAGCCGGCCGCAGCCATCCGACCCACCGTGCCCATCGCACCCACCTTCGCGTTGGTTTGGCGGCGGGGGACCCGGAACCCCGCCACCACAAGTCCTGTGTGCTGACTACGGCGTCATCTTTGGAGTTGGTAGCTGTGCAGGGCGGAGTTCTGTGCGTCGACGTCGTGCACGTGCAGGACGTCAGACGCACAGAAGCCCTGCCTCCACAGGCTAGGAACGCCGAAGATGTCGCCATAGTGAGCAGACAGGGCTTGTGCTGGCAGGGTTTCGGGTCCCCCGCCGGCAAAGCAACCCTTTCTGCGGGTGGGTTGGCAGGGGAGGAGTAGGGAAACACGCCGTTTGTTTAGTTGAGTTTTTTTTTCCTGCCCTCGACGTCATGACGTTTGACGCGGGGCACGGGTCAGTGGGGTGGCTTCACCACCATGAATCCACGAACCGTTCTGGGAGACTGACTGACTTCAGTGACGTCAGTGTCCTCAGAACGTTGAGGTTGCGTTTATTATAGTTGATATCAGTCAGGAATTCCTTTAAATTGCAGGTTATTACGGCGCGACCTATTCTCCAGGTCCTCCACCTGCTCCTGAGTTGTTGTAATTCCGCATGTCCTCGTTCACTCTCTTGCATAGGTTTCCCACATCTTGCTTGATAGTCTCCACCCCCCCTCCACCTCACCGACACGTGTTCCCAGATCACGAATTTCATCCCTAATTTCTCTCAGGGTAGTTTGTATATCCTGTCTGACCCCTGCCAAATCAGCCTTCGGATCCTGAAACCAGGCCACCAGCTCTCTTTTCACGACTTCACCAGACTCAGTGCCTTCCTCAACCTGCTTTTCGGCCACCACCGGGCTCACCGCCATCCTTGCTCCGCTCCGCAGTCCCCGCCAACGCCACTGGAGGTGTTTTTCCTTGCTCCGTTGAAAAACGAAATGTCTCCAATCCTTTCTTTGGAGGCATACCTCCGGGACCTTTCCCTTCAATACACAGTTCAGGCAGCCACTTAAGTTTGTCCAATTCTGTCCCAACTGAACGCTTTACTTAAGCTGTCAACTCAGTCCATGCTCTGCAGTCACCCACAGAGCTACTTCTGTCTTTTTTTTTCTTGTTTTCCAATCTCTTCCTCTTTTTCACTCAGCCTTCACACACTCTGTGGTAACAGTTCCAACCCCTCCACAGGGATGAGGCGGCCATATACCACAATAACCACAAAACCGTCTGCCTTTAATCTTATGCTCTTAAGCTGCTCTGTTGTTACTCACTCATAGTCTTCAATACATTCCAGCTGTTCTCCCATCAGTGCCCCGGTTGACCATGCTCTTCCATCCAGACTGGGCTTCCCCCTCCAATCCGCAGTCAGATGCCAGCACCTCCAGGCCCAGACCTCCGATAATGTCCTGCACCAGCCCTCCCTTGCCTCTGCCCGTCACGTCTCCCAGTCTCCACTGTAGCTGCCTTCTGATTCACCAACTCTCCACTCCTGCCATTTACAGGACACCTCGCCCGTCCGCAGCGGCGGCACCACGCTCGCGGACTCACCTATCCGACTCTCCGTCACTCGCAATCACGGGCTCTGTCTGCCATCCACAGCGATGGCCCCATGTTCGCGGATCCGCCGCTCCCGCCCCGTGCAGTCGCGGGCTCTCTCTCCCATCCGCAGCTTCAGCACCACGCTTGCGGACTCACCGTTCCGCCGCTCCCATTATGTGCAGGCATGGGCTCTCTCTCCCGCACCAGCTTTGCCCCGTTCGCAGACTCGCCGGTCCGCCTCTCGCACGTGCAGACACGGGCCCTCAATTCCGATATTCGCTGCTCCCCGCTGCCAGTCCCTTCAACATCACACCTCCTGGCCATCCACTGCTTCTCCCCTCATAACACTCGGTCTCAGCTCTCTCTCAGGGGGTAAGTGTGTGCTTACATCCACATTTTTGCATGTTCCTACTAGGAGGGTCTCGGGACACGTCTTCCTACTCCAACACCATCTTGGATTCCCCAGCATTTTCTTCTTAAGTATCTGGTGGTATGAAACAGAACAGGTTTGAAAACAGTGACTTTAGACAGGTTTTGCTGTGGTGGATCTGTAAGAAGGCAGTGCATTACTTTTTTTTGGCTTGACATCTTATGCTGCCCGAATTGCCTACCCTGTTGTGTTTTCTGGGAGAGGATCCTCTGCCAGACCTATGAAATGAAGCATTGTGTAGGTTCCCATAAGGCACTTCTCGTAAGTTACAGGATCTTAAGCTTAAGATTTTGTTGTCGCTAACGCATTGGGAATAAGTTTTCATGCATGGCTGGTTTTTTTTCATAGCACTTCTGTGTCCCCTTTCTTTTCAGAAGCAGGAGAACGTGGAAGGACAGCCCCCAGCATTGGGACCAGATGGGGAAGTAAGTATTAGTCAGTAAATGGAGTATCCATTGCCTCCCACCAAATGAAGCATCAGTTGAAATTCATCACAGCCTAGAGAATACATGGCTTCTGTGAAGGGGAAGGATCCCAGTAATTTTGCTTTTCTGAAACAGATGCTTAGTTTAATAGGAGGTGCAGAGTCATGGAGGAAGGGAAATGTGTTCAGAGCTGTACTAGCAGGTGCCAGAGTGCACAGTCTTTAACCTTGCTGAATGTGCAAATCCTTTTTGTTTTCTCAGCCCCTGGATGAGACCAGCCAGATGAGTGATCTCCCAGTGAAAGTGATTCACGTAGACAGTGGGAAAATTCTTACTGGTGCAGATGCTCCTAAGGCTGGCCAGCTGGAGACCTGGCTGGAGATGAATCCAGGGTAAGACCCAGATGTTTTGTTCCATTACAGCTCTCACAAGTGTGTGAATACAGTGCTCGTGACAAGCAGCAGGCCAAATCAATCGAAACCTTTTCTCTTTGATTCAGGTATGAGGTAGCACCAAGATCTGACAGTGAAGAGAGTGGCACGAGGAGGAGGAGGAGGCAAGTGTCTTCGTGGAGTTGAAATACAGTTTCTGTCCTTGGTTGTTTGGAAGCTTCGTAGGTTCTTGTGCGTTGGGCCATTTCTATTTGTTCTGTGTGGCCACTTTGTTCCTGTAGGTCAGTGATGGCGAACCTTTCAGAGACCGAGTGCCAAAACAGCAACCCAAAATCTAATTATTTATCGCAAAGTGCCAGTACTCATTATGGGCGGAGTCACCACATATGACTCCACCCCTATGATAGCCACACCCCTTACACCAGCCATGGTGCATATAAACAGACATCATTGAAAATATTATACTAGTATAGGAGAAAAAAAATAACATTTTTTTTTCATTATAAATCATTTCTGTAAGCTGTTACAGCTCCAATATACCCAGTGCAAAATAAGACAGCAGATGTAAATTCTCAAATTGGACATATTCCAAACACTAAAATGAAAATAAAATGACTTTTTCTACTTTGTTGTCTCTGATTCTGTCTGCTCTCTTAACTCCGTTTCCAGGGCTTCCTTTCCATGTATTTCTTTACTTTCCTCCTTTCTTCTTCATTTCTTGCCCTCCAACCATGTCCAGCCACCCTCCTCTCCCCTCCAGCCACTCATGTCCAGCCACCCTCCTCTCCCCCCCTGCCCTCCCTCCCAGCACCAGGCAGGCCTGCCTCCCTCCCAGCACCAGGCAGGCCTGCCTCCCTCCCTCCCAGCACCCAGTAGCTCCAGCACCAGGTCTCCCTCCCACCCACCCACCTACCCCCAGCACCAAGCCACCCCCCAGCATCAGGCCTCCCTTCCACCCACCCAGCACCAAGCCTGCCTCCCTCCCTCCCATCCAGCACCCAGTAGCACCACGCCTGCCTCCCTCCCTCCCAGCCCCAGTAGCACCCAGCACCAGGCCTGCCTCTCTCCCTCCCTCCCAGCACCAGGCCTGCTTCCCTCCCTCTTCCAAACCGACGAAGCACCAGGCCTCCGCCCTCCCTCCAGCACCAGCGCTCGTCCTCCCTCCCAGCACCAGCGCTCGCCCTCCCTCCCAGCACCTCCCAGTACCAGTGCTCACCCTCCTTGAGAGACAAGCGAAGACCGAAGGCACGCCGAGCGAAGACCACGCGTTTCGCTGCAGCTGCCGACGCCTTTTCAATTTCGGAGGAGGAGGGCGAGCGCTGGTATTGGGAGGTGCTGGGAGGGAGGGCGGGCGGCCTAGTGCTTCGTCGGTTTGGAAGAGGGAGTAGGGCGGGCGGCCTAGTGCTCGGAGGGAGGGAGGGAGAGTGGGCCGACGGCGCGCGTGCCGAGAGGGCTCTGCGTACCCTCTCTGGCACGCGTGCCATAGGTTCGCCATCGCTGCTGTAGGTCATCTAAAGAGAAGCTTGGAACAGAGAGAGTGAGAGAGGTCACAGGTGCTTTTTATCAAATCTCAGTGACATTAGCAGGACAGCCAAGAGCTAGAACATCTGGACCGTGAACATATTATTAGACTGACAAGCTGTTCCTTTCTGGACAGGAGGAGGAGGAGGAGCAACCCCCCACCTCATCATCTTCCTTGCCTACAGAAGAGAAGAAAAATCCCTGACCAGACAGTGATGAGGTGTCGGATATATACGCCAGGCACATAATTGAGTAAGCCCTTCTTATTACACATCACTCATCAGTGCTCTGTATCCTGTCATTCAGAATGTACTGCTGTGCTGGTGGTACTATTAGATTTTACATCTCACACTTGTATGCACAGACTTTTCAGTGCTTTTCCACTTCTCCAAAGGGAGGGAGAGCAGGTGGGAGAGCATCACACCAGGGGATGCCAAAAGTATAGTTCCAGTTCAATGTAAGAAAAGGTGTCATGTCTGACAGTTACGAAAAGCATTCAGTAACTTTAGATTTGAGTATTAATGTGAATGTGACTTGGATAGTTGTGTGAGCGAAAAAAAATGGCCCAGCTCTCCAGCTGACAGCATAGCTGTGTTGGAGGCTTTACTCTGGGGATCCTTGACTGCTTTGTCCGGTATCCTCTTTTCCTTTCAGGAATGCCAAGCAGGATGTGGATGATGAGTACGGGGTCTCCCAAGCTGCTGCCCGGGCCTACAGTCATACTATGCAGTGGCACATGCTGTCAGTGAAAGGGTGGACAAGCAGTCCACACTGCTTGTGAATGGTTACCTCAAGCAGTACCAGGTGAGAAGAGGAGCTGAGCCCCTACAGGAATGCAGGGGACCATTATGTACCAACACAAAGTGCTCACATTATAAAAGGCCATTAGGAACATTTGCAAAACCACTTTCCTGGGGAAATTGCCTGGCTGAAAATTATGCTCGCTCAGTCTGGCTGAAGGCACACAGGGATTTCCATATTGTACATCATTTTAGCCAAATGGAGGGGAGACATTCTCAGGAGCATGTTTGACAGGATCAGAAAATAACAAGCAAAACTATTTTCAAACCTATGTGCAGCGTTTTGTGTAGAGGTTTCACCTGTGGCTGGCCCAGTGACTCAGAAGGTTGCTGGTTGAGTTTTTGGATTGGGTTTGCTATATCATCAGGCAGTGCAGCCAGACAATGCAAAACATTTGGTAGAAAATCCATTGCAGATCTGTGGATTAGTACTGAGGCAGGAGGAAGAAGTATGGAAATGAAATTCTAGGTGAGGTAAAAGTAATCTTTTGCTTTTGTTACATTACATTGTTGCTGTAACTCCACAGAATGTAATAGAGGGAAGGGGTTCAGCTTGGAGCTCATGGCATTTTTTTATGTCGATTTCTTTCTTTCCATTTTAGATTAAAGGGTTGGAGTGGCTGGTCTCCCTCTATAATAATAACTTGAATGGGATCCTAGCAGACGAAATGGGGCTGGGGAAAACCATCCAGACCATTGCGTTAATTACATACCTCATGGAACACAAGCGTATCAACGGACCCTTCCTCATTATAGTACCTCTCTCGTAAGTGTATGGGTTTGGGGGAAGACACATGGTCCCTTCCTTATTTAACTCTCTCATAAGAGGAGTTCCAAGACCCTTCCCCTGAAAGCATCTCCCAATGTTCGACTATTAGCCAGGACATCGGTTTGTTGGCACCACCTCTTTTTCTTTATATTTCAGAACACTTTCAAATTGGGTTTATGAATTTGACAAATGGGGCCCTTCAGTAGTGAAAGTCTCCTACAAGGTAAGTGAGTGAAATTGATTTCTGTGTCTAAAATGATGTACAGAACTATATGTGTGAAGATGGTTATGTATTTTAAGTTGGGATTTTCTAATACATAAAAACAGTTAAAATCCTAACTTATTAAAATAGTAATGAGCCTCCTCTCAGTGATTTGTACTAGACTAGCAGAAAAAGAAATATGTATTTACATACATAAATAAAAAAGACCAACATGCTCAGCCGCCAGCATCAAAACCTTGATCCAAAGCTGGCTTTTCTCCTCTTTCTCCTTTGCACTCAACCCTTTTAAGGAGAGGAGCACGAAAGATCCCCCTGTTAGTCCACTTCCTGCCCTTTCCATGGCTAACTACAAGGATTTGTAGTATTATAAAGAGCTAAAACTTGCATGCATATCTAGCCTTCTAGGTCCTCATTGCAACCGGCTGCTACTTGAGTGCCTAGCAGAAATGCAGGACTTCCAGCTGTAGTTATTGCTGTACTCGCAGCCTGTCTGTGCTATTTTAGCAGAACAGATTATTGGACAGACTCTGCACAATGCATACTTCGGTGCAACTGGGCAGGATTCTAATCATAACTGCATTGTGGTTTTTTTTTTCCTCTCCCAGGGATCTCCTGCCGCACGTAGAGCTTTTGTACCTCAGCTTAGAAGTGGAAAGTTTAACGTTTGCTTACTACTTATGAATATATTATTAAAGATAAGCACATACTCGCTAAGGTAGGCTTGAGCTCTTGGACACACATAAGAGGGCTCACGTTTACTTCCTAGTGTGTTCATGACAAGTTTGTTGCTTAATATAAGTAATAGGTGATAACCAATGGTTCTGGCAACTTCTTCCCTTTTCTCCCACCTCCTCTGCTGCTCTATCAGCTTTTTCCATCCTTTTCCTGCTGTTCTCAGCTCTATCCCTCCCCTTTCCCCCACAGCCCTGGCACTATACCTTCATCCCAATCTGTTACGGTTCTAACACTGGTCTGTGTTTCCCCGGAATCTTTTTTAATTCTACCAACTGTTGATTTCGATGGAGGGATTTGTAAACTACAGTTGCTTCTATTGGCTAGGGTTTTTTTTTTTTTTGTTCTGTTGCTTCTTCACATCTCGCTAATCTCTGTCTGTGCACAGATATCCAGTAGCAACCCCAGCTTTCTAACACTAACACAGTGCCGCTCTGTTAAGTGAATGGCAAGGGCATTAGTAAAACACCTTCTGTGCCTTGTACCTGATGTATTCTGCTCAGTTGGGGGGGGGGGGTGCCTGCATGAGGAGAAGGGAAGTGTGTTTTCATCATACGTTCACAAGTGTATGCCCAGCTCTCCTTATAAATTACAAGGTCAGTTTGAGTGAAGCTTCTTCTGTGTTCCAGGAATCAACTGCTTAGCTTCTCAATTAAACATATTTCTATGAGAAATTACCTATTCGTTTCTGTTCTGATAAAAATGGGGAGTGGAAGGAATGTTTAAACTTTGGGCTAAGAAGGGGTTCTTTTGGGTTTTCTCTCTTGTTGCACAGATCCGTTGGAAGTACATGATTGTAGATGAAGGCCACCGAATGAAGAATCACCACTGTAAGCTTACCCAGGTCCTGAACACTCACTATGTGGCACCCAGGCGTCTGCTTCTGACAGGGACCCCACTTCAGAACAAACTGCCAGAGCTCTGGGCATGCTCAACTTCCTGCTGCCCACCATCTTCAAGAGTTGCAGCACCTTTGAGCAGTGGTTCAATGCACCATTTGCCATGACTGGAGAAAAGGTATTGTAGTAATGCCCTGTCCTCCTTTTTTGCCTGTCCCTCTTGCAGAGAGTGGAGGTAGGGATCAAGACTCTGGTGTGTGTAAGAGCAGCCTGGTTGCCCATTCACTTTTTGGGTTTTGTAATTAGTTATTACCTTTGGGGTATATTTCAAAAAACCTGTTTGCCCTGTATATAGTATTTCCAAAGTGTTCAGTGCAAAGGGCAGTGTCCATATGTTCTCTTCCATTATGTAGCTTCCCACTATTCCAGAGCCTGTGGGATAGTAGTGAACTGAAAACTGAGCTGACACATCTCTCTTGGCATCCAGTCCTGCTCCTCAGTATTTATGTAGACAAGGAGAAACTCAGAATAAAAACAACAACCTTAAACAACTCGAGCAAACATCTGAGGACCTCTCCTTTTTTTTTTTTTAGAAGTTTTTATTGAACATTGTTAATTCTGAGCATAGCGTACCTAACACATTCTCAATACAAAATTACACATAGCAATGTGCCAAGTACATAACAAAGAATACACAATAGATTTGTCATGCATAATCAAATACAAAATATACTTCAACTTTTTAATTTTTATTTATGAGTGACCCCATTCCCTGCCTATCGTCCTCCCCTCTAATACCTCTCTCCCCCCCTAATTCCCTATCCCCCCTCCCCTTGAGGACCTCTCTTATCTCTGGAAACTTGTAGAGAGCAAGAGATATGCAGGAAGCACCGTGCAAGGTGACAGTTATTTGACCATTACTTTGCATGACTAAACATCTCAGAAACCTTGGGTGGGCCTCTGGAATAGTGCGAAGGACTAATGGAAAGAAAATTATCAGGTAAGACCTAATTTCTCCTTCCCACTATTCCAGAACCTGTGGGATGTTTTAAAGCAATCCTTAGAGCGGGTGGGATCCTGACGCCGCCACCCTGAGGACCGAGTCCCAAAACTAGCTTCTGAGCGCACTGTAATATCCACCCTGTAGTGCTTGGCAAAGGTATGTAGCATCAACCACGTCACCACCTTCCAAATATCCGCCAGAGACAGTAAGGTAATCTCC
This sequence comes from Microcaecilia unicolor, assembly GCF_901765095.1. Classification (NCBI taxonomy): domain Eukaryota; kingdom Metazoa; phylum Chordata; class Amphibia; order Gymnophiona; family Siphonopidae; genus Microcaecilia; species Microcaecilia unicolor. The sequence continues at coordinate 197,602,625 of NC_044033.1, read as the reverse complement.
AGGGATGTCACTGTATGCCTTGTAGAAAGAGGCTGCAAGGCCTGGGGAGCCTGGTTCCTCACAAGCAAATAAACTGAATCGATAGTTTCCTTTAGCTATCTAGCAATTCCTTAGCGTCCCTCCGGACCGGACCAGGATTGGACTGATGGGTTGTGCTCGCCTACCAGCAGGTGGAGACTAAAGGAAAGCAAATTAGCAGGTAAGATCTAATTTCTCCTTGTGGGCTTGGAAGCCATGCTTACCAAAAAGCACAGTCTGTCCGAATTGCAAAACTCATTTGGTTCTGGAATAGTGGGAAGGACTAATGGAAAGAAAATTATCAGGTAAGACCTAATTTCTCCATTTCAAATGTAGCCATCAAAGCACTAGCCAGCAGCCATGTATGAGAGTTATAGTTGGTTTATGCACTTTGTGTGATGTCAGTGGTGAATGTGGTGAGTGGCAGTAATCCATGTAAGCCTCATATGGAGTTTAGCAACATACTAGATTTCTGTACCTAAGAAGAGCTGCTGCCTACAAAGTGATTGAATACTGTATCATCTTTTGTATTTTTGTTTTGGAGAAAGTGGATTAAAAATGTCTTTGTAATGCCTGCAATTTACAATTGCTGTCTACTCCCTCCCCTCTCCTCTCCTCTCCTCTCCTGTTGTTTCATGCCACATCACAGGTGGACTTAAATGAGGAAGAAACAATCCTAATCATTCGGCGTCTTCACAAAGTGCTGCGGCCTTTTCTCCTGCGAAGGCTGAAGAAAGAGGTGGAGGCCCAGCTTCCAGAAAAGGTAAGAGAGAAAAGAACCAAGGTTATGAGTGATGGCACCACTGGTTTCTAGATAAGAAACTGGTGCAAAGTATTGGCAGAGAGCTGCTACTCTGTTATTCTCATTTAAAGTTGGGGATCAGGGGACTCAGTTTTGTTTCCATTTCTCAGGGTGTTATGGCAGCCTCATTGGAGGAGAGCTAGTTTCAAATCCTGTCACTACAAGCAGAACCATATTGTAAATCTGCCACCTTGAGCAGAACATGTCAATGACTGGAGCAGAACTGGATTCTAATTTGGTGTTGGGGTTATTGCTGGTTCCCTTTCTTTCTCAGGTGGAGTATGTCATTAAATGTGACATGTCTGCGCTGCAGAGGGTGCTGTATCGACACATGCAGGCCAAGGGTGTCCTGCTCACTGATGGATCAGAGAAGGACAAAAAGGTCTGTCAATGGGTTATTTAACAACCGTGTCACATGAGGCCTTGATAATTATTCTTTAAATCTAGGGGTCAGCCACAAAACCTAAGCGGTAGAGGTTGAGGCCTCTCTGTGCTCCTCTCCCCCAGCACCCATTTCCCCACATAATTTCAAGACTGGAGTCTTCTGCCCCTTTTAGAACCTGATCAACTAAGGCTGTTTTCTCCTTCAGTGTGTATGGGGGAAAAAAAGTGGAGTAAATCAGACTCGTAGTGCACCCAGTGTATGTCACTGGCAAAAGCCAGCAGCTCCTTTCCCTGTACATGCTGGCACCCCTGCCCCCAATGCTTGCATCTGAAGAAATGAGCTTCATGGCTTGAGTCCCTACCACCACCACGTTCCACCCTGCCTCTTTCTCAGATTTCCCATCCTCTAAATGGCCATCCCACACCCCCACAGGCAGCAGGCTTGATGCATCTCCCAGACTCTAGCTTGCCTCCAGGCTTCCCTTACTTTTCTGTCTACTGATGCTTTCCCTGCCAGAGAGACAGGGCCTTTATACAGTCTGCACCATTTGGCTGAGCTACAGTAAGTTTAGACCAGGGGGTGCTAGAGCTGTCTGATGGTCTCAAGTCTCACAAGATCAACAAAAGTTCTTGTATCGTAATATGTAAACCACTTTGGTTGTACCGCAGAAAAGTGGGTGGTATAGCAAGTTTTAATAAACTATAAACTATCCTTTACCTTATCTTCCTCTGTTGTTCAGCTTCAATTTACTGGAAGCCAAGATGCACAGTGCAGACTGCATAAGAACCCTTGTTCAATGGCAAACAATGCAAGAAAAACAAGCATTGAGAGAAACAAAATCCCAGGTGCTATAGTGCAATTTCTAAGTATCATGGTATCCTAGCGCCTGAGGTTTGTGGAGTCCTGTGTGTAGGGCAGTCACACGTACTGCAGGCAACTCACAATGTTATGTCTCTTCAGGGCAAAGGTGGCACTAAAACTCTGATGAACACCATCATGCAGCTGAGGAAGATCTGTAACCATCCATACATGTTCCAGCAGATTGAGGTGAGAGCCCCTGGCAGACTCTTGTGGAGCACTGTCCACGGGGAGACAACATTTCAATGCATTTTACTGTTACTCAGTCCTCCCGTTAGTTTGTGTGGTGGTGCACACTGTGCATGCTTTCAGCAGCATTGAGAGGTGGCAGTCCCAGGGATTGGTTTAGATCAGCTGCATAGACTGCATTTTCCAATTCTATTTGCATTATTTTCCATGAAAAAGCAGGCATAAATATCCATGTACCCATAGCAAGTTCACACCAGCAATATAACCAGCAAAGTAACCCAAGGCAAACGGTTTGAAAATTGTAAATTTGTGCCCCCTTTCCTGGAATGCCTCTGGTGAACCTGCTGATGACTTTCAGCTTGTGATGCTTCTCATCTATGTGCCTTTTCTTTTTCTCTGTCCTAGGAATCCTTCTCGGAGCATTTAGGATTCACGGGTGGAATTGTGCAGGGGTGAGTGGAAGAGTTGGGAGTATATGCTTGGGATCAGGGCTTTCGGGCGATGGGGAGTAATGAAGTATGTCTGGTTCAGTTAACATGTGCTATGTGCCTGCTGGGACATAGTGTCTCTTTATTATTATGATAAAGTGTCTGACTTCAGGTACTAGCACTCTGTACGTGCTGATGTCTGGCCTAAAGTACTGGTGCTCTGTTTATGCAAACATATCTGGCTGCAAGTACTGTCTGTACTTGATCTTTCATGGCTTTTCTGTTTGGCTTTCTCCATGAATCAGACTAGACTTGTACCGAGCCTCCGGCAAATTTGAGCTCCTAGACCGAATTCTTCCAAAGTTACGTGCAACCAACCACAAGGTGCTGCTTTTCTGCCAAATGACTGCACTCATGACGATAATGGAGGATTATTTTGCTTATCGTGGTTTTAAATATCTCCGACTTGATGGTAGGTGGGACCTCACCTAGGAACCAGAGCCTAGCCAGTGGATGGCATGGTTAATGCCATCCCCACACTGTGTGTGTGGGTATGACAGGACCAGCATGTCCATCAGAGTCTCAGACAAAGGCATTAAGATAAATGAGGAACTTGGGGGGGGGGGGGGGGGGGAGAGCTTGGCCGTTACCAGGCATTGGGTAACATCTCTAAACACTTTCCAATTTGCGGTGTTTTCTGCAGGTACCACAAAAGCAGAGGACCGTGGCTTGCTGCTGAAAACATTCAATGAGGCGGGATCAGAGTATTTTATCTTTCTGCTGAGCACCCGAGCTGGCGGGCTGGGCTTAAATCTGCAGTCTGCCGACACGGTCATAATTTTTGACAGCGACTGGAACCCACATCAGGTTAGGAAAGCACTAATTCCATCAGGGAATAACAGTTCCTGGGCTTCAGTGACTCAGCCACAGAGCTCTATGCTACCATGTGAAGGATCTGGGTTCCAGTCCTGGCTTAAGTTTTCCCTTCCCTGAGGATATTGGAAGAAGGAGGGTAGACCCAGTCATTGCTCAAGGTTAACACCTAGTGGCCAGAGTTGGGGTGAAGACATACTAATTTCAGGAGGGAGTTTGCAGTCTATGGTCACTTGCTGAGAACTGGCATGAAGGTTTAAGCCACTGGGTAGCAATCCTAGTTCTAAGTGAGCTGAATGCTGAAAGGAGGAAATTGCTGGGCAAAAAATATACTTAAAATGACCAAAGTGACAATAGGGATTGTTCCTCCAGAAGTTTGTATTTAGGTTGTCATTACATGATAGAGCCAAATCTGAAATTATTCCATACATGAATCAAACTGCGATAGCCTGATCCGAAGCAGAGAGTAGCTGGGTTGCTCAAGGGATTCACACCTGCCTTCGTCACTTGCTGTTTGAGGTTTGCCATATTTCCAGTCCTCAACAGCTGTAGCAAACTGTGTAAATTAACTTGGTTGTAGCAGTGGCGTAGCCAGACCTGACATTTTGGGTGGGCCCAGAGCTAATATGGGTGGGCAGTATGTATATATAGGGTGTGAGTAGGTTTTTGGGGGGGATCCTAAATAATTTTTAATAAACAGTCTGCCCAACAGCTGTCGTACAGCAACATAAACCACATACATATTCGGAACCTATGTTGCAAACCTTAAAACCACCATACCAAGAATACAAAACACTCAGGACCTATAGAGCAATTCTACCATACCATAAGGTAAAATTATGTATAATCATACCTGATAATTTTCTTTCCATTAATCATAGCTGATCAATCCATAGACTGGTGGGTTGTGTCCATCTACCAGCAGGTGGAGATAGAGAGCAAACTTTTGCCTCCCTATATGTGGTCATGTGCTGCCGGAAACTCCTCAGTATGTCGATATCAAAGCTCCATCTGCAGGACTCAGCACTTAGAGAATTACACCCACGAAGGGACACTCTGCCCAGCTCACCACCGCCGAAACGGGGGAGGGGAATTAACCCAGCTCATCCCCACACAAGTGGGGGAGGGGAATCCGTCCAGCTCATCCCCGCGGAGCGGGGGAGGGACACCACACCCGCCGATGCGGGGGATCTGGCTTATCCTGCAACCGCAACCGCGGGAGGAGCTGACTGACCCTAACACCGCCGAAGCGGGAGGGGTACAAAGCTGCCCTACAGCCGCACGAAGCGGGAGGGAGTGCCGGCAGAATTTATGTCTCAATCCAGCCCCGTAAAACGGGGGGGAGAGGAATGCAGCAGCTCACTGTAACACAAACTCGTCTCAACTCTTGAAGAATCCAAGTGAAAAAACTTGAACACGAAGTCTTTCTGAAGTAACTGAAGACTAAACTTGAACCTGAAATGCAACCAGAATAAAAACAGTACAGATATCTGGGAGGGGCTATGGATTGATCAGCTATGATTAATGGAAAGAAAATTATCAGGTATGATTATACATAATTTTACCTTCCATATCATCAAGCTGATCAATCCATAGACTGGTGGGATGTACCGAAGCAGTACTCACCCAGGGCGGGACATTGAAATCCCTGACCTCAACACTGAAGCTCCAAACCGGGCCACCGCCCGTGCAGCCACCGACAAACGGTAATGCTTGGAGAATGTATGAGCCGAAAGCCCAAGTTGCCGCCTTGCATATCTCTCCAAGGAGACGGATCCGGCCTCTGCCATCGAGGCCGCCTGAGCTCTCATGGAGTGAGCCTTCAGCTGGATAGGCGCACCTTCCTTGCGGCCACATAAGCCGCTGCAATGGCTTCCTTGACCCATCTTGCCACTGTAGGCTAGCAGCCTGCAGACCCTTACGAGGACCTGCAAACAGATGATCCGATTCCCGGAATCATTGGTCACTTCCAAGTATCTGATGATGACTCGCCTCACATCCAGATATTTAAGAGCAGAGTACTCTCTGGGTAGTCCTCCCTACGAAAGGAAGGGAGACAGAGCTGCTGATTCACATGGAATGCGAGAAACAATCTTGGGCAGAAAGGAAGGCACTGTGCGAATAGTCACTCCTGCCTCAGTGAACTGCAGAAAAGGCTCTCGACATGTGAGAGCGCCTGGAGCTCGGAAACTCTTCTGGCTGAAGTGATAGCCACCAAAAAGACTGCTTTCCACGTCAGGTCTTTCAGAGATGCCCTTGACAAGGGTTCAAAAGGCGGCTTCTGCAATGCTCTTAGCACCAGGTTGAGATTCCACGCAGGCACCACTGAGTGCAGAGGAGGGCGCAGGTGATTAACTCCCTTGAGAAAGCGCACCACATCTGGCTGCGAAGCCAGGGAAGCACCCTTCAGGCGGCCCTGAAGCAAGCCAGAGCCGCTACCTGGACTTTAAGGGAACTGAGCGACAGGCCTTTCTCCAGACCTTCTTGCAGGAACGCCAACACTGAAGAAATTGGAGCAGTGAAGGGAGAAAGTGAGCCTGCTTCACACCACGCTGCAAAGATACGCCAAACCCTGGCGTAAGCAGTAGAAGTAGAGCGCTTCCTCGCTCTTAGCATAGTGGCGATGACCTTGTCTGAGAAGGCCCTTCTTCCTCAGACGCTGCCGCTCAATAGCCAGGCCGTAAGACCAAAGGGGGAGGGATCCTCCATCACCACGGGACCCTGATGTAACAGGCCCTGCTCCACTGACAGCCGCAGAGGATCGTCGACAGAGCCTGATCAAGTCCGCATACCAGGGACGTCTGGGCCAATCCGGACCCACCAGGATTACCCTGCCGGGATGCTTTGCCACCCGGTCTAGCACCCTGCCCAACATGGGCCAGGGCGGGAACACATAGAGGAGCTCTTGTGTCGGCCACTGTTGGAGAAGAGCATCTACTCCCAGGGATCGAGGGTCCCGACCTCTGCTGAAAAAGCGCGGCACTTGGCAATTGGCCGATGACGCCATCAGATCTAGGCTCGGCTGGCCCCAGCGCTTCGTGATGTCCAAGAACGCCTGAGCAGATAGTTGCCACTCTCCGGGCTCCAAGGTATGGCGACTGAGAAAGACCGCCTTGACATTCATGACTCCGGCAATGTGGGCCGCTGAAAGCTGCTCCAGGTTCGCTTCCGCCCACTGGCAAAGATTCATAGCCTCCTTGGCTAGAGGGGCGCTCTTGGTACCTCCCTGGCGGTTGACATAGGCCACAGCCGTGGCATTGTCTGACAGGACCCGTACAGGCTTCAACACCAGTACCGGGTATGAACTCCAAAAGCGCCAACCGAATGGCTCTGAGTTCCAGGAGGTTGATAGACCACTTTGCCTCTGCAGGAGACCAGAGCCCCTGCGCTGTCCTTCCCAAGCAGTGGGCTCCCCAGCCCGACAAAGAGGCGTCCGTCGTGACGACAATCCACTCTGGGGTCACCAGAGGCATTCCCGCAGACAACTTGTCTGTCTGCATCCACCAGCTCAGCGCCTTGCGCACTGCTGGGTCCAAGGGAAGGCGCACAGCATAATCCTCCGACATCGGAGTCCAGCGCCGCAGCAAAGATTGTTGAAGTGGTCTCATATGAGCCCTGGCCCAGGGCACTACTTCCATCGTGGCCGACATAGAGCCCAACAGCTGCACATAGTCCCAAGCCCGAGGAGGAGAGGCTACTAGGAACTAGTCCACTTGAGCCTGAAGTTTGACAATCCGATTGTCTGCAGGAAACACTCTGCCCACTTGGGTGTCGAATCGAACTCCCAGGTACTCCAGGGACTGAGTCGGGCGCAGCTGGCTCTTCTCCAGTTGATGATCCATCCCAGGGAGCTCAAAAGAGCAACTACCCGGTTCACAGCTTTGCCGCACTCTGCATAAGAGGGGGCTCGGATCAACCAGTCGTCCAGATAAGGATGGACTTGTACCCCTTCCTTTCGTAGGAAGGCCGCGATGACCACCATTACTTTGGAAAAGGTCCGCGGAGCAGTAGCCAACCCGAATGGGAGGGCTCTGAACTGGAAGTGTCGGCCCAGGACTGCAAAACGCAGAAAGCGTTGATGAGGAGGCCAGATGGGAATATGCAGGTACGCTTCCTTGATGTCCAAGGATGCCAGGAACTCTCCTGCCTTCACTGCCGCTATAACAGAGCGGAGAGTCTCCATGCGAAAGTGCCGCACTTTCAAGGCCCGATTGACCCCTTTGAGGTCGAGGATAGGCCGGACAGAACCTCCTTTCTTTGGTACCACAAAGTAAATGGAGTAACGTCCCTTGCCAAGCTGACTTTCTGGCACCGGAACGACCGCGCCCAGGCGGATCAGATTGTCCAAGGTCTGCTGCACTGCCACAGCTTTGACCGGAGACTTGCAGGGAGAGAGTACTAACCCGTCTTTTAAGGGTCGGCAGAACTCTAGCTTATAGCCGTCTCTGATGACTTCCAGCACCCACGCGTCTGAAGTTATTGTGGTCCACTCGCCCAGAAACGAGGTCAGCCGTCCTCCAATCTGCACTGGGGCGTGGACCAAGGCCCCGTCATTGGGTACGAGACCCTGGGGGAGGACCGGAGGGAGCACCTCCGGGACGGCGGTCTCTGCGAAAGGAATGCTGCTTGGGGGAGAAATTCCTCTTGAAGGAAGAAGGGGCAGAGGAGCCCGACTTGCCCGGGCGGTACCGACGGGCTTCCTGCAACCGTCCTCTGAAGGTACCGGGACGAGTACTAGCCCGAGCCCTGACCTCTGGTAATTTCTTGCCCTTAGACGTGCCGAGATCGGTCACGATTTTGTCCAGCTCGACCCCAAAGAGCAGCTTGCCTTTAAAAGGCAATCTAGCCAGGCGGGATTTAGAGGCGTGGTCAGCAGACCAATGTTTCAGCCAAAGCCACCGCCGCGCAGAGATTGTCTGAGCCATGCCTTTAGCTGAGGCCCTCAAGACATCATACAGCAAGTCTGCCAAATAGGCTAAGCCCGATTCCAGGGCCGGCCAATCAGCCCTCAAGGAATGATCCGAGGGGGAAGCCCGCTGCACCATAGTCAGGCACGCCCTGGCCACATAGGAGCCGCAAACTGAGGCCTGCAAACTTAAAGCAGCCGCCTCAAAGGACGACCTTAAGGCCGCCTCCAATCTTCTGTCTTGGGCGTCCTTCAGGGCCGTGCCACCTTCCACCGGCAAAGCCGTTTTCTTAGTCACCGCAGTGATTAAAGAATCCACGGTAGGCCACAGATAGGCCTCACGTTCACTCACAGCCAAAGGATAGAGGCGGGACATAGCCCTAGCCACTTAAGGCTCGCTTCAGGGACATCCCATTGAGCCGAAATTAAGGTGTGCATGGCATCATGCACGTGGAAGGTTCTAGGCGGGCGCTTCGTCCCCAGCATAATGGCAGAGCCAACAGGGGCTGAGGGAGAGACGTCCTCCGGAGAGGAAATCTTCAAAGTGTCCATGGCCTGTAACAACAGGTTGGGCAAATCCTCTGGGCTAAAAAGCCGCGCTGCAGAGGGGTCATCCGCTCCATCCGAGCGGGGATCTATCTCCTCCAAGGAATCCGCAAAGGACCGTTGGGAGACCTCAGACACGCTGCCCTCATCTACATCGGAGGAGACAAAGTCCTCCAAGGCCTGGGAATCAACCCGAGGGCGTTACCTCTGGGAACCTCAACCTCTTTACCAGACGAGGGAGCAGGGGCAGCGTTTTGCATGAGGAAAGCCTGATGCAGCAGCAAAACAAACTCGGGGGAGAAACCCCCCAGACTGTGCACTTCCGCAGCCTGGGCAACAGCCCTAGACGCACCTCAACCGGCGCTCGCAAGAGCGGGGGAGAGACATGCTGCGCATCCAAAATGGCGTCCGGCGCGACACTCCGCGAAGGAGCCGCGCGGGAAGAACGGCGCTTAACTTTAGCCGCTTTTGTGCCGTCGCCCAAATTAAGGGCGTTCATGGCATTAATGTCTCCAACCTCAAGGGCGGCCCACGAAGAAGCCGTCCGAGCCGCGTGGCCGGCCAAGATGGCGGAGGCGAGGAGCGGGGGATGGGCGTTTATGGCGGGGAAAAACCGCCACGCCGGAGGAAGGACCGGGACATTCATCGGTCACTAAACTGTCACCCATCAAGGGCGAATCAGGCTGTAAAACCCCCGCATCCCCTCTAGAAGCGCTCCAGCGATCCGGGGAGCGACCCTTTGCGCCCTCGCCCTCCGACGCCATATGCCACGAGGAGAAGAATCGGGGAACCCCCTGCCCGCTATAAAAAGGTAAAATTACCTGCTTGCCGCTCCGAGCTGTAACGAACTGGTGTCCCAGTGAGTAGCTGCAATGAACGTTTAAATAAACGTCGAAATAAACGCCTTTAAGGACGTTTAAAATTTTTTTTTTTTTTTTTAACGGAGCCAGCGGGAGGGGGGAGAAAAGGAGGGACCTGGCACCACCAGGTTTGCACTTGCTCAAAAGAGCCCTCAACCCCAGGCCTCAACAAAACCTAAGGATTAGGCTTGGAGGCCTAGCCAGAGCTACTGCTGTGTGTGACCACCACCTGCTGAGATAGAGAACATACTGAGGAGTTTCCGGCAGCACATGACCACATATAGGGAGGCAAAAGTTTGCTCTCTATCTCCACCTGCTGGTAGATGGACACAACCCACCAGTCTATGGATTGATCAGCTTGATGATATGGAAGCAGTCATTTCTGTGAATCACACAAGGAAAATGAAAGCATCTTAAACACTTCAGTGAGCACTAGAACATCAATTCACCTATTGTACAACGAAGCCAGACAGAATAGTACAGATCGTCGATCCTGCACAGTCAATGCCAACTGAAAGCCATGTCTTTTTCACAAACACAAATACACCCTAATCCACTATAAAATAAGTAATCATAAACTTTCTATTTAGACAAAAATTAAACTGAACCCCCAAGATGCCAGACTCTGCATACAATGCAACACCACAGAAACAGAAAATGTACCCTAGTACTGTGCAAAACATAAAGACAGCAGATGTAAATTTGAAAAATACCAATCACCACTTTACAAATTAACAAATAGAAATAAAACAAATATAGAAAATAAAATAATACCATTTTATTAGACAAATACATTTAGCTGTCAGAGGCCAAAACCTTCTTCCTCAGGTCAATACAGTTTAGTGCTGTTACAGTATCCTATCCTGACCTGAGAAAGGGGGCTTTGTTCTCCGAACGTTTGTCAAAATGTATTAAAATTAGTCCAATAAAAAGATTACCTTATTTATATGTTCTATTATAAACATTTATTAACACAGCTACAATACTACTTTATTCTAAAGCAAAAAAATAAAAAATATATATTTTATTTACAATTTGTTGTCTCTGGTTTCTGCTTCCCTCATCTTCTTTTCACTGTCTTCCTTCCATCCAGCATCTGTCTTCGTTCTTTCTCTGCCATCCAGTGTCTGCCCTCTCTGCTGTCCCCTCCATCCAGTGTCTGCCCTCTCTCCCTGCCCTTTCCATGCACATCTGCCCTCTATCTCTGCCCCTTCCATCCACCATCTGCCCCTGTCTGACTCCCAGCTCTTATTAGGACTGAAAATTAAGTATTATATCTCTGTAAAGAAATATAAAGTCCTCCTCTGTGGGTGGGGAAAGACATTTTGGGTGATTCCAGGCACTTGCTGCACTGTGGAACAGTGGAATCCATCCATGGAAAAGGGCAATTAAGCAGCAAACCACTGTGAACTTTCTTGCAAAGGGAAATAAATGCTAAATATATGCAAATTCTACAGTTCACATACAATTATGCTGCATTAGGGAAAAAAAAGACTTAACATGCAGCCATTCAGACCAGTGGATCCCTTGAAACAAACTCTGCACCTACCTAGGACCCAAGCCCATTATGAAAGAGTAAGGTTAACTGAATGCACCATCCTAATGTTTAGCTTTACAAGTCAAGAGGGTGCTAATTGCTTGAAAGTATTTTTCTGAAGGCTTTGGAGAGCCACAGGCTTCAGTTTCGTTTTTGCTCCGGTTACCGATTTCAACTGCAAACAGTGCAAAAACTATTCTTTTACCCAGCTGCTCTTAAACAAGCAGCTCAGACCCTCAAAACAGCACAGTGGCTGTTTGTTTACCTGACCTTTTCACAGCCGTGCTCAGTGACCCCTTTCAGAATAACAGTTAATATATGGTGGTTAATTAAAGCAGTACAAACACTGCTTTAGACCTGTCCCTGCCTGGAAGCCCTTCTCTCTCCTACACGGGAACAGGAAGTTGAAGGAGCAAGAAAGGCTTCTCGGGCAGGTCTAAAGCAGCGTGTGTACTGCTTTCTCACTGACACTATCGACGGATCAGGGGATTGGAAGGCTCGGGGGGGGGGGGGGCATACCTGGTGGCTGGTGCCACGATGCTGGAAGGAGAGAGAAGTGCTACTCTTTCCTGTTTGCTGCAGGGCTAAAGGCTGGCTGTGCACTGATTGGAGGAGCAGGGAAAACTGGGTGGGCCTAAGCTGAGATTAGGTGGGCCCAGGCCCACCCATAGCTACGCCCCTGGGTTGTAGCACCTAATGGATATAATTACATACCGTGAATATTTGTGAATGCTAGGCCTGGTTGCAGGTGCCTTGCTATTAACAGAACACAAGTGGGGCTGAAACAGTGGTCTTTGTTGGGCCTGGTATTCCTGATCTCCATATTAAATATTCATATACTAGTAAGAAAGGCCTGTTTCTCAATCAAATGAAACAGGCGCTAGCAAGGGTTTTATCTATTTGTGTTTGTTTTGACCTGAACTGTTTTAATATATGTTGGGTTTTTTTTTAATAGAATGACAGAGGGGGAGGTTGGAGTGATGGGTTTGTTGAATTTTTTGTGGGGCTGAAGATCGCGTTTCCTATTACCTGGTTTGCAGTTGTGAATCTTTTTTATGTGGTTGCCGTTTTTTAGTGGCAGCAGGCTGGCTGGCTGACAGTTTCGCGGGGCGTGCTGCAGGTGGACTCGCAGTGCTGGGCGGTTTGAAAGCTTTGGTTTTTTTGGCAGCTGCCGCTTTTGACTTGCAGCGGTTGGGCGGGTGATCTGGCGGGTTTGGTCTTTTTTTCGGGGCAGACTGCAACTTGTCTCGCGCTCCTGGGTGGGCGGGCTGGCGTTTGCGTGTGCATTCCTGTGCAGGCGGGCTGGTGTTGGCATGCTGTATCGCGCTACCTAGAGGAAGACGTGGGCGCCGAGCCAGGGATCCTGGGCTGCACGCTGTAGGAAGCGCGGGGCAGAAGCAGTGGGGACGGCCATTGTTGCGTGAAGGGTTCGAGGCGGCACAGGAGAGAGCGGCTCGTGAGCCAGGGAGTCTTCCTCTGGTTTTTGCCCTTTCTTTTTCTTTGCTTTTATTTTCCCTGTACGTTCGATGAAGCTGCCTGGGCCCGCACTGCTGTTGCTTGGGCTCTCTGGATGACGTCATCCGAGGCTTCAGTCCCAGGCACAGCCAATCAGAATGGAGGCACAGACCCAGGCAGCTTCATGGAACGTTCATGGTGCAAATAAGAGTGGCATCCAGTTGGTCTGATAATGTGGGTTCTTCTTACAGATCGATTCCCTTGAAAATCAGGCCATTGTGAATGCTCTGGGAGTCCCTGTAAAGGTGTGTACCTACACTGTGTGACGTTCAGCTTTTTCTCTACAGGACTTGCAGGCCCAGGATCGGGCTCATCGCATTGGTCAGCAGAATGAGGTGCGTGTGTTGCGACTCTGCACTGTGAACAGCGTGGAGGAAAAGATACTTGCCGCTGCCAAATACAAGCTGAATGTGGATCAGAAGGTCATCCAGGCTGGCATGTTTGACCAGAAATCCTCCAGCCATGAGAGGCGAGCATTCTTGCAGGCTATCCTGGAGCATGAGGAACAGGACGAGGTGAGCAGAGGGATGACAGGAAAGACTCCTGGGTTCCTGCGGGAGGTGGGGGCTGCAACGACCTCCAGGCATGGGGAAGCATTGGAAATGAGGACTCCTGTGTTGCTGTGTGAATAGGGATGGGCATGATGGGGAGTGGAAGTGAGGTTATCCAGATTGCTTTGATAGGTGAGGATAAGGTGGGGGAACGGATGGGGCTGAGGATTCCCAGATTCCAGTCTTGATACTGTTAATGTCTCATGCAGTGTACTCCAGTAGCTGCAGTTGAGTGGTTAGAACAAGTGATGGGATGGTAGGCTGTAGAACGTGTTTGAGTTTTAATGTGTTTTGCACATGGTGGATTTGTGCTGCTTCAGTTTGCTCATCCCTACCTGGACAATGAGGCTTTATATCTTACAGGAAGAAGATGAGGTTCCTGATGATGAGACAGTAAATCAGATGATTGCCAGAAACGAAGAGGAGTTTGATCTCTTTATGGTGAGCCTTGAGTTTTGGGTGGAAGGGTGGGGCTGTTTTTCATCACTTTTTAATCAGGGTGGCTGATGGGGCTAAATTCTGACTTTGAATCTGAGAGAATTAGACTCTCATATCTCCAGAACTCTCTTGATGCAGCGCATGGATCTGGACCGTAGGCGTGAGGAAGCTCGGAACCCTAAGCGTAAGCCACGGCTGATTGAAGAAGATGAATTACCATCCTGGATTATCAAGGATGACGCAGAGGTGGAGAGGTTGACATGTGAGGAAGAGGAAGAGAAGATGTTTGGCCGTGGCTCTCGGCACCGCAAGGAAGTGGACTACAGTGACTCTCTGACAGAGAAACAGTGGCTGAAGGTATTGTGTCTCATGCATGTACAGAGAACATTATCTCAGGGTGCGTGTGTAAAACCAGTTTTACTTTGCTCTGGTCCATAAGTTGATAGGCCTTCCATTACTTTGACAACAATGTTTATAAGAATGTTGACAAAAGAAAACATGTAGAGGTTAATTGTCTGTATAGTTTTCCCATTCCGCTGCTTATGACAAGAGGGATCAAACCAAAACAGCAGCTAGTGAGGGATTCTTGCAGTTCATAGGAACTGGTTTAATTACTGCTCCCCTACAGGCCATTGAGGAGGGCACGCTGGAAGAGATTGAGGAGGAGGTGCGGCAGAAAAAGTCCTCTCGGAAGCGCAAGCGAGACTTTGACCCCAGCTGCTCCACCCCAACCACCAGTACCCGCAGCCGTGACAAGGATGAGGACAAAAAGAAAAAGCGTGGCCGCCCTCCTGCCGAGAAACTGTCTCCTAACCCACCCAACCTCACTAAGAAGATGAAGAAGATAGTGGACGCTGTGATCAAATATAAAGAGAGGTGTGTATGACAAGGAAACATCTGCCCCCAGAATATTGGGTCACCTGTTCTGCAGGGGCCCACCCAGTCTCGTCTCAGGCTCACCCGAAAATTCTGACACCCTTATGGCTGGTGGGGATCTCCAAGCCCCAACTGAAGAAGTCCTTCGGCAGCCAGAACAATGATTTTCCTACCTGTTTTGGCTGGTAGCGCTTTCGACCCATTGCTGCAGTACCAATCCTCCACCCCACCACCTCATGCACATGCCTGAAAACTGAGCATGTGCACAAGGGGAGAGGCCAGCACAGCAGCAACGGATGGAAAGTGCCACCGGCTGTAGCAGGTAGGAAAATCACCAGAGGACATCTTCAGTTGCCGGGGCTTGGGGATCCCCCGCCAGCTCAAGTATTTACTTTATTCTTTGGAGTCGTTGTTGTGGGGCAGGGTCAGAAAGCGCATGCTAGGGGGAATTGTATGCCCACCCAGAATACTGTGTTTGGCTACGCTACTGCTGTTCTGGATATCTGTTCTACATGTATGCTTGTCTCCTTACTGAGGATGTGACGTTCACTTTGTACAAAGCTAGTGGTTCAAGCCTTTTCAGTAGTAGTTCAAGGTGAGTTACATTCAGTTACAGTAGGAATTTCCCTATTCCCTAAGTTTGTACCTAATACAGTGGAAGGTGATTTTTTTGCTCGAGGTCACAAGGAGTGTCATCAGAATTTGAACCCTGACTCTTAGCCCACAGATTTAACTCCTAGGCTACTCTTCCACTCTACTGTTTAATCTGGTGCTCTTCTTCCATCTTGCAGCAGCAGTGGGCGGCAGCTTAGTGAAGTCTTCATCCAGCTGCCATCTCGGAAGGAACTGCCAGAATATTATGAGCTGATCCGCAAGCCTGTGGACTTCAAAAAGATCAAGGTGTGTCATACACACCTTTCTGTAAGGCTGCATTCATATTTGAGAGTGGCATCCAGTTGGTCTAATAATTTCACAGATTGATCCCCTTGAGAACCAGAGCACTTTGAGTGCCCTGGCAGTCCCTGTGCTGAGGCTACACTATGTAAAATTCATCCTTTTCTCTACAGGATCTGCAGGCCCAGGATTCTAAAAGTTACAGGGTTCAACCTAGTGGCTTGGGGTGAAGATTGTCTAGCAGTGTAGCATTTTATTGGTATTACATGAGAAGTTTCTCTGTTGTCAATACATGGCTAATTTTGTAAGCTTTCTCTGAGCTAGCAATGTCCTGTGGAGACAGGCATAGTGGGAAAGTTGTGATCATTGTTCCTCTCCTCAGGAGCGGATTCGGAATCACAAGTATCGGAGCCTCAATGACCTGGAGAAGGATGTCATGCTGCTTTGTCAGAATGCCCAGACATTTAACCTAGAGGGCTCACTGGTAAGCCACAGACTCGTTTGCTAGCTGTTCTTTACTGTGGCTATACAGTCAGTAAGTCTGCATACTGGGAGTAATTTCACTCTCTTTCTCTTCTCATGATGGCCTGCATTCTCTTTAATATAAGCCATGAAATACAGGGCACTAGAGTACTCAGTAAGGAGAGAAAGGGCAGTTTCCTGTGCAAATGGTCAGAGTGGGTGGAGCAAGGGAAAGGAGGTTGACGCTCTAGGGCTTTGAAGTAAAATGGGAGACTGCAAGCAAAATATGGGGCACCCCTCATTGAACCAGTGTCACTTTTACTTTAGATCTACGAGGACTCCATAGTGCTTCAGTCCGTCTTCACCAGTGTGCGACAGAAGATTGAAAAGGAGGAGGAGACTGATGGGGAGGAGAGCGAAGAAGAGGAGGAGCTGGAAGAGGAGGGTTCTGAATCAGAATGTGAGTTACAGGCAAGGGAGGGGAAGTGCCTGGAAGAGGGCAGAAAGAAGTGCTCTTGTGGTACAAGTCATCAGACTGCGCTTGCAGGTAGCTGGGGTTGAAACATGGGAATTTCAGAGCAAGAGACAAGGTTTTAAATACAGAATTTTTTTTTTTTTAAGAAGGTATCTTTGCTCTTGCTTTCTGAGCTTCTGGCCCTGGTTGTAATGCTCATTTGTGATTCCTTCTCTATACAGCTCGCTCTGTGAAAGTGAAGATCAAGCTGAGCAGGAAGGAGAAGGGAGCGGAGCGTCTGAAGGGGCGCAGGCGCACCAGTCGGGGGTCCCGGGCCAAACCAGTGGTCAGTGACGATGACAGTGAGGAAGAGCATGAGGAGGTAACCATAGTGCTTCATGTATCCCACTAATGCAAAAGATTTAGGTGTACTGACAGATGGACCATATAAATTACACCAAAGTCACTTTTTATGTACAATGAGAAGAGAGCTCATAGACCTGGACAGTTGGCCATGCTCTCCAGAGGTCACTGCTGGTGTGTTTTGGCAGGGCCAATTTAAAACAATCTATGGATAGATCTGTTCTGGGGTATTACAAGAGGAAGATGGCCAATCCATGAAAAGATTGGATGAATGGGAGTGTTATGTTTGGGGGGGGGGGGGGGGGGGGGGAAATGAGAGAAAGGACTACACATCTACATAGTGTTGGGTTTGTCTTGAAAAATACACAATATTGTTTATACTTTTGTTAGTGAAACATAGTGTGTTTTTTTGTTTGAAAGTCAGATATTTATTTTTAAAAATCAATTCAGTAATTCTTACACGAGCATCCCACCCTGGACTAACACTGCCTTGCCTTTCCTCACTGTGCAGGAGCGCTCAGGAAGCGGCACTGAGGAGGACTGAGCCATAGCCAGAAACATTCCAGTGGTCTCTGCACAGACTGTGCTCGACTACATTCGCTCAACGGGTAGCAGCAGACTTCCAAAAGACAAACTCTTCCAGTGAGCCTGCTGCAGAGGGAGATTGAGGAACTGTGTGCAGCCTGGACATTTGTACTGAGCATTAAAATGGACTCAAGAATTACGACTTAGGGAACAATGTCTCTCTTTCTGGTGGTACTGTTTCAGTATTGAATCACTGTTGTTTCTGATCCCTGGGACGCATGTCTGTAGCAACTGCAGCCCATTTAGTACTGTATTTTATTAAAGAGGTCAGAAGCACCGGCCTGCCCACCTCTGGTGTGAGGGCCATATGCGTGTGTGTTTGTCAGTGTCACTGGATTTCAAACAGTAATTAAATTATAAAGAATTTTAAAAAACATATTTGGGATCCTTCCTTTTCTCTGCCGAATCAAATCTTCTTGCCCATGTTAACAGAAACCTGTGTCATGATTGATTAGTGCACAGTGGCATTACCGAAGCAGTGTGAGAGGATGGATGGTATGGACAGAGGCTTTTAAAAGTGGATTTTAATACTGTAATTTGTATTGTTAATAAACCTGCATTTTATAAGGTTTGATTTTTTTTTTCTACTACATACAAGATTTTTAAAAAGCCCTACCAGAGACACAGTGGTGATCATCTTGTAGCTCCTGAGGATTTGGTGGCATGATAGCAGGTTTTCTCCATGGATAAAATAAGTCATATATGGGTGTCCAATCTGGATCTGGTCTCCTGGAGCCCAGAAAAGTCTAGAAGGGTTTCTGGGCATAAGCATGTGCTCCAACTTGATGGGCTATCTGCTCCTCCCTCTGTTTCATCCGTTCAGCAGGACAGAAAGGGTCACTATTTGGTATGGTTTAAGAGGGCAGAAGAGGTAGTGGGCCAGCTGTCTGATACTCAGTGTCACTGAGCAATGCAGTGCAACTGAAATAAGCTCTGAATTACACAGCAGTTAGCGGCAATATTCAGTCTACAAAACAGGACAGCAAAAAGCAACCTGACCATGAATACTGGCTGGTGCCCTGTTAAATTCTGGTTGACCACACTGACCTCGATATTCAATGCTAGTACCTGGACATGACTAAGCATCGAATATCCAGGCTGAATTCAGCCCATGATTGTCAATTCCTGACAATCCGTATCCTTGATAGAAACGTACCTTATTTCTATTTGGGAAAAATGTCAGCCCTTCCTTTGTTTCGCAGTCCTGGGTCAGCATTTTCAGATTTGTGCTCTCCCAATCAAGTTGGCTAAAGCACTGAGGACATTGTTCAAGGTGATGGTTGCAGTAATGGTGGCTGTACATAATGTGGAGATCATGATACACCCCTGTCTCGATAGCTGGCTAATCTGGGCCAAGTTTAAAAGTGAGAGTGCTTCAATTCTTCAGGAGTTGGGCTGGACGAGCAATCCATCCAAGAGCAAGTTATGCCTATCACAGATGTTAAGAGTATTTAAATGCTTTACTTTTTGTCTATTAGATTGTAAGCTCTTTGAGCAGGGACTGTCTTTCTTCTGTGTTTGTACAGCGCTGCGTACACTTTGTAGCGCTCTAGAAATGTTAAATAGTAGTAGTAGTAGTAGTATTTGGGGGTACATTTCAGCACTGCAGGGGAGTGTTCCTGACTGAGGACAAAGCAAAGAAACTGAGGTCACAGATCGGGCTTATGCAGCATGGCAAGGCCACAGCCTTGATATCTCCAGATTCTAGGATCAATGGCAGCAACTCTGGACTTGGTACTATGGGTCAGAGCTCATGTACATCCTTTGCACAGAGCCCTGTTGTCCTGGTGGTCACTCCAAACTCAGAATCTGAATACTCCTTTCAGAATGTGAGGGGACAGTCTGATTTGGTGACTCAGGGTCCCCTATAGAGAGAGGTATGAATCTGGACAGTAGTGATGACAGATGCTAGCCTCACAGGCTAGGGAGCTTGTCAGGATGAGATGGCAGAAGAGGCAACCTGGCCAATCAATCATCTGGAAGCAAGGACCATGTGTTTGGCTCTGCAGGCTTTTCTGTCTTTGATCTGGGACAGGGCAATAACAGTACTGTCCGATAATGCATCAGTGTTGTCCTACGTGAATTGTCAAGGGGCTACCGAGAGTCATCATATCACAGTGGAGGTGAGCATGCTTGTGACTTGGGCAGAATGTCATCTCATGGCTTTGACAGAGTGGAAAATGTCCAGGCAGACTTCCTAAGCAGAAATACTCTGGATTCAGAGAATGCAGTCTTGCAGAGGAAGCCTTCAAGAACATCATAAGACATTGGTGGTATCTAGTTGGATCTCATTGCAATGGTTACCAACATGAAAATTTCCAGGTTCTTCAGTCACAGAATGTTTAAAAACACTTGATATACTGCCTTTCAATGAGTACAGTCAAAGCAGTTTACAAATTAATATAAAATTTGAAAGAAAAGAAGAAAGAAACTACAATTATTAATAGGATAGGGTAGAATTTTATTTTTATTTATTTATTGTATTTGTACCCCACATTTTCCCACCTTTTTGCAGGCTCAATGTGGCTTACAGAGTATAGAAATGAGAACGTCATTACATGATTTAAGAAAACAGTCGAGCACAGGTTCTGCGGGTTTGCAGTGCCTAGGGTGTGTGTGTGAAGGCTCCTGATTCAGTCCTAGCAGTGGATATTCAATTCTTGATCACTAAGAGTTGTTGAGAAGGCTGTAATGGTACCTTTAGTATCCTTGCAGACCCTTGAACTATAACGGGGTGGAGCTCCGCCCCCCCCCCCCCCCCCCCCCACTACCACTGGACTGTGGGATATGTGCTATCTGGAGGTGGGGTCAGTAATTCACTGTGTTACACAAAGACCTTGAACGGATACTCAGTGACATGACGGTAATGAGGCAGTGATAGGTCCACCGGGGTGGTGAGACCACAGACCATCGGTGGACCTTGTTGAGTTCTGTTGTTTTTTTTTTTTTGGTCCACGCTTAGGGCCACTGGGTAGTGGTAGTCTTGCAATATAAGGACACCACACGACAAGCCTGGTGTAGTGGATGAGTAGAGTGGGATAGGAGGGGGAGGGAAGAGGGTTAAAATGGGGGAAAATGCTCTGATGGTGTTGGTTGTATTGACTTTGTATACTATTTATGTTTTTTTGTGTTTCATCTGTAGTTTTGTTTGACTTTATACTGCACACCATCAATAAAGTAGATTGAAATAAGAAAACAGTCGATCATAAGCTGAGGTGAAAGAGGAAATTTAGATAGAAGGTGTTAGGTAAGGTCGTGTGAGAGGTGTTTTGGTGTACTTGGGTGGTTTAAGGAATGATTTGTTTCATTGAGGGTGACTTTTGTAGGCTCTGTTGAAGAGATGTGTAGAATAGATAAGTAGTAGAAAAAGGCAGAAGAAAGAAACAGTAAAACGGATTGTAAATCATTTTTGTGTCTACCGACGTGCGTGCCCCCCCCCCCCCCCCCCCCACACACACACACACACACAGGAAAGGTAGAGAAAGGTGCAATTTCAAAACTAGTCTGAACTTAAGAGGGTTCCAAACATAGTGGTCATGGAAGGGAATTCCAGAGTACAGGGGCAATGTAGGGTCAGAATCAAAAACTTTATATTGAATGTGGTATGAAATCAGTAGACAATGATGGTATATCAAATCTTCAAGCATGAGTTAAAACACTGTATTTTGTACAGACTGAAATGTTTTCAAAAGGGCAGAAATGTTAAGTAGTAGTAGTAGTTAAGGCTTGTGCACCGTGTTACAATAATCCAGATAAGCAGTTTATTGTCCACAGGGTGGCACTGTAGTCACAGTTGAACTGAAGTAAGAAGGCATTAAAAGCACAAGACATTGGTCCATAGTCCCAGTCTTTGGGACATTCAGTTACCCAGATTTTTCACCCACTGTACTAACCATTACATAGTAACATAGTAGGTGACGGCAGATAAAGACCTGTATGGTCCATCCAGTCTGCCCAAAAAGATAAACTCATATGTGCTACTTTATATGTATCTTGGAAACCAGACTGGGTTGAGAACCCCTGCTCTAGCCAGTAAGGGGAACAAGATTCAATAGTGAATGCCTTCAAAAAGATGGTAAATAAATCCATCCTGATCCTCCTGTATGACCTTTATAACCTGGATATAAGGGTGCTCTGTAATGATGGCAGACCCAGGCCTAATCCTAGGAATAGAAACATGTAACTCAAACTTATGGAGCTGTATGAACTGATATGGATGTAGTACCAGTAGTCTGGAGATTGGGAGGGGGGGGGAGGGAGAGTCAAGAGGCCACGCTTAAGGTCAATGGGGGCTGCCACTGACCTCCAGGCCTTGCAATGAAGCACACTGCACTAAATGATTAAGGTAAAAAGACAAACAAATTACAGGAAAATAGTAATAACAGCTATTATTGGGCTTGGATAGAGACCGGCCAGACTGGGCCTTTATGCATACAAAGCACTTCCATCTATTGTTCAGCATGCTAACAGCTTGGCAGCACTGGGCCACATAGGCAGGGCTGGAGGTATTTGTACTGGATTTCTGCTTCAGATTCCAGCCATACTCCACATTTTTTTCTTCCTCACTCCCTCACCTTCTGATCCCACATCTGCAGATCACAGGGCATGATGTGAACAGTGTGAGTTTGGATCTTTGAGAATGTGATGGCAGTTATCATCTGCCACTGCAAATATACCATAGTTAAATGGGGCAGGGCAAGACAGCACCTGGAACAGCCACACCCATTACAGAAGATGTGGCACTTCATTTGCAAAACTGATGGTCCAATGCTGAGAACTCCCACGCTACAGGGAACAGTGCCAAAACATAGCTTCTCGATACTCAACACTAATGGTATGAAAATGGTATGCACGCTGTGAGCCTGAAAGTAAGGGAGAAGAACATGCCTGACGCATGCTCCGAAGTTTTACGGTAAGCACGTGCCCAGGCAAACCAGGAAGTGAAGCACACATCAGCGCCACTCTTCCGTGCCTTTAACTATAAGCTGTTCAACAATTTTTTTTTTCACTTGAAAGGCTTATATTTAAGTGCGGAAAAGAGGCGCTAATATGTGCTTTCACTTTCGGGTGTGCTCAGACCTACACATGCGTTTTTCACTGCCAGCTTGCAGGGGCTTCCTTCTGCTTCTGAAATAAATTAAAACTGGCAGATTTAAAGCTGAAAAACATTAGAAATCCACTCTTCAAACACCCTAATGCCATCTCTGAGCTGGCATTAGGTTTCCAGTGGTAAGGGCAGGGTTCATGCGCTGTTCTTTGAGCATTGGGAGGGAATAGCAAATGACCTCATTTACATCCGTTTGATTATATTTAAATACAATTTGCGCTAAAATACAAATCAACCTACACATCCAGTTTTTCCTACATCAGCACACAACTATGGAACGCACTACCAAAAACCGTGAAAACCACATATGACCACCTCCAATTCAGGAAAAAACTAAAAACCCACCTGTTTCAAAAGGCTTACCCCACCGACCCACCTTAAATACCTGAACTCTGCGACACTATAACACCACAGTCTGTACTGATCACCAAACAATCTCATCTGTTCTTGCTATCCTCTTTATGGTCCCACCACTTGTTCCTTCATGTGGTCCCTACCCTTCCTACCTCAACTTAACCATTATTTGTATTTGTTTTACTCTGGAGTCTATCAACACCTCTCCGGTACCATGTAAGCCACATTGAGCCTGCAAATAGGTGGGAAAATGTGGGGTACAAAAGTAATAACAGACACAGAAAGATCACCTCCATGGATACCAGAATGCGGAGTTCCTCAAGGATCCCCCCTCTCACCAGCCATCTTCAACTTAATGATGATACCTCTAGCCAAACTCTTAGCCGATCAAAACCTTAACCCTTACATATATGCAGACGATGTCACGATCTACATCCCGTTCAAACACAATCTAAACGAAATCACCAGAGAGATCAACCAAAGCTTCAGAAGCTTGCATAGCTGGGCAGATTCATTCCAGCTAAAACTCAACGCAGAAAAAACTCAATGCCTAGTACTCACTTCTCAATACAACACAAACAATTACTCCACTATAACCACACCATACTGCATCCTTCCTATTTCAGAAAACCTGAAGATTCGACCGAAACCTCACTCTCGATACCCAAGTGAAGAACACGACAAAAAAGATGTTCCACTCGATGTGGAAACTCAAAAGAGTTAAGCCTTTCTTCCCGAGAAACATTTTCCGCACCTTGGTACAATCTATGGTAATTAGTCACCTGGATTACTGTAACACTCTACGCTGGCTGCAAAGAACAGACTATCAAGAAACTCCAAACAGCCCAAAATACCGCAGCCAGACTCATATTTGGAAAGACCAAATACGAAAGCGCGAAACCCTTAAGAGAGAAACTTCACTGGCGTCCACTCAAGGAACGAATCGAATTCAAGATCTGCACGATCGTACACAAGATCATTCATGCAGATGCCCCACTGTACATGTTTAACCTTGTGGACCTACCGCCTAGAAATGCCAAGAGATCAGCCCGCAAATTCCTCAATCTGAACTTCCCCAGCTGTAAAGGACTTAAATATAAGCAGGCATACGCCACTACCTTCTCCTACAGAAGTACACAGATATGGAATGGGTTACACCCAGCCCTAAAAACTATGGACAATCTAAGCAACTTTCGCAAATCTCTGAAAACACATC
This sequence comes from Microcaecilia unicolor, assembly GCF_901765095.1. NCBI lineage: Eukaryota > Metazoa > Chordata > Amphibia > Gymnophiona > Siphonopidae > Microcaecilia > Microcaecilia unicolor. The sequence continues at coordinate 197,578,408 of NC_044033.1, read as the reverse complement.
TCTTCAATAGAGCCTACAAAAAGAACCCTTAAAGACACAAAACACAAAGATTCCATCTTCTCTAATTCCTCATCTATCCTCTGTTTACTTTTGATTGTTTCCAATATCCTGTCATGACTTTGTCATTACAACACTCTCTAAGCCACATTGAGCCTGCAAATAGGTGGGAAAATGTGGGGTACAAATGCAATAAATAATAATAATAATAACAAATAAATAAATAATCTTTGGCGTTGCTGTGGTTTCCTGCACTGTAGCCCTCTGACCATTCTGCCCATGTTAGCACCGGCGCTAAAGGTTCTGAGCATCAGCCCATGATTGATTTCCATTAGCAGTTCCAGGGATGCAGTTACAAGGTCTTGTACATCAAAGAAGTGTTATAAAATTTTACCTTGATTAACTTAAAACAAGCAAACAAGACAACACTTAAGATATCTGTTCCTGTCTCGTAGTTGACTGAGAATGCAGATGTGGCTGCACTCCTGGGATTACCACACTTCGGGGACCTTTTACTAAGCTGTGCTAAAAAGTGGCCTGCACTATGACTAGCGTCTGGGATTCATGCATGCTGAAGCCACTTTTAGTGCAGCTGTAAAATGACCGCATTTCAAACGTGCGGCTCTTGGGGCAAAGTGTAGCCTGCAAAAATAGCTCATAGCGGACCCTCCCATCAGTTTGTCAAGTTTTGAACAATTTTCTATGGAACGCCACTCAGTAGAATATCTGGACTCTATACCTGGCACTCGTTTCTGCCAAACATGGGAACCTTTCTGGGCAACCTTGTCAAGGAGTAGCCTAGTGGTTAGTGCAGCGGACTCTGATCCTGGGGAACTGGGTTTGATTCCACCTGCAGCTCCTTGTGACTCTGGGCAAGTCACTTAACCTTCTATTGTCCCAGGTACAAATAAGTACCTGTATATAATATGTAAATCACTTTGAATGTAGTTGGAAAAACCACAGAAAGGCAGTATATAAGTCCCATTCCCTTTCCCTTTCCTTAATTAAGGACAATTACAAAGTTATTGTCTGTTATGAGATCAATGAGTGATCAATATAGGCCTTTTTTTGGGGGGTGGGGGGGCATAGCTGTGTTCCTTGCTATTTTGTGAAGTGATCTTGCTGTATGTTTGTACGGGAAAATGGTTGAGGGTTAAGGACTGTATGTTTAAATTCTGGATAAACAGATTTTGAGAAAAAAATGGCCACATTTCCTATTTTCACCATTAATGGCCACATGCTAATTTCCCAATTTGCGTGTGGCCATTCGTGTGGGAGGCCTTACTGATGCCTATTTTCTAGGCGGTGAGGGCTCTCGTGCTAATCGGTTAGTGTGCAGCGATGTATTTGCGCTAACTGATTAGCACTGGGCATGTATACTCTATGCCCCCAAACACACCCCCAGCACTAAAAAATAAAACTCATTTTTTTTAGCATGTAGGAAGCGCGCACCAGTCTGAAAACTACTGCAGGATGTCTGAGTACACCCCACGGTAGTGGATTTTAACCTGTGACAAGCACGCATTAATGCTTACCACTATTTAGTAAAAGGGCCCCTTCTTCTTCTGCTAATTTAGTGTCAAGTTAGTGAAGGCAGTATAGCAAGTGTCTGTAAATAAATAAATAAATGTGATCTGGGCCAGGGTTCTAATCCCCAGCTCTATCATTGAGTCTCTGGGCAGTTTGTTTTGCACATACCATGACAGAAATACGGTAAATCTCAGGGTATGTTGGAGCAGATTCGCTGCTAATGTTTGCCTCAATACTTGCATTATTCCAAAGTGAGCGCCTTCTGGAATTCATAAGGTGTAATATGCACAGGCAGCACCCCATAATGTGATTGAAAATTCTTTCTAAATCAAGCCAGTGGGACCCAGTACTGTATCTTTTTACCACATGTTCTTGGTCTCTGATTGCATTTGTTGGTACATGAGGACCTTCCCTTTCCACACACAGTAGTGCTGTTCTTGTACTTTTATCCTTGTGATCTGGTGGGAGACTTGCTTAACACCATGTGCATCATTTCTATATTCATTTCTGTCACTGTCCTCTGTGTGTGAAAGCAAGAGACTTACTTAATCCCCATATGTCTCTGTTCTAATCCCCAGTGACACTCTGTCACTGGTCACAGGCCAAGTCACAGTATCTACCTGTACCTCAGTCTTGTCTTTGGCTTTCTTCAGCCTTGTGCCTTCCCAACTAAGGATATTCTTACTGATGTCATGTGACTTGCGTTAGGAACACCTAGAGGGAGATTGGAATGGTAACAAATGAAGCTGTTTTGGGATCTTGCCAGGTACTTGTGACCTGGATTGGCTACTGTTGGAAACAGGATGCTGGGCTTGATAGACCTTCGGTCTGTTTCAGTATGGCAATACTTATGTACTTATATGTATTTAAGCTGGCCCAAAGGACTGTCACAGAAGGGTTAGTCTATAGATGGGAGACATGCTAAAGTCCCAAGTCACCAGCTGGGGTAGATGAAGGCAAAAATGGCTTGTGGTAGCCGTTGCATTGACAGCCTGTATGTTGATGCTTGTTTAGGAGGTTAGATATAGATCAGTTAATGACCAAATAATTCAGTAAGACCAGTGCCTCCAAGGCAGAGCTGTATTAAAGCAATAAATCTTCTGCAATTAATTTCAATGTGATCCCCAGACCACTGGCATAATCTCAGCCCAAGTCCTATTTTAGGTTCCTTAGAGGCTCTGATATTTATTTATTTGGATTTGCTCACACCTTTTCAGTAGTAGCTCAATGTGAGTTACATTCAGATACACTGGGTATTTCTCTGACCCTGTAGGACTCACAATCTAAGTTTGTACTTGAGGCAATGGAGGGTTAAATGACTTGCCCACATGGGATTTGGACTGGCCACCTCTGGATGTCAAGAAGGGTGCTTTAACCACTAGGCCACTCCTCCACTCTTCTGTGAGAGTCAGTCTGAGTTTTAAGACCACAACTAAGTCTCTTCAGAGAGCAAAGCTTCAATCCAGATGGTGCTTGTATGAATTTTTTTTTTTTTTTACATGCGACAGAACTATTTAATCCTGGTGCTTTATTGTAAAAGAAAAAGACAGACAGACCTTTGTTTTAGCAGACATCCCTTTTTCTTTCTACGCTAAACTGAAGCCTTGATTATTGGCACTACTGCCCACAAGTTTCAAGCATGCTATTTCAGTCCCTTTATGGGTACAACATTCACATCCTATTTTCTATAAGCAATAAGGTCCCTTTTGTTTGTTTGCACTTTTGCTGAAGCATTACTTCTGTAATTCAGTTATAGAATTGATGAAGTGAGGCATATGATCCTAGAACTGAGAGTTTCCAGCAGGGCCCTCTTATTCCTCTAACCATGACCCTTCCATACATACTAATGCTAGAATCATTTTTGGGAGTGGTAAGTTTGAACATGTTACCCTGCTGCTGAAACAATTACATTGGCTGCCTGTGATGTATCGTATACAATACAAGGTTCTGATATGGATTTTCCAGACTTTGTATCAGACTGCTCCATGGTATTTGAAATCAGTGATCAAGTTGTATAAGCCAGCCTGGTAATTACGATCTAACAGAGACGGACAACTTTTTGCAGCAGCCCTAAACACAGTTCACAATGCAGAAACAACAGCATGTGCTTTTTGTACAGCAGGTCCAATTTTATGGAATAAGCTCCTGGGGCATATCTGATTCTGTACTACTCTGCAACAGTTTAAGAAAGTTTTTAAAATTAATTTGTGAGTGGTAAGCAGAAAGGATTCATATTTCAGGTTCTTTTTAGATTTTTATGTTTTACATTTGTTTTATATAATTTTTGTAAGTGTTTTTTTTTAGTTCAAATTAGTTTTATTTAATTTCTTTTAGAACATAACAAGAAAAGACAAACCACAGTACAACAACAACAAAATACAGTGCTAGAAGATATATTCAACATATTAAAATTATAAGAGATAATATCAAAATATAAAATTCTATTCAGACACAATAAGAAAGGGAAAGGGGATGGGACTTGATATATCACCTTTCTGTGGTTACAATGGAGGGTTAAGTGATTTGCCCAGAGTCACATTTATTTATTAGGATTTATTTACCACCTTTTTAAAGGAATTCACTCAAGGTGGTGTACAGCAAGAATAAGTCAAACATAAGCAATAGACAATTACAGCAGTAAAAATATTCAAACAACAATACAAAGTATGGCATAGTATGCTACGTTATAATGCCAACACAATACGCAATAAAACATTTTAATAGACAGCAAGATGGAACATATACTGTAGATAGATAAGTACAGAAGTATTGCTATACTGGGACAGATTGAAGTTCCATCAAGCCCAGTATGCTGTTACCAACAGTGGCCAATCCAGGCCTCAAGTACCTGGCAAGACCCCAAAACAGTACAACTGTAACTATTGCCAATTTGTGCTCATTATTGCTTGTTAAGTGCTGTTATCAATGCTGTTTAGCCAATTAAGTTACGCGCGTTGTTATAGAATACAGATGGATTTCGGCATGTATCTCTAGGTGCGCTGTATAGAATCCAGCAGTTAGTGCACACTATCTGTTAGCACACACTAAGCTTCAGTTATTATGTAAGGTGACACCTAGTGAATGAACTGTGTAGTTTGCTATTGGCTTTGTGTATAGCCAGTGGCGTACCAAGGGGGGGGCGGTGGGGGCGGTCCGCCCCGGGTGACAGTGGGTGGGGGGTGCTCCGCTCCCGCCGCCTCCTTTAAACAAAAATCGGCGAAGCAGTGTTGCAGGCAGCGCCTCGCCTGCCCTGCTTGTGAAAAAATCAAATCTCCTTCTCCTCGTCTTGACGTCTTGATGTCGACTCGGGCCTTCCAATCTATCACTATGTCCCGCCCTCCTCTAAGGTAAATTCCGCGAGGGCGGGCGGGACATAGTGATTGATTGGAAGGCCCGAGTCGACGTCAAGACATCAAGACGAGGAGAAGGATATTTGATTTTTTTACAAGCAGCAGGGCAGACGAGGCGCTGCCTGCGATGCTGCTTCGCCGATTCAGACAGTAGTGAGAACGGGACTGAGGTAGGGAAGGAGAGGGGCGAAAGGGACTCGGGTGGGGGTGTTCAGAGGGGAAAAGGGGAGGGGAGAAGGGGACTGGGGTGGGGATCTCAGACAGGGGAGGGGAGAAGGGGACTGGGGTGGGGGTCTCAGAGGGGAAAAGGGGAGGGGAGAAGGGGACTGGGGTGGGGATCTCAGACAGGGGAGGGGGAGGGGAGAAGGGGACTGGGTTGGGGATCTCAGATGGGAGACGGGGAGGGGAGAAGGGGACTGGGGTGGGGGTCTCAGACAGGGGAGGGGAGAAGGGGACTGGGGTGGGGGTCTCAGACAGGAGAAGGGGAGGGGAGAAGGGGACTGGGGTGGGGGTGTTCAGAGGGGAGAAGAGGACTGGGGTGGGGGTCACAGACAGGAGAAGGGGAGGGGAGAAGGGGACTGGGGTGAGGGTGTTCAGAGGGGAGAAGGGGGCTGAAAAAAGGGGCAGAGAGAGAGGGGACAGATCCTAGATGGAAGGGGGAGCGAGAGGGAGGGCAGACCCTGGATGGATGGGAGAGGGAGGGCAAATGGTGGATTGAAGGGGCAGAGAGAAAGAGCAGACAGTGGAGTGGATGGAAGGAAAAGGGCAGACAGTGAATGGAAGGGGCAGAGATAGAGGGCAGATGTGGATGGAAGGGGCAGGGAGAGAGGGCAGACATTGGATGGAGGAGACAGCAGAGAGGGCTGACACTGGATGGCAGAGAACGAAGACAGATGCTGGATGGAAGGAAGATGGTGAAAAGAAGATGAGGAAAGCAGAAACCAGAGACAACAAACTGTAAATAAAATATATATTTTTGTTTTTTGCTTTAGGATAAAGTAGTATTGTAGCTGTGTTAATAAATGTTTATAATAGAACATGTAAACAAGGTAATCTTTTTATTGGACTAATTTTAATACATTTTGACTAACTTTCGGAGAACAAAACCCCCTTCCTCAGGTCAGGATAGGATACTGTAATAGCACTATACTGTACTGACCCGAGGACGGAGGTTTTGGCCTCTGAAAGCTAAATGTATTAGTCCAATAAAATGGTATCATTTTACTTTCTATATTTGTTTTATTTCTATTTGTTAATTTGTAAAGTGGTGATATTTGTTAGTTTTTTTCAAATTTACATCTGCTGTCTTTATATTTTGCACAGTACTAGGGGACAGTTTCTGTTTCTGTGGTGTTGCATTGTATACAGAGTCTGGCATCGGGGGTTCGGTTTAATTTTTGTCTAAATAGAAAGTTTATGATTACTTATCCTATAGTGGATGAGGGTGTATCTGTGTTTGTGAAAAAGACATGGCTTTCAGTTGGCATTGACTGTGCAGGATCTACGATCTGTACTATTCTGTCTGGTTTCGTTTTACAATAGGTGAATTGATGTTCTAGTGCTCACTGTAGTGTTTAAGATGCTTTCCTTTTCCTTGTGTGACTCGTAGAAATGACTGCTTATGGTATGGTAAAATTGCTCTAAAGGTCCTGAGTGTTTTGTATTCTCGGCATGCCTAGTACTGGATTTTTTTTTTTTGGGGGGGGGGGGGTGTTAAAAAATGACCGGCCCCGGGTGTCAACTACCCTAGGTACGCCACTGTGTATAGCCTCCAAATGGTGGAGAAGACAGTGGCACCTTGTACTTAAACTGTTGTGGTTACTTTCACTGGCTTCCGATCAGGTACCACATATAGTTCAAACTTCTGCTACTAACCTACAAATGCAGTCGATCTGCAGCCCCTTCTTACCTCTCAACCCTCATCTCCCCTTACGTTCCTACCCGTAACCTCCGCTCTCAAGACAAATCCCTCCTTTCAGTACCCTTCTCCACCACCGCCAACTCCAGGCTCCGCCCTTTCTGCCTCGCCTCACCCCATGCGTGGACCAAACTCCCTGAGCCCATACGCCAGGCCCCCTCCCTGCCCATCTTCAAATCACGGCTCAAAGCCCACCTCTTCAATGTAGCCTTCGGCACCTAACCACTACACCTCTACTCAAGAAATCTAGATTGCCCCAACTTGACATTTTGTCCTTTAGATTGTAAGCTCCTTTGAGCAGGGACCGTCCTTCCTTGTTAATTTGTACAGCGCTGCGTAACCCTAGTAGCGCTCTAGAAATGTTAAGTAGTAGTAGTAGTAGTACTTTTCTTAATTTTCACAGTGAGGAGAGGGAGGGAAGGGGATGAGGCCACAGCAGTTCTTTTTTGTTTTCATTCATCTTCACTGTGAGGAGAGGGAGGGAAGTGGATGGAGCTGTGGGGGTTACTTTTATACATTTTCACTGTGGGGAGAGGGAGAGAAGGGGAGAGTTGCAAATGAGGTCAGAAAAATGCTTGGAGCAGCAGTTGTTTTGAGTCACGGTCGCAGTGCAAGAAATTGTTTGCTTTTACGTGCAGTATTTTATTGAGATCTGGCAAGAAGAGTGAAGTATGGCCTTCAAACTTAATAGGTGACCTCGTGCTGGATTTTTGCATTATTTCCACCACATGCATATATCACAAAACTTTAATTATAAATGGTCTTGGATATTTAGATTGAGGTGCACGCTGTGAAGGAATCATGGGGGCTCTTTCAATTTTGAGTTTATGTATAAGATCTTCTAGAAATTTTATGGGATCAGAGCCCTCTCAGCCTTCTAGTATTCCCAAAATGTGAATGTTGCATCTCCTTGCTCTATTATTCTTAATCCTCAATTTCTTTTTCTAATTGTGTTACACCTTTGGCAGTGCGCTGTAAGGCCTTCACATCCTCCTCAATGACCCTTGCATCTCTGCAAGTTCAGACTTAATAACCATGGTGTCTACTTTCAATCAGTTAACAAAGGCTTCAAGGACTTAATTTCTTCAAGCAAAGAAATTAGGGTCAAGGCTTTACACTTACTGGGCCCACTCTTTAATGGCGAGAGAGGATCCATTCTGTTTCTCTTATTGCCAGCAGAAATCAACACTCATGTGCCTTGTTCACCAGTTTTATTGGAAGCCATGTATTAGCAAATTATACACAATTGCAAAAATTGAAGAAAAGCACCATGGAGAAATGATGGAATGAGATTTTAGCTGTAATCTCCGGGAACTCTCTCAACAATCAGCCATCTTTAACTGTGCTCACCAGCACCCCGCTTTTCTAAGTTTTTACATTTTATGTATGTTTATGTTTTTTGCTGTAAGCCACTTAGTGTTAAGTGGGGTATATATTTTTAAAAATATGTAAGAACAGAAAAGCAAGGTAGGGCACTGGGGCAGAGGAGACCCCTGTCCCTCCTATAATGCTAGCAGGGGTTAGATAGAGGGGTGTTAAACCACCCTCCTACAACATTGATGACTTGTGTGGAAGGCCCTTTTATAGAAACAAGGCAACCTCATGCAAGGCAGCCTAACTATTTTTTTTAAGTAAGGGTGTTCCTGCACATGAAGTAGTTGTCACCTGTCACTGCTGGCACTTTTCCCTTGAGAGTGTTCAATCACCGTCCCCAGGATACTAGAAGGGTGTCTTCAGGAAAGATGAACAAAGCTGAGAAAAGCACTGAGCTCATGTTTGTTAGGGCTCTGGGTTGCTGTCTACTGCTGTAAGAATCCAGTACTGATTTGGGGCAAGGATCAGGCTGTGTATGCATACAGAGGGCCAGCTGACCGCCCGAACTCTGCTACCTGCAGGTCCCCTAGCTGGCCTTGTGTTGGTAAATCTAGCATGTACCCTGAGCACAAATAGAAGTTGTGACCGACTATGTTTATTTAAGGCTGGCTCAGGAAGGCCCATTCTGAGCACCAAGCTGAGGAGAGAATTATTTTATTGAATGGCAGGTCAGATGGGAGCTGTGCGGTGGGAACTTGCATTTCAGTGCTGAGTGCTGTTGTATAGGTCTGTTGTAGTAGAGTTCAACTGTACAACAGGTGCACTGGGATGAGCCGATGTAAGGGTGCTGTGCCACTATACTGTATCAGTATCCTTCTGAATAGAGTTGCCAGTCTACAGACGCTCACCATCTGAATTCTCCTGAGTGCTGAGGAACTGCTTGTTAGAAAGATAAAAGGGGACACATGAGCAGTATAAGTGACTTTGATTTTGATAATGTCCCAGTTGGAATCCTGATGGCTGGCAGTGAAAACCCTTCCATCTGTCCTATGATGGATGTAAAGGCTGGGAATCTGGTGTAGATGGCTACAGAATTAGTTGTCATTCTCTTGTTTATTATGGACTAAATCCATTATTGAGAGACAATAATCTTAATTAGAGAAGCTTGGATGTGTGTTTTGGATGCACTCCTTCATCTGCCTCAAACATGCCCAAGGTTACAGATGAGAGAGAGCGAGAGTGAGAGAGAGAGGGTTTGATGATTAAATAATCTAGAATGATTGGCCTTGAGCAGCCAGTGACGCACAGAGCGGTACCAAATAGCATATTTCACTATTTGACTGAATACAAATAATGAAAAATATTATTTGGCTGAATACGAATATGCTTGTGACCTGGCTCGGCCACTATTGGAAACATGATACTGGGCTAGATGGACCAGTGGTCTGAGCCAGTATGGCTATTCTTATGTTCTTATGTCAATACAAATGATGGGTATTGAGCTTTAACATAACAAATAATAAAAGAAGCAACGTGAAATCAGAGATCAAGTGTTTATTTCAATAGGATTTAGCCAGTGGCGTAGGAAGGGGGGGGGCGGGAGGGGCGGTCCGCCCGGGGTGCACGTGCTGGGAGGGTGTCGGCCCCGCTGGTTCCCTGCTCCCTCTGCCCCGGAACAGGTTACTTCCTGTTCCAGGGCAGAGAGAGCAGGGAACCAGCGGAGCCGACGGAGCTCCAAGCGAAGTGCACTCGGGGCGGATCGGCCCTCCCGCCCATCCCCCTCAAGTAAGAATGCGCCGCGGAGGGGGGTGGGGTGCATCGCAGAGGGGGGGTGCAAGCCGTGCTGCACCCGGGGGAGGGGGTGTGCAGCGGCGACCCGGCCCGGGTGTCAGCCGGCCTTGCTACGGCACTGGATTTAGCACAGTACAGCCCCGGATTATTCTGTAATTTAGATCAGTTTCTTATATCTTATTTAACTGTACAAAGAACTTGCCTCAAGTTTAGTCACCCATCTATTTATTCCAACTGACTCTATACCACCAATCTTGTCCCCATCTATATATCTGCACTTGGTCATTGGCTACATGGTAAGCTGTATTGTTGAAAAGCATTAGCATCATATCTATGTTATTTGAATGTTCTAATGCGTGCTTATTAGATGTTTCATTAGTATTATGCTGACATCGTATTATATCTCTGTTATTTGAATTCCAGTGCTGTTAAATGTATATATTTTTTATACTGTTTCCTCATATGAGAGGACTTGCATCCCCTTTATTATTTTGGTGGCTCTTCTTTGAACCTTTTCTAATTCCGCTACATCTTTTTTTAAGATACTTTGACCAGAATTGAATACAATACTCAAGGTGAGGTCACACCATGGAGCAATACGTGGAGGGGCATAATCGAACAGAAATGCCTATCTCCATGGACGTTTATCTCCAAGAACGGATCCGTGAAGGGGCGGGCTGAACCGTATTTTCGAAAAAATGGACGTTTTTGAGCTGGGCGTTTGTTTTTTTTAGCGATAATGGAAACTAAAAACGCCCAGCTCAAAAACATCCTAATCCGAGCCATTTGGTCGTGGGAGGGGCCACGATTCGTAGTACACTTGCCCCCCTGATATGCCAGGACACCAACTGGGCACCCTACGTCAGTGCGGTGGACTTCAGAAAAAGCTCCCACATGCATAGCTCCCTTACCAAGGGTGCTGAACACCCAACCCCCCTCCCCCAAACCCCACAAATGTACAACACTACCATAGCTCTTAGGGGTGAAGGGGGCACCTACATGTGGGTACAGTGGGTTTTGGAGGCCTCCCATTTACCAGCACAAGTGTTACAGGTGGGGGGGGGGGGGGGTTGGGCCTGGGGCCACCTGGCTGAAGTGCACTGCGGTACCCACTAAAAGTGCTCCAGGGACCTGCATACACGCAGGCCTCTAGGACTGGTTACTGCTATATAACCTTGGCACACCAGTTGACACCTGAAGACTAATCTCTACAAAAACGTCCTTTATTGGAATAACCGCCTTTACTCACAGTTAACTGCAGATCAGAGGTTGTGCCCCACTGGCAACGAGTCTCCCTGGTACTGAGATGAGCAGTAGGTCAGAACTGGCAGAATGCTGTACAATGCCCTCATTCAGCCACATTCAAGGGAAGAACTACGTTGTCTAACGTGGCTAACACAGGAAAGGGAACTAAAACTGGCTTACAAAAATGGCCACGACCGCATGGACTACAACAGGAAACATAACAGGGCACACTCTGACCTAGTAGGCAGGGGGAAAAGCACCATGGGAGAAGAGCCTACCAACTACCAACATTGTGAGACTGTAACACAAGCTAATGAAATCACGGAGCCCAATACCCTACACCCACCACAATGCAATGCCGATGTGACCCTGTACTGCGCCCGAGAGCCACATCTGACCCAGGGAAAGGCTGTGACAGGATCGAACACATTCTGCTGTCATGGAGGTGGGTATGGCATTTGAGGCTGGCATACAGGCTGGGAAAAAAGTTTTTAAAGTCGGGTTTTTTTTTGGTGGGAGGGGGTTAGTGACCACTGGGGGAGTCCGGGGAGGTCATCCCCGATTCCCTCCATTGGTCATCTGGGCTGTTGGGGCACTTTTTTGGGACTTGTTCGTGAAAAACAAGGGTCCAAAAAAAGTGACCCAAAATCACGGTAAAAAAGCCTTTTTTTTTGATTATCAGCTAAAGACGCCCATCTCTCCTCGGCTGATAACCATGCCTCAGTTCCACCTCCACCACACCTCCGACACCCCCCCCCCCCCCGTCAACTTTATTCGTTTCCGCGATGGAGTGCAGTTGGAAATGCCCAAAATCGGCTTTCGATTATACCAATTTGGGCGCCTTTGCGAGACAAACGTCTATCTCCTGATTTAGGTCGCACTATAGGCGTTTTTCTCTTTCGAAAATAAGCTGGATAGTGTTCTTGGTCTTATTTACCATCCCTTTCCTAATGATTCCTAGCATCCTGTTTAATTTTTTTAGCTGCCGCACACTGGACCGAAGATTTCAGCGTATTGTCTACAATGGCACCTAGATCTTTTTCTTGTGTGCTGACTCCTAAGGTGGGCCCTAGCATCAGGTAACTATGATTTGAATTATTCTTCCAAATATGCATCACTTTGCATTCGTCCACATTAAATTTCATCTGCCATTTAGATGCCCAGTCTTCCAGTTTCCTAAGGTCTTCCTGCAACATTTCACAGTCCGCATGTGTTTTAAAAGCTTTGAATAGTTTTGTGTCATCTGCAAATTTAATTGCCTCACTTGTCCTTCTGATTTCCATATCATTTATAAATACAGTATGTTAAATAGCACCGGTCCCAATACAGATTCCTGTGACACTCCACTATTCACCCTCCTCCATTGAGAAAAGTGGCCATTTAACCCTATTCTCTGTCTTCTGTCCAATAACCAATTCCTAATACACAACAGAACATTGCCTCCTATCCCATGACTCTTTAATTTTCTCAGGAGTCTCTCATGAGGAACTTTGTCAAAAGCTTTCTGAAACTACATCAACCGGCTCACCTTTATCAACATGTTTATTTACACCTTCAAAGAAATGAAGCAAATGGGTGAGGCAAGATTTTCCTTGGCTGAATCCATGCTGACTCTATCCCATTAAACCATGTTATCTACGTGTTCAGTAATTTTATTGTTTATAATAATTTCCACTATTTTGCCTGGCACTGATGTCAGGCTTACTGGTCTGTAATTTCCTAGATCACCCCTGGAACCCTTTTTAAAAATCAGCATTGCACTGCTCACCCTCCAATCTTCAGGTACTATGGATGATTTTAATGACAGGTTACAGATCACTAACATCAGATCAGATCAGCAATTTCATGTTTGAGTTCTTTCAGTACCCTAGGGTATATGGCATCTGGTCCAGGTGATTTACTACTCTTTAATTTGTCGATTTGGCTTTCAGGTTCACCAAGATTTCTTTCAGTTCCTCTGCATCATTATCCTTGAAACCCACTCTACATCTCACGCATTTGGAGTACTTGTTTTTTTTGTATTTTTGATACCTTCGGTGGTCACATAGTGCATCAGTTCATGTATTTACGGTCTTTTTAAAGACCGTTTTGCTTTTTTCCCCCAGCATTACCATTTGACAGTATTTACTCATTGTCAGACTCCTGAGGCAGGCACATTATATGCCGAAACACGGTGCTGTGTCGAGTCTAGAGCACTGACTTTACATTTATTGTGAAATGCCAATTTTTAAGCACTATTATTTTATTGTGTATTGCTTTACATACATTGATTTATATGTAGTGATTTTATGTTTATTCTATTTATATATACACCAGAGCAATAAATATTTAACTTTATTGATCCTGAGATTTGTCTAGCCTTCCTACATTCCTACTTCCTTTGTGTATTGTTATTTGTCTTGTTGATTACAGGTAGAGATCTCTTACATCTTCTTCTGTAAAGAACAGTGCAGTGGACTGTAGAGAAGGGGACCCAGGTCTGTATCCCACTCTAACTGGTACACTTGTGGTGGAATGTATGAGCCCTCCAAAACCCACTAAATACCTATTGTACCTACATATAGGTGACACCTGCAAACTTGAAGGTTTTTGTAGTGGTGTACAGTGAGGGACAGTAGGTTTTTCTGTTTCTGGAGTGCTCAGCATACAATATAAAGGGGTTATGGCGAGATGTATACCTGGCACCTTTATGTGATGACCACTGCAGTGCCCTCTAGACAGCCCCACTGCTCAGCTGGGATGTCTGTGTGTCCAGTCTACTAAGAATGATGGCCCCTTGACATCCCTATGGCTGTTTTGTTGTTGTTGTTGTTTTTCTTTTGGATATTTTTTTTCCAAAATGGTCTCAAAAAGAAAAACACACTGAGCACAAAACATCTAGAACAAAAAGCACACACAAATAATGAGGGCACCCTTCCTGCGGGTAAAAGTTCACATAGACAGTTCTTTAAGTTTATGCAAGGTCTATTGCTTTACTTTGACTGCAGCTCTCCCCCCAAAAGCAGCTGCCCTAGGAGACCACCAAGTCTTGCCGAAAGGCTGGCCCAACCCCACTCAGGGGAAGGTGCTAAGCTAAAGGAAAGGCTGCAAATGACAGGAGAGGCAGGCAGGTTGAAAGGAGGGCGTGCTTCCAGCAGGCCATTGGGCTGGGCTACAGTGCAGTCAGCTTGGGCCAAGGCTGCTTATGTCACATCATGCGTTCAATGCTCCTCCTTTGCTACTGAGGGCTGGGGGGATGTTTGAAAATCACACCACTTTAAATCCCTCCCACAGCTGGAAAGGGAAGCACATTGAAATGCTGCAAAGAGCCCCAGCCCTATGTGCATTTACAAGGAGCGAGTAGCCAGCAGTATCCATCCAGTCCATTCAACAAGGTTACATCTGTTGGTCTGTAGCTTTGGCAGTAGTAGGGCACCAGTTGCAACCCTCTAAATAATACTAATAATAAAGGCATCCAGTGGAAGGAAAAGAAGCAGCAAGGTACTATGAGGGCTGCAGAGTATCCAGCATGCCTGCTGATCTCTATACTATCTCTACACCTACTACTGGCTGCTGCCACATCAGGTAAACTCAGATTTCTGTATTTGTCCTTTTGCAAGATTTTCTGTTTTTCTTTTTTTTTCTTCTATATTTGTATGTGCATATCTATTGTGTGTGTGTTTTATCAGTGGAAAGCAAGAAAGAAAGGTTACATTCTATGGCAGGGTGGGTAAATACAGCCAAGGTTTCACTTTTTGCCATTACAATCTTTGATGTTCTGGGGGACTGGGAAGGGTAAGTAATGCTTTTACATAGAGCCAAGGTTTCACTTTTTGCCATTAATCTTTGATGTTCTGGAAGGACTGGGAAGGGTAAGGGGTGCTTTTAAATAGAACCAAGGTTTCACTTTTTGCCATTATGTTTGACACTCTGGGGGACTGGGAAGGGTACGGCCACAGGAGCCGACCCACAATATTGAGAAAATTCCTTGATGTGTCCAGGGAGGGGTTATTTTCATTGGGCTTAGCACCCCCAATAATTAAAAAAAAAGTTGGCTCCTATGGGTAGGGCATGCTTTTAAATTGTGATTTTAGGCAAGAATGGTGGCCCTGAAATGTGTTTGCCCTGGATTTCTGTCAGGCACCTGCAGTCCCTCTTTATGGCCTACAGACTATCATCATCTAAATGTCATTTATTCTTTATTTATACTGTTTAGCCAACTGCTTGTGGGGGTCACCCTGCCACATCTTTCCCTGAGGAGATGGGAAGCCCCTCTTAGACAGCTGCAAAGGATTAAAGTTAAAAATAAAGTTTTGAACAGCCATACTTAAGAGGAACGTATTACCAATTGTCACTTTTTTTAAGGGAAAGTCTCTCTTCTTGGGTAAGGGGAGGATTTGACTGGCACTTCTGTACCTCCTCCCTTTTATTTCACTCTGGAAGTAGAGTTAATCTTGGACTTTATTATTATTTTTATAATGTTACTAAACGTAATAAGCTCCTGAGGGCAACGAGACCTGACCTAACCCTCCACCACCACCCCTCACTCTTCCTCGAGCTGCCTGCCACTAATATGAATGGGCGCGCGGCGCGCGATCAGCGCCGCGCACGAGGCCGGCTCCCATTGGTCAGTCGTAAAAACTGGAGATCGGTAGGCCCTGCCCAACGACCAATGCGAGCGGTCGCGCGAGACAGGGCGTGGGCTGGGAAGAATGACGGATGGAGCAGGTGGGGCTGGAATCTGCCTCCTCCCGTGCGAGCGCTGATGAGGGCTGTGCGAGGCTCGAGCCCTGCCTGGCTGGGGTTGGACGCGCTCGAGCTTCTCCCTCTGCCCTTTGCGTCTAGTTTCCTGCCTAGTTGCAGGCAGCCTCATGCCTTGTACCTTGTTGTAATTTTCCTCAGATGCTCATGTGGAGTTGAGGTGCTGCAGCCCCTTCACGTCCTGTCACACCATGCCCTTTTTGCAAGGAAATGGCCTTCATTGTTACCCTGGTTCCTTAACAAAAACACAATTTTCATTCTCTCAGCCTTTCTTGAGTTAGATTGTAAGCTCTGTCGAGCAGGGACTATCTTCATGTTCAAGTGTACAGCGCTGGTACGTCTAGTAGCGCTATAGAAAAGATAAGTAATAGTAGTAGTAGTTATGTTATAATTCTGACCTGCAGCCATTCACTGACAGCATAGGAACCAGCTCTGTGGATGCTGAGCACCCTAACTCCTTTTCCCAAGGAGGGATAATTTAATTTGTCATTTGGGCACCCCAAATCATTTTGAAAATGTTGCTATTCAGAGTAAACTTATCACCCTTTTCAGGAAGAAATATTTCTTTATGTTATTCCTGAGCTCACACTCAATTATGACTTACATAACATAAGAACATTAGAGTAGCCATACTGGGTCAGACCAATAGTCCATCTAGTCCAGTATCCTCCTTCCAGTTGTCAAGCCAGGTCACAAGTACCTGACAGAAACCCAAATGGGCAAAATTCCCTGTTACAAATCCCAGGGCAAGCAGTTGCTTCCCCATGTTTGTCCCTTGACTTTTTAAAATGTTATGTTCTATTTATATACCTTCTTCCTTAGACCAAAATGTTACAGTTTAACATCAAAATGCATGAACTACTATTAAAAAATGAAAGTCTTTCATTTTTTAATGCTTTATTCATACATTTGAGGTATCTGACTATCTCCTCAGAGGTAGCCAGAGTTAGGTTCTTAATCTCCTTATACCAATGTTTAACCCAAACCTTTACAGTTTAATAAAAATGTATAAACTGCAATAAAAAATGAAAGTATATATTTTTTTAATGTTTTATTCATACATTTGAGGTATCTGAATGTCTCCTCAGAGATAGCCAGAGTTAGGTTCCCTCTTCTTTATTCCAAAGTTTAACCCAAACCTTTACAATTTAATCAAAATGCATAAACTGCAATAAAAAAATGAAAGTCTTTCTTTTTTTATGCATTATTCATACCTTTGAGGTATCTGAATATCTCTTTTCAGGGGTAGCCAGAGTTAGGTTCTTGAACCTTATCTCACAGGGTTTTTGGTATTGATGTGGCCCAACCTGGCTAGCCTTTCTCTGGATTGCCTCCAGCCTGTCAATATACTTTGGTATCAGTTATGGCTTCAAGAGTTGAACACAGTACTTCAGTTGAGGGCTGACCAGCACCCTGCATGGAGAGACATTATCACCACCACCTTTTTTACCTTCTATACTTTCTAACATCCTGGTGCTGGCCACCACCTTATACTGAGTTATTGATGTGGCTGGGCAACCTGCACTATTGCACAAGGTTGCACTGGCCTGGTTCTCATCTATATCTTCTGCCCTGCTCCTATACATAAAACAAAAATAGAAAAAGGGAAAAATCGCCTAAAATAGAAACTGCAAAAGAGAAAGCAGAAAAAGGCAACATGACAAATATATGAATTATAAAAAGGAATGACAGGAAGACATCAAACATTCACGTGTGACAGGTCATTGGATCACTTACAGCCCCAGCTGTTTCAAATCCCAGCCCTATGTCTTGTGGTCAATGGCTTGCCTCCACTGTCTCTACCTTAACACTTACATTAACCACAGTTTCTGAATTAAACTTTATTCAAAATCTTTTCAATTAAAGATAAGTAAGAGACCAAAACAATTAAATGAATATCCACAATTGAATATGAGAAGCGACCACTTATCTGCTACTGCAGAACCAGCCCTGTGACAAACTGTTGCTTCTTATACATGCCTATTCATTCCCCCAGCTGGCCAATACCGGCCCATGTGGGAAACGGCACAGAATGTGGCCTTTGCCCAGGATGCTGTGGTTTTTTGGCAGTGGTTCTGGCCTTAGTACACTCTTCTGCTCCCTTGAGATAATTAGATATCAATATCTCATTCCTACCCCTTTACTCCCACCATATATTGTTCTGCCCTTAAATTTCTGTGCAATAATGACTCAATTTTGTGTGTGTGTGTGTGGAGGGGGGGGGGGGGTGGCATTAAATTGTAGTTGCCAACCTCTTGACCATTCCACAAGCTTTCTGGGGTAGTTCTTTCTTTTTCTTTTTTTTTCTACACATGGCCTATCTTTTAATTGTATGGCAGTATTAAGTTTGGGCTTTCCACTCCTCAGCTACTTTAGTTACTGTGATAAAGGGGGTGATCACAATGGGTTAGTCTGATAAGCACAGCAAGGATATGTTGAGAAACATCATCTTTAAAGTTAAATATTCAAACTAATGCTATAGAGCCAAATGAGATTATATTCGTGCACCTTTCTGACTTCACATACAAGTTTCTTTAAATTAGTCCCCTTATTTTCTCCTATTATTCTATCTTATAAGTGTATGTGTACCACTTTTGCTTAAAACTTATGAAGTCTATTAAAATATTTTATTGCGTATTGTGTTGTCAATTTAAGTAGCATATTATGCCTTACATTGTTATTCAAATACTTGTACTGCTTTTGTAATTATCTGTGCTTATGTTCAACTTATTCTTGCTGTACACCACATTGGGTGATTTGTTTTGTTCAGATAGGCAGTATATAAATTCTAATAAATATGTAAAATAAATAAATGGTCAAGGCTGCGATCCATATATCTATTAGCATGGTCAAATTATGCAGTATTGTCTCTCCTGCAGCCTTCCTGGAATTTTATCACTAACCAAGTGCCAGTAAAGATAAGGAAATCTTGAACAATACCGCACACATTATCACCATTGAGATGATAGGTGCCCCTTTTTATTATTATTATTATTATTATTTGTTACATTTGTATCCCACATTTTCCCACCTATTTGCAGGCTCAATGTGGCTTACATTGTACCGTAGAGTTGTATGACATCTACAGTAGAGAAACAAATACAAAGAGTTGATGTAGTCAAATAAGGTTCATGTGTTAGAGACACATTGGGAATTATATAAAGGAAGAGTTATGTATAGGCACTTAAGTTGGGTCGCTGGGGTATGCCTTTTTGAACAGGTTGGTTTTTAGTGATTTCCGGAAGTTTAGGTAGTCGTACGTTGTTTTCACAGCATTTGGTAGTGTGTTCCACATTTGTGTGCTTATGTAGGAGAAACTGGATGCATAAGTTGATTTGTATTTGAGTCCTTTGCAGCTTGGGTAGTGGAGATTTAGGTATGTTCGTGATGATCCGATTGTGTTTCTTGTTGGTAGGTCTATGAGGTCTGTCATGTATTTCAGGACATCTCCGTAGATAATTTTATGGACCAGGGTGCAGATTTTGAAAGCAATGTGTTCATTGATTGGTAGCCAGTGCAGTTTTTCTTAGAGGGGTTTGGCGCTTTTAAAGCTTAGAAAAAGTGTTTTCTGTTTTAAAATCATATATGCCCAAACCATTCCCCACATACCTGAAGTACTGCATGGAAAGCTTCTATTTTGTGAGGTTTCTTCATGCTTGGTAAGGTGACTAGTGGAAAATGAATATATTAATCACTGGGAAACACCTTATTCCTGATCAGTATAGGACTTTTGTTCTTTCATGATTGTTTGGTTTGGTGTGGGCTGTGGTTTTTTTTTTTTTTTGCACAAAATGTGAAGACATCTTCAGTGACTCAAGCATTGCATTATCAAATCGTATCCCTAACCTTGACCATATAACTGACGTATTGGTATATTGGGCCACTCAAGGTGTTGTAATGTATTACAGCTTTTAGAGTAAGGAGACATAGCATTTGCTAACAGCTTTAATTGTTTCTCAGTAGTTGAAAGTGTTGGGTTTTGTGCCTCATGCTTTATGTGCAATGTCTGTAGGTTGCATTCTTCTTTTTAACAGACCTAAAATGTGAGTCATTAAACTTACGCTTAAAAAATGTTTTCTGATCTATCCTGACCAAAAAAAAAAACATTTGCAGGAAGTGTGATCAAAGAGTACCAGATTAATTCAAGAAGACATGGGGCTCTCAGGAAATTCCCCTAATTTCTTTTTTCATATTAAGATGCAGGGTTGTAGCACATTTGAAACTTCAAAATAATCTTTTCTATCCCTCTTTTTTTTTTTTTACCAGGGTTATTTGATCAACAGAATTTATACTCTCAAGTCATTTTAACTTCTCTGTGTAAATCAGACCCAAATGTAACTAATTTTTCTATTAGTCACGTAGAACATTTCACCAGCACAGTGAAGAGGTGTCAAAAATAATTCTCTCACCAGAGCTGTTTTTTTTTTTAAACAGTGCCTGTAAATTCACCTCTTCCCAGTACAAATCAGAGAATTGGAATTAGTCACTTGTTGATGGGCTCATATCCAGTACAATTTTGTTCTAGAGTACTATAAGGGCAGTGGAATACCTTTTTTGAGGGGCAAGCAAAGCTATCTCTGCCCCTATCCCCCAAGTTTCCTAGTTGCTAGTGCTATGAAAGTTGATGGGGCCATGGCCTTTGTGTCTTATCCCATTTATTACTCAGAGGGAAATGAACAAAGTTTTAACCGCATAAATACTGCCCAAGCAGTCTCTGCAGTGCAGGGAGGCCCAAGAAAGAAGGAGGGCGCCCTTACAACTGCTTCTGGATCTTGTGGAGGGTGGGTGCCTTGGTTTTAGCTCCAGATTTTCAAATGGAAATTGTTCCAGGAGTTTTCCTTTAAATGTGTCTCATTTGATGTATTTTGTTGCTATCGCTTTTCTCCTGAATGATGTATACAATTGGCATAAAACAATTGAAATATCTCCTTTCTATTGAAGGATGTTGTGTTAATACATCAATATAACTCCTTTTTTGCAACACACCTATCTTCTGGTTGTATTTGAAATGATCACACACACACACAAATAAAAAGTCAGAGTCAGTGCAAGGTTCCCCACCCTGTGCATCCGGCTGAGTCACAGCAGGGCTGGGTCTGGGACCTTGAGCTAGTGGTGTGATGCTGACTCCTCCTTAAGTCACCTCCTAGTCCTACCCAGTATACATGTCACTAAAGGGGATACTCCTGAGCCCCTTATTATTGCTGTGGATGGGCCATTTGGCTGTTATCTGCTATGTTTCTGTGATGAGAGATAGAACTTAGCAGATCCATTTCCAAACGTTCTATATTATTAGAGATGTGATTTGTGTCTTGAGTGCCTTTTGCTATTTCAGTGAACCCAGCTCAAACATACTGGTATGTCTACCTGTTAATTTATGTACTTTTGTAAGAAACACCTCATATCTCACCATTTTTTGTTTTGTTTTTAAATGTGTGCATTATTTTTCTCTGTGTGTTTCCTTGGTATAATAGGTGTCTTTTCTTACTGTGTCTAATCTAGATACTGCACATCACTTTGGTTCAAACACATTTTGTCAAATGAAATAGGAACAAAAAAACTGAGACAGGATTGTAAATCCCAAGGTAATTGAGGGCTAGTGATCTATTTAACTGCAGTAGCTTTTCAGGGCTACATCAAGAGAATGGTAACCGCTTACTTATTTTATTGGTTAAGGACCGTTAAAACTGAACCTTAGCTCTTCTTGATTTACAGAATAACATCATAAATTTTAGAGCAGAAAACACTCCTCCGAGCATGAAATCCCACAGGGATGTGTTTCTAATTTTGTTTAATGTTTATGTTTTAAGTTGCGATGTCTTTAGCAATGAAAAGAGTGTGTGTTAGCAGATTATAGGAGGTTCTGTACTCATAGCAATGAGATTGTGGTTACCACAACACTTCCAGGAGCACTCAGCAACTTAAATAAGACATTACTGTTCCACTGGCAAATGAAAAGTGAAATTCCCTCCTCTGCCTCATTCCTAATTTCTTGCTTTTCCAAGTACTGAGAATAATGAATAAATGATTTCTTCCTTAATGGATGTAGCTTGTTTTTAGATTGTTGTCTAGTGCTGTAAGGTTATGCATTTTCACCTACATTGTTCAATATTATAATGGCCCCACTTGGAAAAAATCTGGAACAAATGGGCTTCAAACCAACCCATTCATATACGCAGATGATGTTACCTACCAAACTGCAGAAACACAATCTACAGAGCCATCTACATAGCTGGATTTATCTATCTAGGCTCCAAATGGTGGAACTCAATACCCAAGGCCAAAAGAAGCATCACTTACTATCTATATGACTAAGAACACCTTCTAATTTAAACTTCACCTAACTGTAAAACTGTAAAAGTGTAACTGTCAAATTGTAAGCCACTTTGAATTGAAACTTGTTTATGGAAAATAGTGGGATACAAGAATGTATAAAGAAATAAAAGGTACCAGGTTGGGGCCAGCAGTGCCCTCTTTCCACTGCAGGGGGACTGAGGAAAAGGCCCTGCCCCAACCACTAGGCAAGACTAAGTAGCCACCTAGGGCAGCAGCTTCAAGGGAGGCATCAAAGGACAGCAGCAGTCAAAGCAAAGCAATAGTACTAACAGCCACACAAACTCAAAAGAACCATCAGCCTGTACATTTATGCACAGGGAGAATGCAAATATCCTATTTACCCAGGTAAATAGCTTTTTAAAATTACCCTCATTGGGTATATACAAAATAAAGTTTAATATTTATGTATAAAGTGCAATTCTTTAATGTGTCACTTGCATAGAAACAGAGAAAAATATAGCCTGCCCATCCATGCCATCTATTCTCCCTATCCACTCCCTTAGAGATCCTATGCACTTGTCCAAGCTATCTTGAATTCAGATACTGTTTTCATCTCCACCACTTCCACCGGGAAGCCATTCCACGAATTCACCATCCTTTCCATGAAGAAGTTACTTCTGAGTCTATCCCTTTCACCTTCATCCATCCTATGACCCCTCGTTCCAGACCTTCCTTTCAACTGAAAGAGACTCGCCTCCTGTGTATTTATATAACAGGGATATTTAAATGTCTCTATCTTTATGACGAAGACCACTGACCATTTTAGTAGCTGCCTCTGGACCAACTCCATCCTGTTTATATCTTTTTGAAGGTGCATCTCCAGAATTGTACACAATAGGTCTAACCAGAGTCTTATACAGGGACATCATCACCTCCTTTTTCCTACTGGCCATTCTTCTCCCTGTGCACCCAAGCACGCTTCTAGCTTGAGCTGTCACCTTTTCTACCTGTTTGGCCACCATGAAAACATCACATGAGATCACACCCAAGTCCTGCTCTTCTTTCATGCACAAAAGTTCTTCACCCCTACTTTACCGTTCCCTCAGGCTTTTGCAGCCCAAATGCATGACCCTGCATTTTTTTAGCATTAAATCTAAGCTGCCAAATTCCAGACTATTCCTCTAGCTTTGCTAAGTCCTTCCTCATGTTATCCACACCATCACGGATGTCTACCCTATTGCAAACTTTGGTATTATCTGCAAAGAGGCAAACCTTACCAGACAGCCCTTCAGCAATATCGCTTACAAAAATGTTAAAAAGAACCAAACCATGCGGTACCATCCTTTTCCTGAGAATGAGCTCCATTTACCACTACCCTCTGTTGCCTTCCACTCAACCAGTCTCTAACCCAGTTAGTCACTTTAGGACCCATACCGAAGGCATTCAGTTTATTTATTAATCGTCTATGCAGAACCGTGTCAAAGGCTTTGCTAAAATCTAAATACAGCACATCTATTGCTCTCCCTCAATCCAACTCTCTGGTCACCCAGTCAAAGAACTTAATCAGATTTGTTTGACAAGACCTGCCTCTAGTGAAACTGTATTTCCCCGGGTCCTGAAAATGATTCAAAAAATGTTATTATTCTGTTTTTTTTTAAAGCGTTTCTATTAATTTACTTACCACAGAAGTTGGACTTATCAGCCTGTAGTTCCCATCCTCTTTCTTACTTCTGCTTTTGTGGAGAGGGACCACATCTGCTCTTCTCCAGTCCTCTGAGACCATTCCCAACTCAAAACATTGAAAATGTCAGCCAGTGGAGTCGCCAGAACTTCCATAAGTTCCTCCAGTACCCTCAGATGTATGCCATCTGGCCCCATTGCTTTGTCTATCTTTAGCCAGCTCCTCATGAACACAATCCTCTGAATATTGTTCAGTACAGGGACTACTACCCCTCCATTCCTATTTGTGTTTGTCTTCTGCAGTCCTGCTCCCAGCCCTTCAGCAGTGAACACACGCAACAGAAATATTTGTTATGCAATTCTGCCTTATCTTTATCAGCACTTTCACAGGGAAGTATACACTTACATAAGTGGCAGTAAACACCTAAGCACTATTCAGTAAGGCAAGGATCCTAAAATGCAGTCCTCAAGGGCCATAACCCAGCCTGGTTTTCAGGAGTTCCACAATTTATTTATTTGGATTTTGCTCACACCTTTTCAGTAGTAGCTCAAGGTGAGTTACATTCAGGTACACTGGATATTTCTCTGTCCCAGGAGAGCTCACAATCTAAGTTTGTACCCGAGGCAATGGAGGGTTAAGTGACTTGCCCAAGATCACAGGGAGCAGCAGTGGGATTTGAAACGGCCACCTCTAGATGTCAAGACCAGTGCTCTACCAAAATCCTTATTTATAGTCTCATCACCTCCCACTCAGACTACTATAACCTGCTCCTCACAGGTTTTCCACTGAACCATCTTTCTCCCCTTCCATCTGTTTAATTTTTGCTGCATGATTTACTTGTCTTCTGCCAATATTACTATCCTAATATAACCCCTCTTCTCCAGTCACTTTATTGGCTCACTATCCGTTTCCGCATACAGTTCAAACTTCTCATTCTGTAGCTTCTCGGTATCTCTCCTCTTTTATCTGTCTGTACACCTCTCTGGAGCAATCACAGAGGCAAGTATAATTTTATAAAACAATAATCCAAAAATTGCTGTTTCAGACACTAACCTGCAGCACAGGTATTCAA
Organism: Microcaecilia unicolor; assembly: GCF_901765095.1. Taxonomy (NCBI): domain Eukaryota; kingdom Metazoa; phylum Chordata; class Amphibia; order Gymnophiona; family Siphonopidae; genus Microcaecilia; species Microcaecilia unicolor. Next base: position 197,553,494 of record NC_044033.1, on the reverse strand, counting down.
AAATATATGTAAGACACATAAGCGGTTCTTTTGATATAATTAAACTATATACCGTAGTATAGTCCACACCAAGCATGCAGAAATAAATGCAAATGTGATTTTATAAAACAAAAATTTTAAAAAATTGCTGTGGAGAAACAAGAAGCCGAGAGCCTAAAAGCTGACTCTATAGTCAGACATTGAACAGTATTTTCATCAGACATATTACAAAATGCTTATTTATTTATTTTATTTATTTGTTACAAACCTTTTTTTTTAACTCCACCTTTACCACATTCTCTGGCAACGAATTCCAGAGTTTAATTACATGTTGAGTAAAGAAAAATTTTCTCCGATTAATTTTAAATTTACTACATTGTAGCTTCATCGCATGCCCCCTAGTCCTAGTATTTTTGGAAAGCGTAAACAGACGCTTCATAGCTTCACAGCCATATGTTAGTGAGTGTGTATATAATTTCATAATGCACTCAGACTTGGCCACATAGAGAACACGTTCCACAGAGGGCATTTTGATGTTGTTTATAATTCATTATATTTAACTGAATTTACTTTGGACACAGTCACCATATTTTGTGTTTATGTATTAGAATGAGAACACACCCCATGTTTTCATAGGTTTGGCCTACAAACATCCTGCTGGAAATGCACCTAACCTTACAACTCCATTTTGCAGTGCTTAAATGTTCACTAGTGTATTTTGCCAAACAACTGTGCCATATTTAAATCTGATTTAGGTGGGTACCTTGTATTTGAAAATTGTCTTGTTCTGTACAAGCTTAAAGGTATGCATACAGGTTTTCAATTAGGAGCCCTAGTGAAAATATAACCCTTTAGGTATATTTACATATATTTTCACCGTTTCCTGCTCTGAATCATAAGAAGCAGGCTATAGCTCATCTTTTTCAATGATGGATGGACCATGTGGGGCTTTATGTGCTGTCATTAATTATGGGCCCTGGTACTAAAGCTTAGCAATGCTAAGAAGCCCATAGGTATAAAACGGGCTTCTTAGCATTTAGCCCACGCTAAGCTTTAGTAAAATGCCTCAACGTTACTATGTATAAGGAAGGCATTTCTGTTCAGTTGGTCAAATTTTTTGTTTGGTTTTCCTCTGCTCTTTTTAGTTCTGTTTTGTGATTTTGTCTGGGCAGACTGCAGATTGGTCTGATATCTTTCCTCTTTGCTTTGTCGCTGCAGGGGTTGAGCGCTGCAGCAGGAATGAGTTCCAGTGTGGAGATGGAAAATGCATTGCGCGGAAATGGATTTGTGACGGTACAGCTGAATGCAAAGATGGGTCCGATGAATCCCTTGAGACCTGCCGTAAGTTTTAAATTCAGATCTAAGAACATAACTGTCTGTTGGGCAATCTCTTGGAGGAGGTATTGACAAAGTGCTCTAAGACCTTGCACTGACTGGAAACCAATAAGTATGATGTTATGGTTTATGGTTTATTTATTTGCTATACCACTCAATACCGGCAAGTGGGAAAAGGCGGTGTACAATTTAAAAAATACAAAAAAAGTTTTGAAAAAGAAAATGAACTATAAGTCAATTGATAGGACAGAAAGAAAAAAAATCATATAGTCCAGGAGAAAAAGAACAGCAGATACAGTGGAGAAGAAACATTTTTCACAAGAGCAACATGCAATTAGATAGAGACAGAGAGACCAAGCTGAAACCACATCGCACTGGGAGAAAAGCCATGTTTTTGTAAGCGTTTTGAATTTGGGCAAGGTAGCTCGCTACAAATGGAAAGGGAGGGGTGGTGTTCCAGGTAAAAGGAGCCAGGAAAAAGATGGCACCCATCGCCCACATGTTAAATGTTGCCCTTCTGGCAGAGATATGAAGATACTTCTGGGGTGTACCCAGAAGGGCAACATTTAAGATCTGGGTGATGTCAATGGTGTGATCTGGCACTTACAGGCTCAACTTGGACAGACTCTCAAATGGGAAGAACCATGCAAGCACGTTACACCACCATGTATAACAGATTTAATATTGTCTACTTGATAGAAGGTCCATGCACCAGTTATTCTGCTGTTTGGAACTTCACAAATTGTTTTGTGTAGTAGCAGTTGTGCTTTTTATTTTTGTTTAGAGAATCACACCAGTTTTAGACTATAGTATGTGTTTGTAATAAAACCTTTGTTCAGTTGGCCTAATGGTTAAATAGGAATTATGTGTTGCTATTTGGTCCAGAATCCGTGACATGCAAGGCAGAAGAGTTCAGCTGTGGAGGCCGTATCAATCGCTGCATTCCATTGTCTTGGAAGTGTGATGCCCAGACAGACTGTGAAAATGGCCTGGATGAGAAGGACTGTCGTAAGTAGCGCATGCCTGCTGTCTCATTTTGGGAGATGCCAGATTGGGGATGACATAAGTCAGATAAGTGCCACCATTGTGCAAACAGCCAAGTGGCCAACCGGAGTTGTACTGGAAGTAGCTACCTTTTTGCTGAGCTTCAGCATATGACTTATATTTGGGACTATGGAAAATACTTGAGGCTATGTATAGCAACTTCCTGATGAGAACCAGATTGCATGGAGTAAAATGGGAAAAGCTAACAGCAGGGACCAGCATGTTGGCACTCTGTGTTCACTTTGCAACACCTACATAGCCTCTGTTTACAGCTCCCCATCCCGCTCTCAACAATTTCCTTTTCTGTCCTTGCTTGTGCAGCTCCCAAGATCTGTGCAGATGACATGTTCCAGTGCCAGAATGGGAAATGCGTCTCTTTGGATTTTGTGTGTGATGAAGACCATGACTGTGAAGATGGGAGTGATGAAGAGTCCTGTCCTGCCTCCACCTGCAATCTTAATTTTTTCCAATGCAGCAGCACTGGTATCTGCATTCCCCGCTTGTGGGCGTGCGACGGGGACCCTGACTGTGACAATGGGGAGGATGAATGGCCTCAACATTGTGGCACCAGAAAGCCTGTCAACCTCTGCTCTCCGCAGGAGTTCCAGTGCCACAGCGGCGAATGTATCCACATTAAGTGGCGCTGTGATGGGAGCTCTGACTGCAAGGACAAATCGGATGAGGAAGATTGTGGTATGTGTTATCAAACTACTTTCACTTCACAGAGCACCTTCAGGCGCTGTAATTATTAACCAGCACAAAAAGCCATTGAGAAACTGTAAAAACCTGAAATGCATTTCTCTTTCTCTTCTGTTGTAGTGAAGGTGACTTGTCGCCCAGATATGTTTCAGTGCAATGATGGCACCTGCATTCATGGCAGCCTTCAGTGTAATGATGAATATAACTGCAAGGATTCCAGTGACGAGATGGGCTGTGTCAATGGTGAGCAGCACTTTTTATCTAACAAAACATGTCCCATGCTTTTATTGCACAACTAGCCAAAGCTCCATCTTATCTCATAATCTTTTGCGCAATTCCAATACCTATCTTATCCTTTCATTTTTTAAAGTCTGTTAGGATTCAGATACAAGCTCCAGTACCATAGCATATCTAAAGATCCTTTTGCTTCCCTCGCTCTAGGAGACAATAGTTTTCCAGTATTTTCCCCATGCTTTCACGTAGTTACACTTCTTTTTATCTCCGGTTTGTTTTATCAATTTGAATGATCCTTTGGAGCCAACGCTTGTCCTCTTCATAAAATTCTTTAAGCTTAATATAATTGATCGGTGAGGAAATTGTACCAAACTTTAGTTTTCTGTACTAAGAAATGTTCCCCGAGTCAGTTCTGCTTCTGATTCAGACCAATACAAATTTTTTGTTTTTCTGAGAATACAGCTGGAAAATCTAGATTAAAGTAGAAATTGAATTCAGAAAGATCAACTCACATCTTTGGCATCTGTTGAACTATTGAGTGTTTGAGCCTTAGTCTTATTCCTGGATAGTCAAACTCACCCAACTTCTTTCTCTTTAAAATTCTTCTCTAATCTGGTCTCATCCGTAGTTTACGTCCTTCCTCTGTACCCCTAAGCTGGAAAGCAAGGCAATATGCTGCCGCCAAGGCCTCTCTGGTAAACTTCAACTCCAAGTGCCAGTGGTGGTGACAAATCAGTGACGGAATTCAGAAACATGTGGGATAAATACAGAGGATCCCCAAATAGAAAGAGGATGAAAGCAAAGCAAAACTTAAATGACCTGCACACTTTAAACAAGACACAGAGCAGCAGGTACCACTCTGGCTGCTTTGTGGGGCAGACTGGATGGACCATACAGGTCTTTATCTGTCATCATTTACTATGTTACTGTGTAACGCTCAGCGTTTCTCACACTTCAACCTTTGTGGCAACACTTGTTTCATATTTATCTCTAGAGCCTTTTTTCCTCTGTAAAGTGTCCCATTCAACTCCTAGGGCAAATTTTACTAAAATGTCTGAGTAGTTACCATTCTTTACCCTTCTTTGGGTTATTGCTTGCAAAGTACAGGTTTCTGTTCTCTTCGTACATAAGGTTTCTGTGCTAGATTGCAATCGCTTGGAAATTTAAGAAGGGAACTGCTATATTGAAAAGGGCACTGGACTACAGCCACTACACATTCAAAATCTGATCTGTATTCTTCCTGACCTGCAATAGAAGTCTGCCTTTTTAGTGAGAAACCTTGATTTCTTTTAGCTCATAGCTGGTTGACAGCATAGCTTTAAAATTGTCTTGTTTTCATAGCCTTGCAGTTTTCTCTCCATAGAATGGTAACGACAGATGTGCTTATGAAGGAGAGTGAGACTTATTACATGGAGGGAGAAAGGAGCAGATCACTCACAGCTCAAATTCTTTCTTTCTTTCTTTCTTTCTTTCTTTCTTTCTTGCAGTCCAGTTGCAGTGTTTCATACTCTTTCCTTCATCAGGGTTCCCTAATCCTTGCCTATTAGAAATGCCACAATTAATTCAGCCAAGTCACTCACACGGCATCAGGGACTATCTTGCTGTATCATGTACCTATGAATGCTCAGTCTAGATCATGTCTGTTATCTGAATGTTCTACTGTGCTGTTATAATAACACATGTATCTTATTATTACTATTACTATAATTTACATTTTCCCGTTTCAAAGCTTATCCCACTGTTTTAACTGTCTTTTACACTGGCATTTGGTGACATCACTATAGTCATACTGTTACTATAATATAAGCTGCCTATGTCATGCTGCACCTGTTGCAGATCACCTTGGGTGAATCTCTTTAAAAGGGCAGTTAATACATTTTAATCAATAAGTAAATAAATCACATTCCTTCCAGGAATCAGTGTTCAATGTTTCATTTACTATTTACAGTCATTTTCATTCATTTTCTTCTTACTTCCTCCTCTCCCTGCACTATTTGCTATGTCAGCTCTTTTTCCGACTACAAATCCTGGTGTGATCAAGCCTCACATATCACACAGTTGAGACTTAAGAGCCCTTCCTTCTGTTAGTAATGTCAGTAATGGAAGTTTGGCCTGACTTCAGGTTTCTACTGCTTCTTTTTTCCAGTAAAGTGCCTTAGTCTAGCTCAAATACAAAATGGATGGCTTTTCTTCACTGCACTTGTTGATTGACACCTGAGACATTCCCTTCCACTACTAGTTAACTTTAGTCATTTCTTATTCCTGCGGATTTTCCAGGGAAGCTTCCGCTCAGAATCAGCCTCCTCAGGAGAAACCCAACCACAGTCATTCAACACTGCCAGCACAGAGGAGTGATAACAAGTGGCAACATGGCGGAAAAATATGTTTCTGTTGTCTGGGTCACATAAGGATTTGATTTTAGCAGTTGCCACTCTAACGCTGCTTTGCTTCTTGTAATCCTCTGAGCTGAATTTTATATGCTTAGTGTTGCTGCTTTATTGGGAACCACAGCTGAACATAAACTCTGTCAAAAGTGTTCATAAGACGATTTACATCAGGTCTACTGGTTAGCACTGCGTAGTTTTCAAGTGACAGGTACTGGGGGTGAAGTAGCCCCTTTGAAGATTAGCACTCATTTTCCAGGGCCAGGTAGTGGTCAGCAGAGAATTGTATTGGAAGTGTTTGCCTCAAGAGGCTGTTGCAGAGTTTAAAATAGTTCAGGCCCTGAAGGGGAGAAGGGGAACAGGAAACTTATTGTTGGCTTTGTGTTGGGATGAGACATGAGAATGAAAATATTTCAGGTGGGGAGAAAGGAAGAGAAAATAAGAGTAACTTATAACTCTGTTTTTTGTACCAGTGACCAAATGTGAGGGGCCTACTAAGTTCAAGTGCCGCAGTGGGGAATGCATCTCTTACGACCAAGTGTGTGATGAGAAGAAAGATTGCAATGACTGGTCCGACGAGCCCCTCAAAGAATGTCGTAAGTGAACTTTCTGAATGTATTGTTACGTTCATGTCTTCCCAGGTGGCTGGGGTTCACTCTGAAACTCTGTGCCAGTGAGAAAATGCTCCTGCCACCACACTTGGTGCTCGGATTTGGTTTACTGCTATCCTCCAGCTGTAGGAAATCTACTTGAACATTTTTCCTCCTTCAGCTTCCTAGATGAGCTCAGTAAATGTTCAAACATACCACAAAGGGGCTTTTATGTTTTTGCTTTGACATGCCTCACCACATTTTGACTAAAGTACAGAGGGGCACCAAGGTTGAGCTGCTGGTCACTGGCAGGGTGGTCCGCTAACTCTTTGTTCATCCACATTTCTCCCTTTACTAGGTGAAAATGAGTGTCTGAAGAACAATGGGGACTGCTCTCACATTTGCAATGACCTAAAGATTGGTTTTCAGTGTCTCTGCCCCGAGGGCTTCCGACTGGTAAACCAGAAAAGATGTGAAGGTAAATCTTGGAAGGATTTTCTTTTTCAGATGTTTAAAACCTTAAACACCAATAAGGGTGCATCAGTTTTACTGTTTTTCCTGCTGACTCTTGACATTGTTGTCTTTCTGTATGATAGACATTGATGAATGTGAGAACTCCGATACCTGTAGCCAGATCTGTGTGAACTTGGAAGGAAGCTATAAATGCGAATGCAATGATGGATACCAGATTGATCCTATGACTAGAACCTGCAAAGCGATTGGTGAGTTGGAGCCAGTAATTGGGTCTCAGAACAAGATCCAAGCACAGGGGTCCTGTGTTTGTGTTTCTCACACCAAGTAACATGAGATGAGTGCCAAGCCCTGAGGCTTCTGGCAACTGGGAATACCAGGTGTGGATCATAATTGTCACTTGTTTATTTATTTTAATTTAATATAGCATGCCAAATGTACATCTCAAAGTTGATATAATGTTACACTGCCAACATTACAAAGGCTTGTAGCACCTGCTGAAAAAACACTTGCAGTCTGCGAAAGAGAGGGTGGGGGGAAGACGAGGAGCCACACAAATTTAGATGAATTTTCAATCAGAATCCAGCCAGCTAGCTTCTGACTGAAAGTTTTTCTAAAGTTATCCTTTAAATGATTGTATAATAGTTACTGATCTGCTTGCTGAAGATTTAGCCAACTAAAACCCCTCAAACCAAACATACATCGCTTCCTCATTCCCTAAAACTCTGATGCCACCACCTTCTCTGTTCTCCCACCAAGCTCTGTGGACCACTAGACTTAGGCCTGTTTATAATTTGCGTGTTCCCACCAATTACTCTGACCTCATCCTCCCCAGACTGCTCTTTACACAGTCTAGGAATTAACAAACTCCATAATCAGAAGGACTTGCTGGGATATAAGAAGATAGTTTACTCCTCAGCGACCCTCCAGACCGGTCAAGACGCGTGGGTTATGTCCTCCTACCAGCAGAGGGAGACTGAGAAAACACTAAGCTTTTGAAGCCTGTATATATAACCTGTGCAGAACCTCCACTAGCCAGTATTTTCTCAGTCTCAGCAGAGGTAGCAGTTGACAGCCTGTGCAGTCTCCAAGAGTCTGGTGAGGTAGTGAGTCATTGGGTCGTAGGATTTTTTCCTTCCAAACTTTATTCTGTTGCAGTACCCTGTACGTGTGTGTAAAAAAAAAAAAAAAAAAAAAAAAAGTGCTTTGGGGCCCTGGGTCCGGTGGGGCCCAGTTTTTTCCCCCTGAGGTGTTACACCTATGTTTGGGTCCCTCCCCCTGTGCTGCTCTCTATTTCTGTTTGCTTGGCAACTTTGTGCCTCGGCTGCTTTCTCAGTATTGTAGCCTTGAGTGCCTTACAATTTCCAGCTGCCAGAGTTGGAGTACTGTGCCTTTAAGGGCATTTATTTCTTTATTTTCAGCGGACCGAACGGGGGTTTCGATTCCTTGCTGGAATGAGGCAGCAGCGCTTTCTTCAGTGCTTTTGCAGTGTGAGTGAGTTTTTGGTTTGGCGCGTTTGTGGAACAGCTTTTCCCTTCCCTCGTGGTTTATGGCGGCCCAGCTCCTCCGATGTCGCGCGTGCTCGTGGCGAGGGGTAGAGGCGCCGGGCGCTTAGTGTAAGCTTTGCGGTGCGCCTATAAAGGTGGCTGCGGCTCCCCCCGACTTGACCTCGGAGGGATCGATGGTGTTGGGAGTCTCCGGGTCAGCGGGAGCGTAGGCAGGGCCGCTGTCAGCGGGAACAGTTTCTGCAGGAATGGCCGCCATCTTGAGTCCGACGCGACCCATGGAGCCAGCTGTTCTTGGGCCTGCGGCCTCTGTTTTTGGCACAAAAGGGCCTAATGACGGTCCAGGAATGGTGGGCTTTCCTCCAGATTTTGTCTGGACGCGGTATCAGGCCTGGAGATCGGGACCCCCCCCCCCCCAATTGGAAGAGAGGGCTGTTTCCGTCTTGGCTGAGAGACCGCGGTTAGAGTGGTCAGAGGACAGGCATTGTTTTTCTCCTGTAGCTGCAGAAGCTGCGCTTAGTGATCTGGGGGAGTCAGATGGAATTGACGGCTCTCAGGAGCAGGATTGTTGGATTCCTGGAGAGGATCCTTCAGTAGTGCGGATTTTCCATAGAGATGAGCTGTCAGAACTCATAGATCGGGTGTCGTCCACCCTTCAGTTTGGTCCTGAGGTGGCTTTGGGGGAAACTGGCCAGATCCATTGGTGAAGGGCATTCAGCGTCAGGCGTGATCCTTCCCTATGAACAAGGATCTCCGGGAGATGATTTGTCAGGAATGGGATTTGCCGTGTAAGGTGGCAAAGGCAATGGCGAGGCTTTATCCCCTCCCTCACGAAGATAGGGATTCCTTTAAGGCTCCCACGATAGATGCAGTAGTGACGGCAGTAATTATAGCTACGGCTATCCCGGTTGATGGAGGAACGGCCCTCCGTGATCCTCAGGATAGGAGGTTGGGATCTTTTCTCAAGCGTAGTTTTGTTTTGTCGGCTCTAGCCCTGCAGGCCTCGGTTTGTGGGGGTCTGGTAGCTCGGGTATGTTTTCGTTGGGCCGAGAAGCTCCTGGATGATTCGGTAGATGTTGGTTCTTCTGGGGGTCAGGAGTTAGCCAACTTGGACATGGGTTCATCCTTTTTGTCTGAGGCATTTTATGATTTGTTACTTCAGACAAAAATATGGCTATGGTTGTGGGAGTGCGTAGGGCCCTCGGTTTACAAGGTTGGGTCGCGGATGCAGCTTCTAAGGCTAAGTTGTGTTCTCTGCCACTTAAGGGAGCTATGCTCTTTGGAGAAGATTTGGACAAGTTAGTGTGAGGTCTTAGTGATACCAAGGTTCTATGGCTCCAGATTTTCGGTTCAAGGCAGGGGCCAGAACTAGTTCCTCTCGGGGACGGTTTAGGGAGGCTCAGCGGTATAGGCCGGGCAGATCGAGTGGGACCTACCCCTAGCTGTCTGTTCGTCTGTCCAATTTAGATTGTAAGCTCTGTTGAGCAGGGACTGTCTTTTCATGTTAATTTGTACAGCGCTGCGTAAGTCTAGTAGCGCTATAGAAATGTTTAATAGTAGTAGTAGTAGTAGTAGGACCTCTAGGGGTCGGTTTTTCCAGCGCACACAGTTCTTTCGTGAGAGTCGTCGCGGAGGGCGTGGCTTTTCCGCGGGAGGTTAGTATTCAGGCCGCAATTCCCAATGAAGGTGTGCGGGCTCAGGCTCTGGTGCATGTTGGGGCTCGGCTGAGTCTGTTTACCAGAGCTGGGCCCAAATCAGGTCAGATCAGTGGGTTCTTGAGGTGTTTCGAGGCGGATATGAGCTGGAATTCGAAAGCTGTTCTCCCGCAGTGTTTCTGGAATCCCTCTGTCGGTCTTGGAGCAAGAGGGCAGCAGTGAGGGACACTCTGCGGTGGCTGCTCGCGTTGGGAGCTGTGGTTCCTGTTCCTTCAGATCAGCAACGCTCGGGGTGCTATTTGATCTATTTTGTGGTCCACAAGAAAGAGGACACTTTTCATCCCATTTTAGATCTCAAAAGGGTTAATGCGGCACTCAAGGTGCCCTCTTTCCGGATGGAGACGTTGCAGTCGGTCACTGGTGCGGTCCGGAAAGGAGAGTTTTTCACTTCCCTGGATTTGACGGAAGCTTATCTTCACTTTCCTTCGTGCGGCCTTTTGGTTCCAAGTTGCAGGGTCCAATTCGTCGGTTCCTTGCAGAGAAGGCGCCGACGGCCCGTACTTATCGTCAGGTCCTGGGCCTGATGGCGGCGACCATAGAGGTAGTCGTGGGCCAGGGCGCACATGCGTCAGGTACAGTCAGCTCTGCTCAGTCGTTGGTCCCCTCTGTCGCAGGACTTGGAGATGTGTTTTCCGCACTGGTGGCTCAACCCGCGCAATTTGGGAAAAGGAATGCCGTTGGAGTCCCCACAGGGGCTGGTAATGGTCACGGATGCCAGTCTGCAAGGTTGGGGGGCACATTGTCTCGGTCAGGTAGCTCAAGGCTGGTGGTCTCAGGCAGAAGCAGAGTGGTCCATCAACTGGCTGGAAACTCGGGCCATTTGGGTGGCGCTCCAGGCCTTGCCGTTGGTAGTTCGCCACAAGGCAGTCCGAGTGCTCTGCGACAACGCCATGGCAGTAGCGTATGTCAACCGTCAAGGGGGGACAAAGAGCCTTGGCGGCGCAGTTGAACTCATCTTCAGGCTCTCTTGGCAGCGCATGTGGCCGGGGTAGGTCACATAGATGCAGATTATCGCAGCAGGCACACTCTAGATCCCAGAGAGTGATCTTTTCTTCAGTCAGTCTTCCAGCGAGTTGTGTCGGTCTGGGGACTTTCGGTGATAGATCTTAGGGCAACGGCTCGCTATGCGCAAGTTCAGAGATTTTTTCAGTCGCTGAAGAGACCCTCGAGCGGAGGGAATCAACGCTCTTCTGTTGCCTTGGCCTCGGGAGTGGCTGTATGTGTTTCCTCCGTGGCTGTTAGTCGGTCGAGTAATATAGCGCATTGAACATCAGTCCGGTCGGGTGATCCTGGTGGCTCCGGATTGGCAGCGTCGACTATGGTACAGAGACCTGGTGCGGTTGGCAGGGGCGGCAGCCCTGCCTTCGTTGGGATCAGTTCTGTGTCAAGGCCCGATAATCATGCCGGATCCAGCTCGGTTTTCGCTTACGGCTTGGCTCTTGAGCGGCACAAGTTGAAGAAGGGGCTTTCGTCCAGTGGCTTTGCTACGATGTTGAGTTCCCGTAGACGATCCACTTCCTTGGCGTATGTCCGGGTTTGGAGAATCTTTAAGCACTGGTGTGAAGACCATCGAGTTCGGCCGTTTCGCTCTTCGGTGGCGGAAGTTTTGGAATTTTTGCATGATGGTGTTGATAGGGGTCTGGCCTTGTCTACACTGAAGGTTCAGGTGGCAGCTTTGTCATGTTTTCGTGGGAAGCTTCAGTGAAAGTCCTTCACTTCTGTGCCTGAGGTAGTGCGTTTTTTGAAGGGTGTTAAGTTGCTGCGTCCGCCTCAGTGACGGATGGTGCCTCTGTGGGATTTGAAGCTAGTTTTGATCAGGCCTCCGTTTGGGCCTCTGGTATCGGCATCTTGTAAGGATTTATCTTTAAAGACGGTCTTGTTGGTGGCGATTACTTCAGCACGGAGGGTTTCAGAGCTTCAGGCTTTGTCTTGTAGGGAACCATTTTTGTCCTTTCTGAGGGAAAGGTTTCGTTGCGGACGGTGCTTTCCTTTTTTGCCCAAGGTGGTTCTGAGTTCCATGTTAATCAGGTCATCTCTCTGCCAGTGTTGGGTGATATGGCTGGAGATTTGGAGCAGCGTGGTATTGCCAAGCTGGATGTCAGGAGAGTTTTGAGTTGTTATCTCTCTGGAACTCAGGACTTCAGAGCCTCTGACTGTTTGTTCGTTCTTCATGGTGGCCCAAAGAAGGGTGCAGCGGCTCCTAAGTTGACCATAGCACGGTGGTTGAAGGAGGCGGTTGCATCTGCTTACTTGAAGGGTCCTGTGGTGCCTAGGGGCTGGTCTGCTCATTCCACTAGGGGAATGGCAGCCTCATGGGCGGAGAATAGTATGATTTCTCCGTTAGATATTTGTCGGGCTGCGGTTTGGTTTTCGTTGCATTCCTGTGTGAGGCATTATAGGATTCCTGTGCATGCAAAGGACGAGGTGCGCTTTGGGGCAGCAGTTTTGACCTCTGGCCTTAGTAGGTCCCTCCCGTAAGTTAGTTACTGCTCTGGTACGTCCCACGCATCTTGACCGGTCTGGAGGGTCGCTGAGGAAGGTGAAATTAGATCTTACCTGCTAATTTTCTTTCCTCTAGACCCTCCAGACCGGTCAAGAGCCCGCCCTGTCTGTATTGGAGGCCAGGAGGTGTGTTTGTTGGATAATTCTTGGCAGCTGTAGATTGTTGTTTCTCTAATTGCAGACTCTGTTTATTTCTGTTTTGTGATAGGAGTCTGGGACAGGTGGGGCTCTTCTTTGATAGTCCACCTGTAGAAGCCCAACTGTTTTATCAAAGGCAAAGGAACATGTTTCCGTAAGAGCAAGCGGAAGATGTTTCTTGTTTTTGCAGTTTACTGTGACCACATACAGGGTTGCTAGTTGTTGTTAGTGTTTTTTGTTTCTCTGCTTTGTCAGGGTTATACTGGCTAGTGGAGGTTCTGCACAGGTTATATATACAGGCTTCAAAAGCTTAGTGTTTTCTCAGTCTCCCTCTGCTGGTAGGAGGACATAACCCACGCGTCTTGACCGGTCTGGAGGGTCTAGAGGAAAGAAAATTAGCAGGTAAGATCTAATTTCACCTTACAATCTCACCAATAGCAGTACAAGCAAATCAGGTATTCATATGGTTGAGCAGCAGTTCACGACACGTCTGTCACCCGCCTTCTCTTGTAGCCTTCCTTCTGATTTAATACCCCTCAGACTGGTCATTATATACCATTTTGACTCCATTGGTTCCAATGGACCCTAGCTTTATCACCAGGGTTCTTGGCTTGACTTCACATGTTATCAAGCTCTAAGTATAAACAAGATATGCTCAGAGCGCATCTTGTGAGATGACTCCACATGTTCCCCAAACCTTCCCCTAGCCCCCTCCTTTGGATGTTCTCACCCGGGGTGCAGCTGACCCAGTACTATCTCTACATAACCATAACAATCTTGCTCATGATGTCTTGTAGGTGCCAGTCTCCTTATTGTTTACAGAGTAGATTTCCCCCACCCTCTGTCAGCTCTCAATTACCTTCTTTTCAGCACTTGCTACAGTGAAATGTAACTGTGTCAAAGGTGATCTCTGATTCTTACAGGCCTAGCTCTTAGCCTGAGCCCTGAGCCATTGACCTGTATTTCAAGCAAGTGACAGTATATTTCTTCATAAGTTAGCAAGCTAATGAAATCTAGCTGGCTAAGACTTTACTGAAAGGGTGAATGAACCGCAATGTGACTGTGCCTGTTTGTGTAAATCTCTCAGGCACCATACCATACCTTTTTTTCACCAACCGGCATGAGGTGAGGAAGATGACTCTGGATCGCAGCGAGTACACCAGCCTGATTCCACACCTGAAAAAAGTGGTGGCGCTAGACATGGAAATTGCCAGCAACAAGATCTATTGGGCCGATCTGTCACAGAAAAAGATCTACAGGTAAACAACACACTGCTAATCTGACTGCACCGGGATCTCTTGTGCCAGCTTTGCTTTGCCGTGAAGGCTTTAAGAGCACTCTAGATGGTTCTTTGTTGCCAATTCCTTGTGTTCATGGATCCTTTAATTAGGTTCTAAGATGCTGGAACTGTTTGCTTTCTTATTTATTGGCTGAGAGCACATAGCTGTGCAGACTCCCAGGATTCATCGTAGACACAGCTTTGTTTGTCGGCTGTTCACACTTTCTGAAAAGTAGCTAAACTAGCTAAACTAATTCAGTTTGAAACCATTGGAAGCACAAAGTGCTAAAATAAGTTTGCCAACTAGGACTTCTAGGGAACACACAGAGTAAACTCTCAAGTACTTTAGAATAGATTCTGATTTCCAGCGCTTTTAGGGAGCAAGGTTATTTTGGAGCCCTATCCATAGCTTGATGTTCTTCTCTTTGATCTGTTCTTGGGCCTCACAGTGCTCTAATGGATAAGGCGGACAACTTCTCCCACCATGCCACTGTGATTGGCAGTGAGATCCAGGCTCCTGATGGGATCGCTGTGGACTGGATCCATGGGAACATCTACTGGACCGATTCTGTCTTCAGCACCATTTCGGTTGCCAACACAAAGGGTTCCAAGAGGAAGACCCTGTTTAAGGAGGGCCTGGCAAAGCCACGTGCTATTGTGGTGGATCCTGCTCACGGGTATGTATTTCTAAAGCTGTGGGTAAGAATAAGAGCCAAGGGAGAGATTTAAAGATCTGCTTTCTGCTGGTTAAGAGTCTTTAGGCTTCCCCAGAAAACAAGCCTTATTTTCTTCTCCTCCTCCTCTTGCTAGCTTCATGTACTGGACTGACTGGGGTCTTCCTCCTAAGATCGAGAAGGGAGGGCTGAATGGTGTGGACCGCTACCCATTGGTGAAAGACGGCATTGAGTGGCCCAATGGCATTACTCTAGGTGAGTTCCTTCCTATGTCACAGTATTGCTCACCAAGCAGAGCTTCAGGACTGGACTGAAGTAGACAGAAAGCCAGCACTGTGTTTTTGCATTGCTCCTTGGAATACACCCCATATTCTAGCAACTTTCTTTCCCCTGAATCTCATGGCAATTTTCTCTTTCTCCCTGTTAGACTACCTCAACCAGCGTCTGTACTGGGTGGACTCCAAGTTGCATACTATTTCCAGCATTGATGTAAATGGGGGTAACCGAAGAATGGTGATAGCGGACAAGGAGAACCTAGCACATCCCTTTGCCATCACTGTCTTTGAGGTGGGTCTCGCTGCTTCTGCCTATTTTCTGGTAATGATAGGAACTCTCCTGATTTTCTTAGTCAGTGCTTAATTCTGCGCCAAGATATCAAATCCAGTCACGAATAACAAAGAGTTAAGTTTATAACTAGGTCAAGCTGTGCAATTAACCCCCCCCCCCAAAAAAAAAAAATCCACTGTTTCTTGGTCTCAAGCATTTCACAGAAACTTGATATAAGTTTGCATTTGTTTAAAAACGTGCCTAAATGTTTGGGTTATATGGGGTGATCCAGATATTCCTGACTCACTAAACCTTTGCTGGGTGCAGAATTTTCGGTTTTGAGAAAATTGCTGGTATTTCAGTTTCCAATCATACAGAAACGCCAAATGGTTAGAAGCTAGAACTGAGATTGAAGCATCCCTATGTTCAGTTCCAATTCCATCTCTGTCATTTAACATGATGCCACCTGTACGACAATGATTTATTTGCTCTTTATTTGGACAGTTCCCCTGGAATTCTTATGATATTACAGGCCGTAAACAGTGCCCTAAAGTACTTTATTCAAATTTGCAACAAACTAGAGGAAAGAAAACCCGCAAGTCAGCAGTTCCCTTTGTTTCACTATTTGCGTTTTCTCTTTGAGATGTTTGCTAGTGTTTTTTCCTAGTACAACCTCGGCTAAAGCCTAATGGGGTGACTTGGTCTTTTCTTCACAGGACAAGGTGTTCTGGACGGATATGGAAAATGAAGCTATTTTCAGTGTGAACCGGCTGACAGGAAATGATGTTGTTCGGGTGGCTGAAGACTTAATGTCTCCTGAGGACATTGTTCTGTATCACAACCTGAGACAGCCTACAGGTAAAGATCTGGAGTGCTACCTGCTGTTAGTCTTCAGCTAGCTAGTTTTGGGAGCACTATATACATTGTCCTTCTCTTTATTTTCCCTTACTAATTCCACTTTGCACAGCCTGTTTCCAGTTTCCTTGGTGAATTTTTATTTGGGGTTTTTCTCTCTTGACTACGTAGGTGTGAACTGGTGCAATACGGACAGCGTTCCTAATGGTGGTTGTGAATATCTCTGTCTGCCAGCTCCCCAGATCACCCCTCACTCTCCAAAATACACCTGTTCATGTCCTGATGGAATGCATCTGGCACTGGACATGAGAAACTGTACCAAAGGTAGGAGTCTGCCTGCCATCTAAACACCTCCATTACCCCAAACCTGTAGTTCTGCCGATCACATCTGAAAGTTTTTATAGTTAAAAGTGTGCATACAATTTCAAAGATCACTAGATTTATTTTGTATAGTACTGTCGGAAAAAGCGTCAGTTTGATTTTTGAACTGCTCTTGTGACTGGTTGGCATGTCAGAAAGCTGTCACAGATGGAAATATATTTATTGTTTATGGTTCCTCTGTCTAGATCCTCCTTCCCAAAGCACTGCCACCATGGCCACTAAGACTTTGACCAAACCAGCTAGGACTACAGCACTGGAGCATACAGTTAGAATGACCACTACTACAACAACCATGACCTCTATCACATTCAAAAGGAGGACCACGCACATGCCTTCCACCACTAGCACAGCACCAAGTAAACAGACAAAAGGAGTCCCGACGCTCACCACACCGGGCATGATCACGCTTTCCCAGCAAGGTATGCAAAAGATTATCATCTTCCTCTCTGAAAGTCTTGGGTATTCTGAAAGTGTTTGGCTTACAGCTTACTGGGCAGAGACTACACTTCCTCCATAAGAAATCTCAGCTCAGACATAGTTAAAAAGAACAAAGTTGCACGTGTCAGGTTAAGCCTACTAACGTTTTCTGTTTTTTTTTAACAGCTCGGAATGGTATTGCCGCAGAGACCGAGAAGGAAAATGGTCACACAGTCCTGTCTATAGTTCTACCACTAGGTATGTAGATGATTTAGGAATCAACAAATAGAGCCATGCAGTTCAATTTCTGTTTTGATGTGCTCTGTTTTCTTTCCTGGGATATGAATGCTAAAAGCATTAAAGGTGAGCTGTTTCTTTGCTCCTTTGCAGTTATACTTTGCTTTATCGCCTTTGGTGCATTTTTGCTATGGAGGAACTGGCGGTTGAAGAACACCAACAGCATAAACTTTGATAACCCAGTGTACCAGAAGACCACGGAAGATGAGATCCACATCTGCAGGAATCAGGACGGATACACTTACCCATCGGTAAGCAGCCTGTTCTGGAGACAGCTAGATAAACCAAAACCTTCTTACATGTACTGAGCTGCCTGGTTCTCCTCTGCCCCTCCAGCTACGGATTTTGTGAAGTCAGACTATTCCGTATGGAATGGCAACCTCTGGAGCTTGGTGATCATTTGATTACTTACAATAAAACTAAGCAGGTGGCCAAAATCTGCTTTTATAGTTGCATTCAGCTGTTGAATTATTACTTGGGTGTAAAGTAGATTGAGGTCAAGAACCTTTCAGGATGCTGACAGCCCAGAGGTCAATAGCTAATTTTGTCACTTGTTTTTCAAGGGAGTCCACTAAACCTACAGAGATTTCTGTCACCTTGGTGCAGTATTGAGGATAACCGTAGCAGGCAGTATGTCTGTTTAATAGTCAGTTTTACTTAAAAGATGGGACGGCTGGAGAGGTGGAAAGAACCAGTGTAGCCATTATTTGGTGTCCTGACTTTCAAGGGGACCCTCTCTGATACCAATATCATTTATATAGAGAAGAACAGAGAAATCCCCATGTGTCCTGCTAGGAAACCTAGAGGAATCGCTGCTCATGCACAATTTTTTGTCTGACTGTAAAGCTAAAAATTTGGAACAAGAATTAATTTCTCCTTTTTTGGCATCTTCTTTCTACAGAGACAGATGATAAGCCTGGAAGATGACATTCTATGAACAGCCACTGCCACTGTGAAGTGCCTCTGAACCACTGTTGCTGCTTACTCTGGGGAGAAGAAAACACAGACTACATTTTTTTATTATATTCTTGATTCTCTTAAATGTGCAACAGAACCATCCAAGCTGTAGTCCACTGTCTTTTCTGAAGAACTTGACAGACACCTCTTTTTTAATTTTTATTTTTCAAGAAAATGAGCCATACTCAGTTGGACGAAATCTCAGGCCATGCAAGTGACAACAGGATTTTTGTGTGTGTGTATGCTTTCTATTTATTGTGACAGTTTGTTTAAAAGAATATGAAGACATCCTTTTCTTTTTCTATGAACTATTTTGTCAAGCTTGGTGCCATATTTTCATCCCCAGTCTTTGGGGAAAGGGGAATTCCTTTCACGTGAAGGAGAACGGAAGGCATATGTGCTTCTCTGGATGTAAGACTGGAAATCCTGGAGAACCTCGGGGAAAAGGGGCCTTTTTGCCATCTGTATCCCTGGTGCTGCTTGAACAAGACTGATCTTGGTGGGGAGCAGAGAAAAAGTCCCTGGAAGAGAACTGGTGCAATGTATTAATTAGTGGCAGTGATTAATCCTCAGGACTAAGATGTGTTCACCCAGTTGGCCTTGTCTGGATGGCACGTAAGAAGTTATAACATGAAGAAACCTGGAAACAATAGAGATGGCAGATCACGGAAAGAGGAACAGACTGTTTCTCTTGTGTGCACTCAGAGACATGCATATGTGGGACTTTTTAGTCTGAATAGCTTCTTCTCCCTCCCCATGCACTTTTCATTATTCTGTTCAGGGTTGTATATTTGTAAATGATAAATTTTGCACAATTTTTGTTTTGGGCAGGGGGTTACTTTCTGTAAATATACTTAGGTAGAAGAGTAGGAGGGGTGGGAGGAAGGAATCTCACTTGTAAAGATTTTTCTGGAATATATTTTATGTACAGGTTATCAATTGTCTACAGACAGGGGCTGGGGAGAGAGACTGTCTCCTTTTGATATGTATATTTTTTTTCCTTTATAAATCTGCTTTGCGGGTTGTTTTTCCCCTAGTTAAACCTTATTGCAACCTTTCCAAGTTTATATTGGTGGGAGGTGGGTCATAAGTAAGGAAAGAATGACTTCTTTTAGTTAAATATCTACACTTCTGCAGAATCACCTCTAGGAAATTACTACAGCTTTTTTTAGTTGGCATCTTTGCTCCTCAAATTGTTACTTCCTTGCAACAAGCAGGAGAAGGCTAAGACCATAGCACTATAGGTAGCGAAAGACACCCAGGGCCCAGCTAGTTTCCTTATCAGAGCCTGTGACTTCTTCCTTACAGTTTTTGAAGGGTGTAAATATATTGTCATTCATTCTGGTGTTGTACAGCTCTTTATTTTGCACACCATTTTGCCTTATTTCTTTTTCTGTCTGTACATTTTGTTTTGAAATTTTGTTCAGAATAATATATGATTTATTTATTTCATAAGAGTTGAGTTTTGTTATCTTTTCCCTCATTTTCATTCAGAACCCAGTTGGAAGAATTTGCACTAGTGGGTGTCCAGTGCTGTAATCACTGAGCACTCTGACATGCATTGCATATGGCTCATGTAATCTTTCTGTAATTGCATTAGACTAATATTCATACAAGTCTTATTCAAACTCTTTATCATATACTTTCTGCTCTTTTGATCATGTATTTGCAATTTACTGGGATGAATTCAGTTCTCTGTATGTTGCAAACTTGCTGTCATCTTGTAACTTTTGATTTTCTGCATTTCATCTCACTGATAATGTCCTCTATGGTGAGTGCTTATCATTTTGTCATCTCCTTATTTGCGGCAAGGGGAAGCAAGGCAGAATAGAAGTCTAGGAGGCAGATGACACGGAACCATAAATGTTGCACTGAGTGTAGCCCCTACTCTTTCATTACCCACATTATTCATTAACAGAGCAGCCTATGCTGTTATCAGTCTGCACCCAGGAGGCTGGATGCTTGCACGGATGATAATGGGAATTTAAGGAAATGCAAAAAAATATTCAGCCTGCTCACAGGGGCTGAACCAAACTTTGCATAAATTTGCCTCCTCCATGGAAGATTAAGGAATAATTTTTAGTATAGCAGTAAGTCTTCCTGACTGAGACATTTCAACCTGTGTGCGTGTCTGTATCTTTGTGAGCCTTCAGGGCTGTCCTGTGCTGGGACTCTGCTCCACACCAAAAAAAGGTTAATGACCTCCTCTATCGTACATGCACAGAGATCAGGATTCAAACTATGTGATTTTGGCAACAGTGGTCAAAACTCAAAACGTAACTGGAATTCTGAGAAAACACCCATCCTAAAGCATTCACAAAACCAAAGTTTTGATATCATTTTGCTATTATATAAAAGCAAAGATCAGGTGTACAATAATTCCCCAGCATGTTTTTTGGATTGAACTATAAAAGAGAAAGGAGCCAAGCTCATATGAAGGCCGCCTGCTATCCATAGAGAAATCACTTCTGTAATCATACTTTGTCTCCAAAATCATCTGACGTTGCTTGCGACCTTTAGGAGCAAAAGCACAAAGAATTCCTACATGAAGGAACATGATTTCTAGCAGTGCAATAGCAGGTTTTCATATCTACAAGGTTTACAAGACACTTTCTTGAGTCAAACATATCAAATGAGACAAAAAAGAAAAAAAAAGAACTGTGCAGAAATGAATATAATCAGATACTGGTGGATGCTTTTTTGAAATGGCCTTAAATCATATCAGAAGATGCTTTGCTCTGATACCAATAGTACAGTGTGAATGAAAGGCTTAGCGTGAAGCTGCAGTTTAAAGGTTTGGGGTTCGCTGATGTGCTGAGAATCGAGAGGTTGGGCAGGAGCAGTCAGAAACCTGCTTTTTCTGAGACAACTAAGCCACTTTGCCCCTTATTTTGGGGGTCTAGTGTATGAGAGAGGGTTGTTTTTTTTTTCTCTCTCTATGGGTATAAAATAGGAGAAACTAGTTAGCCCCATAGCCTTTTAACAGCATTTTCCATTTCAGAGACTACAGTAAAATTGACTAAGATGGGAATGGAGGGCTGCAGGGTGGTGGGAGAGAGGGGCAGTGTTGGGTCTTCTTTGCTACAAGCAGAATACTTGAGGATTGTTTAGAAACTTTTACAAATCATCTAAAATGTTAGTTACGAAGGAGAAGTGGCTCTCTACTCTGCTGATTTTCCTCTCAATTTTCTTAGTCAAAAGACAAGGGCCTACTGAAAAGTATAGAGATTTTAAATATCAAAAAACACACTAGGCCCGTTGTGCTAAGCCTTTTCTCACAAGTGGGGGAAACGAGCCTTCAGTGTCTTTAAGTTGACCACATCTCACCTTTTAGGTTCTTCCTGAGATGATGCTGACTCTTGCAAGTTTACAGTAAGAAATTATTTTTCTAATACAATGGTGCTAAGCGGTCTTTTTGTATGCCTTGTTAATGTCGGGAAACTATTCTGTTGATCAAAAATCTCATTAGTTTATTTTTCTTCTGTTGTTTGTGTCAATTTGAACTTCAAAAAGAAAAAAAATTGATTCTACCTCTGTTACTCATGTAATCTGTCTCTTTGCAAGCTTTTGCTGGGGTTTAGCATCTCTCCCACTTTAGGAGAGCATAGCAGATAATAGCTATGTGCTCTCTCAAACTGCCTTCCACTGAGCTCTTCCTGCACCGTGAGAGTGCGAAAGAGCGTGCTTTAAAGTGACACGATCTAAAATTGCACTGTTTTTATTATGTTAATTGTGTGTGATAGATAAAATAAATTTTTAATGCACCAAAGATGTTAATGCTGTTTTTTGGCCTGTAACTTGTTTTCTACATCCACTGCATGTGAATCTATCTCACGCATATTCTTTGGGGATCTGGAAACCATACTGGCTAGGTTAATGAAGGACCGAGTTGCATTCCTTTACATAGCTTTCCACTATTTCAGAACCTGTGGGTTAGTTGTGTCTATCAACCAGCAGGTGGAAATAGAAAACTGAGCTGGTTCTGAGTGCTTTGCTCCTGGTCCGGCTTCATATTGCCTCTGTATGACTCCATGGTGCAACCACGCCTTGATTATTGTGTGCAATTCTGGTTGCCACATCTCAAAAAAGATATAGCAGAATTAGAAAAAGTACAGAGAAGAGAGACAAAAATGATTAAGGGAATGGAACTCCTCCCATATGAGGAAAGGCTTAAGAGGTTAGGGCTCTTCAGCTTGAAGAACAGACAACTGACCTACAAAATCCTGAATGGAGCAGGTGAACATGAATCAATAGTTTACTCTACTCTTTCAAAAAGTACAGAGTAGGTGATATGTCATAAAGTTACTTAGTAATACATTTGAAACAAATAGGATACTTTTTTTTACTTATCACATGATTAAGCTCTGGCACTCATTGCCAGTGAATGTACTAAATGCAGTTAATGTAGCTGTATTTAAAAAAGGCTTGAAGGTAAGTCCATAACCTGTTATTGAGGTAGACCTACGGAAAGCCACTGCTTATCCCTTGGGGTAAGTAGGATGGAATCTTGCTACTTTGTGGGATTCTGCCAGGTGCTTGGCGCTTGGATTGGCCACTGTTGGAAATAGGATACTGGGTTAGATGGACTTTGGTAGGACAGGGTGTGGTAATAAACCTTGGAGCCGGGACCCCGTTCGACCCCAACTATCCTTTACCCCAACCCCTCACAAATAACTCCTTGAGAACCAATTTTGGGTAACATAGACCGCAGCTTACTTTATTACAATTTAACTTCAATTAACATGAACAATACAGGCCCCCCCTTTCTTGAGCTACAAGAGTCCAGGCATACATCAGCAGTGGCTGCCCCCCCCCCCCCCCTCAGCCGTTCGCCATATCAGCAAAACGGCCACTTCCGCTTCCAGGCTCCGCCACAGCAGCAAGAACCCTATGCCGTGTGGATCTCCATACCTGCAGCCCAGGCCCCCTGACCCGCCTTTTCTGCCTTGGCTCAGCCCCCATGAGCACTCTCTCCTGTAGCTCGGATTTGTTGTGTTCTTTTTTTTTTTTGCCACTGCGACAGCTTCTATTCCTGAAATACACAAACAAAACACCATCCCCCCACCTCCCCCTTGCGAGGGTGGGCGGGTGGGTAAACACCTCCGAGGATCTAGGGAACGCCCTGACCTCGTCACGATCCTCCAGCTTTATTTTCTTCTTTGCTCCGCCCCCCACCAGTCTCTCCTTCCAATCAGCTTCCTGCCTCTCCCTTTTGCCAGCCCCTAACTTTAAACTCGCCAACCACACGATGGGTTCGCGTTGAGGTGTCCTCGTGGACCTGATTCCTGCCCCCCCCCCACTCTTCCTGCTTCCTCTGCCCGCCTTGTGACCTGCTCAAACGGGCCCAGCCCTCGTTTAACTGGGCCCGTTGAGACGAGTTCTTGGGCCTCTTATTCTTACGTTCTTTTAGTCATCTTCCACGGTTTGTCATCTGCCATCATAGTTTAGAAGAAAGGGTAGGAGAGGAGCAGAATCCATCTGGCAGGTTGTAGCAGATAAAAAAAAAGTGACTACAGTGGCAGTTTACCCTCTAGTTAGTTACATGTTGGCACATGCTCAGAAAGACTCCCAGACTTTTTTGAGTTCTAGGGAGCAGGTCCGAACTGGCAATGTCATACGATTATGTCACCTTTGCGTGTCTGTCTTATCCTGCTGCTTATCCACCGGAAAATAGCAGTACCATATTAAGGGGCCAATGCAATAAACACCAGGAGGCACTTTTGCACACAATTTTTGTTCTACTTCCACCACTGCTAAAAGGTGTTTTACTATGCCCAAATACTTGCATTGATATCTTATAATTCCCGTTGTAATGAAGGCATTAGCTAATAAACCCAGATGCAAAGAAGTGTGCAAAGCTGAGTGCATGTTTTTTTTAATGCCAGGTCTGAGAAGGAGTACAAGGTTAGCTCATTTTTCTACGGACAGAGTTAGTGAGGATTTCATGCCTGTTGCTTCTGTTTACTGCAAGCATGAAGTACCTGCAACTTTTTGTCTGGTTTTGTTGCAAGGGATGAGGAGCTTCGGAGAAGATATGCTGAAATAAACAGTAAAGTGCTGTCTGCCGACATGCATGGTAGCATTCCAGCACATGCACATAATATATGAACATTAAAACCTTGTGCACAGCTACAGTTTTCCCGATAGCCACAGTATTTGTGTTCAGACTATCGTTTCAGCACGTGCGCGAAAGCTGATCCAATTTCTTTTTGTGCACAAAATATTGCTCTTTTTCCAGCCCTTTACTTCATTAAGATGTCTTCCTTTACCCAACTTCTTTTTTTGTCCTTTGTTTGTATTTTTTAATCTTCTAAGGGGTTTTTTTCAGAAGAATTGAGGAGATTGGGGAAGAACCCATGTAAATACTACACTCTCTCCACAGTCTCTATATTTCTTCAAGTTCTCATTGGTCTTGACTAACCTAAGAGGCTGGTTTTATTTGCTCTGAAGTAGAAGCACTATGTTTTCTTTCTTCTAGTAAGGTACTGTTATACAAAGTCTAAGGCCGCGTCAGTTTAAGACTATCACAATAAATATGACTGCATTGGGCCCTGCCATTAGAACATAAGAATTGTCATACTGGGACAGATCGAAGGTCCATCAAGCCCAGCATCCTGTTTCCAATTGTGGTTAATCAAGGTCACAAGTACCTGGTAAGATCCCAAAAGAGTAAAATAGATGCTACTTATCCCAGGAATAAGTAGCGGATTTCCCAAGTCTATTTTAAGAACATAAGAATAGCAACACCATGAGGGGCATTTTCGAACAGGGACGCCCATCTCTAAGGATGTCCCCACAAAGGGGCGAGGCATCCCGTATTATTGAAACAAGATGGGCGTCCATCTTTCTTTTCGATAATACGATCAGGGACGCCCAAATCTCAACATTTAGGTCGACATAAGAGATGGTCGACCTAAATGTTCAGATGGTCGACCTTAGAGATGGTCGTCCCGGTTTTCGGCCATAATGGAAACCGAGGACACCCATCTCAAAAACAACCAAATCCAAGTCCTTTGGTCATGGAAGGAGCCAGTATTCGTAGTGCACATGCCAGGACCAGTGCACTGGTCCCCCTCACATGCCCTAGGGGGCACTGCAGTGGACTTCATAAATTGCTCCCATGGTGCATAGCTCCCTTACCTTGGGTGCTGAGCTCCCCAACCCCCCCCCAAACCCACTACCCACTACCCACAACTGTACAACACTACCATAGCCCTTAAAGGGTAAAGGGGGGCACCTAGATGTGGGTACAGTGGGTTTCGGGTGGATTTTAGAGGGCTCCCATTTACCAGCAGAAGTGTAACAGGTAGGGGGGGTTGGGCCTGGGTCTGCCTGCCTGAAGTGCACTGCAGTACCCACTAAAAACTGCTCCAGGGACCTGCATACTGCTGTGATGGAGCTGGGTATAACATTTGAGGCTGGCAAAAAATGTTTTTAAATTTTCTTTTTGGGTGGGAGGGGGTTGGTGACTACTGGGGGAGTAAGGGGAGGTGATCCCCGATTCCCTCCGGTGGTCATCTGGTCAGTTCAGGCACCTTTTCGAGGCTTGGTCATGAAAAAAATTGGACCAAGTAAAGTCGGCCAAATGCTCGTCAGGGACACCCTTCTTTTTTCCATTATTGGCCAAGGACACCCATCTCTTAACCACGCCCCTGTCCCACCTTCGGTACACTGCCGACACGCCCCCGTGAACGTTGGTTGTCCCCGTGACGGAAAGCTGTTGAGGACGCCCAAAATCAGCTTTCGATTATGCCGGTTTGGGCGACCTTGAGAGAAGGACACTCATCTCCCGATTTGTGTTGGAAAATGGGCGTCCTTCTCTTTTGATTATGCCGCTGCATATCTCTTCAGTACAGATTACACAAAATAACACCCAACTTGTACCCAAAATATACTAAATCTCATGCTGTGGAGTCTTTTATCACTAAAATTACAACAGTCATATGTTCTCCCTTTTGTATATATATTTTTTAACTTTTGCACATAAAAATAAAACCAAATGCTCACTTTTGTACTTTCCTGCACACGTCAGGGTATTTGATCCAGTTGGTGTCTGTGATTCTTATAAATATAGCTTCAGTGGTCTATCAGAGCTCTGGCCAAAATTTCTCAGGATCCTCCTTAGGTTGTACACAAAACTGATGAATGTCTGCATAGATATATCCGACGATGTGTGTGTATAGAACTGGTGGTGGATTTGTACATCTGTGTACATGTATGTCAATAGCTGCATGTTTGAAAATGCACATGTACCTGCGTGTGCATGTTTAATGTGTATATCTGAATATATATTATAAAGTGAGGTGTCTGTTTATTCATATTTGTTTTCTGCATCTAATTTAGTTAAATTATTTGTCTTATATTTATTTTTCAGTAGTTTTTATTAGATTTGACATCCCTTGCAAATCTTGTAGAACGCTAGGGGGCTCCAGATCTCTGCTTGAAAACATCTCATTCAGGTGGATCTTGTGCGTTCATTTTACTTCTCTTTATCCCGGTTTACATATTGCTATAGCAACATCTTTGCATTGGAAGGCAAGGGAATGGCAGCATCAAGATAAAGTGTATTACTCAGTTAAATGAGGGCCGTGTTTAGAAGATGAGAAAGCTGGGTAGACATATGTCTTGCCAGATGCTGGTATATACATTGAATGTGGATTTTGATTCTAAATACCTTTTCCCAAAAGTTAAAATTGAAAGGGGGGGGGGGGGGGGGG
Organism: Microcaecilia unicolor; assembly: GCF_901765095.1. Classification (NCBI taxonomy): domain Eukaryota; kingdom Metazoa; phylum Chordata; class Amphibia; order Gymnophiona; family Siphonopidae; genus Microcaecilia; species Microcaecilia unicolor. The sequence continues at coordinate 197,526,775 of NC_044033.1, read as the reverse complement.
GGAAGTAGTTCAGAACCTGGCCAGAAATGCTTCTGCAGGCCCCAGCAGAATATAATCCAGGACCTGTATAAGCTCTGGCAGCTTCCATAGCAGGAATTAGTTCAGTGTATTAAGGGCTTATACCTGAACATGGGTCAGCTCTGAATAGCCAGGGCTAATTCTGCTGGTCAACATTAATGCCAACTGCTGTGGGCAAGAAGTCATTTTTTAATGGAGTAGGAGTACTCTTATAGTAGGGCAGGTTTGCTATAGGTTGGGAGTGTGTTTGGGTTTTGCGTTACTTTATAATGTGCCTGGCAGAGGAGGGAAGCGTGTTGCTGTTAATTATGTCTAATTAGATGTTTCTATGGGATCATTCTTTTGGGCAGAAATAATAATTTTATTTATTTATTTGTTACATTTGTATCCCACATTTTCCCACTTATTTGCAGGCTCAATGTGGCTTACATGGTACCAGAGAAGCATTTGCAACTCCAGTGATAACAAATACAATGTGATGTTGTGGTAAGACAAAGTTCATGTGGCACAGTCAACGGAAGAGTTGTGTATGTCCATTACATACTTTACTTATGTTGTGTTGCAGAGTTCAGGCATTTAAGTTGGGTCTGCGGGGTATGCCTTTTTGAACAGGTTAGTCTTTAGTGATTTCTGGAAGTTTAGGTGGTCATATGTTGTTTTCAAGGCTTTTGGTAATGCGTTCCACAGTTGTGTGCTTATGTAAGAAAAACTGGATGCGTAAGTTGATTTGTATTTAAGTCCTTTGCAACTTGGGTAGTGCAGGTTTAGATATGTTCGTGTTGATTTGGATATGTTTCTGATTGGTATGTCAATGAGGTCTGTCATGTATCTCGAGGCTTCACCGTAGATAATTTTGTGAACCAAGGTACAGATTTTGAAGGCTATGCGTTCTTTGATTGGGAGCCAGTTTAGTTTTTCACGGAGAGGTTTTGCGCTTTAAAATCGCGTTTTTCCAAATATAAGCCAGGCTGCTGTATTTTGGGCGGTCTGAAGTTTCTTTAAGGTTTGTTCTTTGCATCCCGCATAAATTCCATTGCAGTAGTCTACATAGCTTAGTACCATTGATTGTATCAGGTTACGAAATGTTGCCCTCGGGAAGAATGGTTTCACGCGTTTGAGTTTCCACATTGAGTGAAACATTTTTTTTGTTGTGGATTTCACATGGCTCTCTAGTGTTAAGTTATGGTCTAGCGTAACGCCAAGGCTTTTCAGGTTGTCTAAGATAGGGAGGGTGTAGTTTGGAGTGTTGATACTTGTGGGGTTGTCCATGCTGTATTGGGATGAGAGGATGAGACAGTGTGTTTTTTCTTTATTGAGTTTTAGTTGAAATGCATTTGCCCATGAGTTCATGATGTTCAAGCTGAGCTTGATTTCGTTGGTGATTTCTGTCAGTTCATGTTTGTAAGGAATGTATATTGTGACATCATCTGCATAGATGAAAGGGTTCAGGCCTTGGTTGGATAATGACTTGGCTAGTGGGGTCATCATTAGGTTGAAGAGAATCAGTGATAGTGGCGATCCTTGAGGTATTCCGCAGTCTGCTTTCCACGGTGATGATATATTTGAGTTTGATTTCACTTGATATGTTCTTGTGGTTAGGAAACCCTTGATCCAGCTAAGTATGTTTCCACTAATCCCGAAGTAATCTAGTAGTCTTAGTAATAAGTTATGGTTTACCATGTCGAATGCACTAGACATATCGAATTGGAGGAGAAGGATGCGTTTGCCTGTTGCTATTTCTTGCTTGAATTTGGCTAGGAGAGTGATTAGTACTGTTTCAGTGCTGTGGAGGGGGCGGAATCCTGATTGGGATTCATGTAATATTGAGAATTTATTTATAAAATCAGTAATGGAATGTGGAAGTTGCGATCAGTGTTTTAGTTATCACATTCCTGATGGGGAGAGAAGGTTCTGTGGGCCAGAGTCCTGGTTCTTTTAAGTACCTAGCAATTCCTCTGCCTGTGCAGTTGCTCAGTGGCACCATCCTTCACCATTCTCTCTGGTCTCCTTCTTGCTCCTGCAGCCCGATCCCAGGTGAAAGACGAATGAACTTAACAGTGTGATAGGCAAACAGTTATCTGACCTGTTTTCATGCTACCAGTACCTTTTCTTCCTCGTTCAAAGCTCTTTAGACAACATGGTTCACTGCTGAAATATATGGGGTACCAAGAAGGCCAAAGAGGTGATCTGAGCCATGAACCGTATGGGCTAGAGAGTCACTTTAGGCACTGTACTGCCAACTGCACTCTTGTGTACCTGAAGGTAACATCTTGAGCTGCTACTGAAAAAGGCATGAGCTAAATTCAAAAACCCTGGGACTGGGTAGCAGTGGGGGTGAGGGAAGAGGGAAAGAAACCAAAATACAAACATTGTCTGTCCCCCACCCCAGGCACTAGAGATCCTCCCTACGCTACTGGGAAGATTAGAATAAAGATGGAAAAATCTCCACTCTGGCACTTGTATATAATAAATTAGCTGAAAAGGAGCAAAAGGACAGATGCTAGACTAAAAGGAGAAACACACAGCCTTTTCAGGGGTGTAGTCAGTTTTGGGTGTGCAGAAGAAATCCTCCCCACTCCTGCCCCATAGGCAATTCAGTCTCCCCCTCTCCCGCCTGCCATACTATCTTTCAAACCCCTCCCCTATGTACCTTTTAGACAGTAGATCTGCACTGGCAGAAAGCACCGACTAATGCCCACTACTCATGCCAGCCCCACAGCCTTCCCTCCGATGCAATGCCCTGTTTCCACATAGACGGGAATATGTCAGAAGGAAGGCTGTGAGACTGGCCTAAGCAGTGTGTATCAATCGCTGTTGGCGAAGATCTGTTATTTAAAAAAAGGTATACAGGAAGGAGAGTTGTCGGGAGTTTTCAGTTGGCAGGGCTTGGAGATCCCTGCCAGCCACATCATAGGTGTGCTTCTACTGGGTGGGCCTAGGCCCATCCATGGCTACGCCACTGTTTTACGCTTGATTAAAAAAAAAAAAAAAACACCAAATCATTTGGCAGTTTTATTTGGGTGGGTTATAAAAAAAAGTATCACAACACATAGTTCTTTTCTTTGGCAACCAGATAATTATATAGAAAGTGCAAATACTAGCTCCGATTACAGTCGAGGAGAAGTGCGATTATTATCAGATTTAAAAAAAAAAACAACAGGATACCAGCTAAAACACCCCTACAGCAGCAGAAGTAAGCAGATTCTTCTCAGAAAAGGGACTGCTAAGCTCAGTGGCTGTAAGGGTGGAAATTTTCAAAGCTTTCTGAGTAGCAAAAATATTTCTTTAAATAGTTTAGATAGGCAAAACTTACAGACTATAAAAGGATTCCTTTATTACCCTGTTTTGAATTGCCTAGTTACTCTGGCCTACTGCCCTGCCTCCTGCACTGCACAGAAATACACAAAGCAGCAGGGACATAGAATGAGTAACCGGACAAAAAAAATTGCAAAGCGCCAAGTTACAGAGCAGATTATTTTCAGGTAAGTAAATACGGAACAGATCACATGGACCTGGTGTGCTAAAATGGAAGGGTGTGACTTTTGGCTTAGGCTAGGCTTGTTGTGGAAATACAACCCTGCACAAATGGGTCGAAAAATAGGGAGATGTGGTTTACATTAATTCATCTTGCCCTTCCTAGTTCCTATATACAGGTCATGGAAGACATAGTGCAGTCATCCACCTTGTTTCTAGCTGCAAGCAAGTAGTTGGGCGTTAAAGTGATAAGGGTATCAAGTCACATTGCCATCAGTACTCATGGCTGCTGTAGAGGAGAGAGCGGGGCACCTTAGTCTGCCCCAGTGGTGGCCAGAGGAGCATGGGTGAGAGACATGGCCCTACTCTCTGCATGGCATAGATATAAACTACCAAATTCTGTCCTGACTCTAAAAGAGGGATTGTGAGTATAAACACTACCAATCTCTCTCAATGATAAACCAAAAAGCAAGTCCAGAAACAATTCTTTGAAGAGTAAGGGCCTGGAGGCAACAATGTTTGCTTATGCAGTGGTAAAAAAAATTTAAAACCTAGACAAATATAGATAAAAAGCTGAAATTCCTACACATTCTTACTTTCTTAATAATTCCAGCCTAGTTTGCAGCTGCTGCTAGTGTGCTTAAAATATATTTCATTATAATATTTAGCATTCCATAGACCACAGAGCTTATTTTGCTGCAGAAAGCCCTTGTTCAGGCCGACTGCCTTCCTTCAGGGTGAGTTTCTTCTGCTGCTGCCGATGGCTGGATGACTACCCCTACAATACTACCCTGGAGCTCATTGGGAGCTGCTACGCAGGGCAATTCTCAGTGCAGAGTGGGACTAAAAAAGCAGGGGAATTAAGAAAAGCAGCAAGTCCCCTTCTCCTTCGAGCAATGTTTAAGGCAGAGTTTTCCCACTTTAAAAAAAAAAAAAGAAGTGCTCTAGGTGCGTTTCTGCTGTAAAAGAAAGGCAGAAACTCTTCCCACTTCCATCCTCATCCCTCAAGTGCCCACAGAGCTGTCCTGCGAGGTCTACATCTGCTGAGCTATTCTGGGCTTTGGGTGGACCCTTGAAGAGTATAGTGAAGGGCTCTGGTTATTCCCAGGGCACGGCTGAGATTTGTAGAGTCCTAGTTCTGTTTGTACCAGGGTCTTTCAGGTTCTGGTCTGGGGAGGTTGCCACGTCTCTCCTACTCCCCATCATTGGTTAAGAGGGCACTCCTCGGCTTTCAGCTACTTGGAAGCCCCCTAGGAAGAAGGAAAAGAGAATGATTTATGTGCTGTGTCTTTGTCTCTTGCACAGTCTACCACCTGTGGCTGAACATGGGCTCATGGGTATATGATGCCTACACCTAGAGTAGCGATCCGCACCACACTTTCAGAGCTGGCATGGAAACTTGACAGCAGAAAAAGAGACCTAGCCTATCCAGTCTGCTTATCCATAGCACCTGCTCAGCTTTACAACTCTTTCCTCTCCCTCAGAGATCCTTAAATTCAAATACAGTCTTCCCTTCCACCACCACCCTTTCTGGAAAGAAATATTACCTTTGATTTCTCCCAAGTCCACCCCTTTCACCCTGAAGCTGGATTCTTTGCAGCCCAATGTCAGACTATTTATTTAAAATATATCTAATCAGCCTATTAAATATCTGAGTACAATAAAACATATATTAAATACAATGCAATCCGCTTAAGTGCAGGGGTCTGGGACCGAAGAAATACATGCAGAAATACATGCAGGAGCGTGCGCTTAACCGTTGTGAGCCAAAGAAGCTTGACATCTGATAAACATATGAACAGTACTTTTTATTAAATGTACACTATACAGTCTCTGTTATCTGACATTTGGCTTTCTTGAAATAATCAGGGATAGTCCTCTGCACACTACGGTGTCTTTGAGTTTCATAGACTAAGTCTGCCAGACGGTAAAATCTGTCATAGCACTGACATCCAGTGTTCTCCAGATAGGCCCGAATGGTGCTGAGACTCTCCAGTGCTGTAGCAAAAGTGGCAGGAGGTTGTTGAATTAGGTCAGCATGTGCCTTGCTGCTCGTTTGATCATCTGCTTCATCGTCAGCCGTTGCCTGCGTGTAGGCGCATATCTCGGCATCCGTGCTATCGCTTTCTTGAAATAATCAGGGATAGTCCTCTGCACACTACGGTGTCTTTGAGTTTCATAGACTAAGTCTGCCAGACGGTAAAATCTGTCATAGCACTGACATCCAGTGTTCTCCAGATAGGCCCGAATGGTGCTGAGACTCTCCAGTGCTGTAGCAAAAGTGGCAGGAGGTTGTTGAATTAGGTCAGCATGTGCCT